>NC_088360.1:67093406-67135906 GCF_034508935.2 Berghia stephanieae | reverse complement strand
CTCACACGTTAAAATTGAAGATTGATAACTGTGGTTTCAGAGATATTTAAATGGTTTATGAGGCCCGTTTTTATGGATATAAGACTTCATTTTCGTTCAATTTAATTTTGTCATAACAAAGTCACAGCCATGATTTCAACAGTACATTTACATGGGACTTGGGACCCACAAGTGAACTGTACTTTCTTTCAAATGTCTTTTCACATTTGTAAGAGTGATAGCCATAGTTTCACCAAAATATCCTGCATCACGAGACATTTGAAATGGAGTATATAATGATATTAAGGAACTCTTAATTTATTGAGGTCATAGCAATGGTCTCTCTGACTGATGACAACAATTGATAAGTCTACAACCAAAGTAGAGTATTCTTTTGCCTTGTAATATAAATATATATATATATATATATATATATATATATATATATATATATATATATATATATATATATATATATATATATTATTTTAATATTTACCACAAAGTTGGAGTCAGACTGACTCCAACATTGTGGTAAATATTAAAATAATAATTCGCTCCATTGCTACATGTCGAGCACTATTCGTACCATATTTGTATCCAACACGATTCAATACATGCTGTGATCCTTTTATATTTTGAATACAGTACTTCCGCCGATTACAATTTTACAGGCATTGCTTATTTCAATTTCATTTGTGGAAACAGCATAAGCTTCGAAATTTTGAATCACCATTAAAAGACTTGCCAACCATTTGAAAAGATTTATCATGTTTTTCCCAATATTTATGCCATTTTCTCATATTATTTTTTCCCCAAAAAATATTCATATTTTCAACACACGCAACTATCCATAATTTCAAATTTAACATCCGCTGAAGTTATGGAGACTTTTCAAGCTAGTAGAGAGTAGGAAAATCCTGTAATTTCAATAACAATCTTCTGTCTGGCTACTCAGATTCTCATCTCAATAGAGACAGCATTTAATGACTTTCGATTATTCCACTTTTATCATTTTTCCCCTTTTTTGTTGACCTTTTGCATTTATCATATTTTAATCATGGTTCCCATATCATATTTTGGACCTCAAAGCCTATCAAAATATGAGAAATCATGCTGGTTGGCAAGCCTGCGCTAAGTGTGTCAATTTGGAAATATGTGTTTCAAAGGCTCATATCTACAAATGTATTCGGCCTACAAAGAATATGCTTCATCTAAAAATAACATTTAAAAAATTCAAATTCAAATATGATATATGAAAACCCTTATCTAATGTTTTATTGCTTAACTCAGCTTTTTTTTTTTTAATTTAACCACACAATACAAGTCTGTAGCTTTCCTTATGAACATCTGACAATGGTTAGAAAATTTGAGGAAAACAATGGTAGTGTTGGGCATAAGGCCTCTGGGGCCATTTTCAGCCCGACCTGAATTAGTCCGACCAAACTCAAGCCAACACACAGGGTTGGCTGAACAGAAAAACGAACTTAACCTTTTGTTTCAATTCGGAGTAAACTAAAAAAAGGATAACTTAAGTTCTTCGACGCACACTTATCTTCCTCTTCTCTCAACCCCCCTCCTCCAACAACCACCAACTCTCTCTCTCCATCTGTTTATGTGGAGGGGTGTGCATGATTTGTGTGTGTGTGTGTGTGTGCATGATTTGTGTGTGTGTGTGTGTGTGTGTGTGTGTGTGTGTGATCCGAACACTTTCTCACAAGCACAGAATAATTCCATCATAACTAATTTTCTCTTTGTTGGCAGTCATTTCACATAATTCAATGACTGGTTAAGACTTCGGGTCGGGTCGGATTATATATATGTTATATATATATATATATATATATATATATATATATATATATATATATATATATATATATATATATATATATATATATATATATATATATATATAATATATATAATATATATATATACATCTCACACAAAAGATTCATAGTATAGATGTCTACAATGTTTATATGTGGGTTGGGATCCACAGTTTGATAACTTAAAACCTTGCTTTGTCCTTTTTAATAAACAAAACTTTTGTCTTAATTTAGCTCAACCAAACTTATCAAAAACTAGTGAGAATGTATTTCACTAGTTAGAAAGTTAAGTTTCACAAAGGCAAATTATGTCCACATCAAACATGGAGGCATCCTACATGCTTCATTGTGAACATTTCCAATTCAATTCAAAATCAATCCTCTTTTAAGAATGGCTCTTGCCTTGAGTATGACGTTGGATTTAGAGTGGCACTCCACCTGACTGAACTTGTCAGTATATGACCACAAAAAACGATGTTAAGAGTATGAAGTTTTTAACAGTATGTGTCAAACACACACAAATTGTCTTAACTTATTGATAATAATGAGAAGAGAGACCCCTACCTAAAAGCACCAAGATATTGAAAACGATATCTTATTCTTACAAGTCATGACATTTTTTAAAATTATCATACCTGTATTATCTATCTGAAACAAACTGATTTCTATAATTATAATTTCTTGGTAAGAGCGACATGGATTGTGAATATGAAAGTAACAAAGATTAATGCATAGTGACCAACCGTTGGAAGAGAAACAATGGACCAACCTAATGCATATTACCATCATGTCCGAGAACAGCAGTATGTTTGGACTATTATATCATACAATCTAAGTTTAGAGCTTTTTCTAGTCCTTGTTTAAATTTGCTTGTCAAAAAGCATAATCCAAAGACACGCATATAAACAGTCTAATTTATTTTTAAATTTTTTTCTCAGATTGCCAAATCGGGGCAGTCCCGATTTTATCACACTGTTGGCCACTACGTTAACGATTTTAAAATATTTCCTCACAAGATGTCAAGAAGGCATCTGTCAGCTACTTGTAATCACACATTGCAATCGCTATATTATAGTTTTTTTTAATTTTAAAATGTGTAATCACCATATTTGACATGTTTTACCATTAAAATTGCATGGCATACAGTTATTTACTCCAGCTGTATTTTCAAATGCAATTGGTAAGTTAGGTAAATTTTTCAAATTCAAATGGAAAGATAATGCATTTCTGTATGGTGGCCGACATAATTTTGTTTGATAATGGCTAAATTTCTTAAAAGGACAAACCCCCACAATTTAATACAAGCATGAAAGCCAATCAAGTTGTCTTTATGTACCTTGGCACTGAAACGCATTGTGATGAAAGTGTTTAACAATTTTCCCTGACTATTGATGTTACAATACCAATAAGTAAATAAGCCAAATATATAAGAATGATTGCTATGATGTATTCCATATTTTCACACCATGAGTAATTACCCTCTTTAAATACAAGCCAGTTTCATTTTGGATAATTCAGGAGCCAGATGAGGCTTTTGATATAAATAGAGCAACTGGTACCCTATAGAACGAACATGCAAATCTAATAAGTTGGCCTTTTTTCTGATCTACTACTACTACTACTACTACTACTACTACTACTACCAATATGTCTTTTATCTTCCATTATAGTCTGGAAAGTTCTGTTCCCTGACGCTGACCTCTGCTTATCAATTAGATCACCCCCCTGGGGCACACTATCCTCTACCCACGCCACGCTAACATTTCATTCATACTGCAACCACCATTGAGTACAGACGACACAAGTTATTTTCCATTATATTTTAGTCCCTCATATGCTAACCTCTTCATGGGCTACCTTGAGGAAACCTTCTTCCATCAGTACAGTGGACCTGCCCCCGAGCTGTTCAAAAGGTACATTGACGACTGTTTCGGCATTACGTCATTGACCCACAGCCAGTTGAAAGGGTTCATCCTAGCGATGGACTCCTTCCACCCGTCCATAGAGTACACTTATGAGATTTCAACCTCTGAGGTGAACTTTTTGGACATCAAGGCTGTATTGACCAGCACGGGAGTACGGACCACTGTACACTACAAGGAAACGGACAGTCACAGCTACCTGCTCTATCGGTCATCCCATCCGGTGAAGTGCAAAGACTCCATCCCATTCAGTCAGATACTCCGCTTACGGAGACTCTGTCTGGAAGATGATGAATTTGCGCTTCAACGTGATCGCATGCTCGATTTTTTTAGGGCACGGGAATATCCCGAAAGGGTTTTGCTTAAGGCTGTCCGGAAAGCCAGCCTCGTGTCGAGAGAAGCAGCAATGAGGCCTCGCAATGCCAGGAAGCAGGAGACACAGCGTCCCATTTTAGTCCTCACGCATCACCCCCATGCCGATCAAGTGAGGAACATCCTATTGCAGAACTATGGGATCCTCCAGGCGGGCGAAGACACCCACAGAGTTTTCTCAGAACCCCCGTTGGTAGCATATCGACGGGATCGTAACCTGAGGGATCTCCTTGTCAGAAGCCGCCTGGAACCCATACCTAGGGATGGACCTAAAGCCAGATCGTGTATGCGACCCCGATGCAAGACTTGTGGGCACCTGTGGGAGTATGACAGAGTCAGCTTTCCAGACAAGATTTGGGACATCAGGCGGCCGTTTACTTGCACTGACCGTAATCTAGTCTATGCGATTACGTGCTCCCTGTGTGGGATTGCTTACGTTGGTGAGACCGGAAAGAGGCTGGGTGACAGATTCGTGCAGCACTTGCGTGACATATCGAACTGTGCAGACACAGCAGTGGCCAGACACTTCAATCTGCCAGACCACTGCGATGTACAGTGTGTGCGTGTGTGTGTGCTCAGTTTTTGCCATTCGGACACTTCCGCCCGTCGACGTAGGGAAACTCACCTGATCAAGTTGTTGGGAACGCTGACTCCACGCGGACTCAACACCAGGATTGACCACCACTAGATGTCAACGTCACCCATATTCATCACCACTGCTGCTCTCACTTCTGCCACTACAGCTACTGCTGCTGCTACTACTACTACTTCTACTACTTCTACTACTACTACTACTACTACTACTACTACTACTTCTACTACTACTACTACTACTACTACTACTACTACTACTACTATACTACTACTACTACTACTATTACTACTACTACTACTACTACTACTACTACTGCTACTACTACTACTACTACTACTACTACTACTATCTACTACTACCACTACTACATACTACTACTACTACTACTACTACTACTACTACTACTACCACTACTACTACTACTACTACTACTACTACTACTACTACTACTACCTATCTATCTATCTATCTATCTATCTATCTATCTATCTATCTATCTATCTATCTATCTATCTATCTATCTATCTATCTATCTAGCTAGCTAGCTAGCAATCTATCTACTGATTATCCACCGATTCATAGTCATCTACCTTCCTAGCTCTCTCTCATTGTGTCCAATCATCCACTTTTTCATCCATTAATATACATATAGACCCAGCTATCACTCGGCTGTTTACTCGCCCTCTCTCACCTCCCCTCCACCCTTTCTCTCTCTCTCTCTCTCTCTCTCTCTCTCTCTCTCTCTCTCTCTCTCTCTTCTCTTCTCTCTCTCTCTCTTTTCTCCTCCTTTTCCCCTCCTCTTTCTCCCTCCCCCCCCTCTCTCTCTCTCTGATTCCCCCTCTCTACCGGTCCGCCTCAAACCAACCCCCCCCCCCCCCCCCCCCCCCCCCCTTTTTTTTTTTTTTTTATTTTTTTTTTTTTAATAATTTTTTTTTTTTAATTTTTATTTTAAATTTTTTTCTTTTATTAATTTCTCTCCTCTCTCTCTCTCTCTCTCTCTCTCTCTCTCTCTCTCTCTCTCTCTCTCTCTCTCTCTCTCTCTCTCTCTCTCTCTCTCTCCCTTCCCTTCTCTCCCCTCTTTTCTGACCATCTACCTATCTATCTGCCTATCCATCTATCTATTTATTGGTGTATTCCACTTTACTATCGCATCGTTCCTTCGCGAAGATTCGACCTTCGCTCATCCAACAAACCCACCCCCCCCCCCCCCACCTCCGCCGTGACCCTTTCACCTCGCCCCCTCCAAACCCCCCCCCCCCCCTACTGTTCCACTACAGCGTTCTATACTACTACTACTACTACTACTACTACTACTACTACTACTACTACCACTACTACTGCTACTACTACTACAACAACTACTACTACTAACTACTACTACTACTACTACTACTACTACTACTACTACTACTACTACTACTACTACTACTACTACTACTACTACTACTACTACTACCAATATGTCTTTTATCTTCCATTATAGTCTGGAAAGTTCTGTTCCCTGACGCTGACCTCTGCTTATCAATTAGATCACCCCCCTGGGGCACACTATCCTCTACCCACGCCACGCTAACATTTCATTCAACCAATAAGGTCGCAGGTTCAAACCCCACCACCGCCGCGAGGAATTTTTATTCTCTATTGTCTTCTGGCACTTTTCTGTTCACTTCATGTCTTGTTGTTGCCAACATAAGTGCCTGCTCCACTCACTTTCTGAATTAAAAATTCACCCCATACACCGGAGCGTGCTCAGTGTCTCAGTCGTTTCTATGTTATATGTTTGTGTTGAGAATGTTGGCTATTAAGCTTAACTGCTGGTCAAAATTATTCGCGATGGTGGTGTACGAACGAATCGGCGGTCTCAAGAAGTGGGTGAGAGAGGGATCTAGTAATGACTTTGAGTTTGAAACGAATATTTTTGTGTTCGTGGATAGCTCACACGGTAGAGCCACGCTCTCACCTGCCAGGCGGAGTTGTCGTACCAATAAGGTCGCAGGTTCAAACCCCACCACCGCCGCGAGGAATTTTTATTCTCTATTGTCTTCTGGCACTTTTCTGTTCACTTCATGTCTTGTTGTTGCCAACATAAGTGCCTGCTCCACTCACTTTTCTGAATTAAAAATTCACCCCATACACCGGAGCGTGCTCAGTGTCTCAGTCGTTTCTATGTTATATGTTTGTGTTGAGAATGTTGGCTATTAAGCTTAACTGCTGGTCAAAATTATTCGCGATGGTGGTGTACGAACGAATCGGCGGTCTCAAGAAGTGGGTGAGAGAGGGATCTAGTAATGACTTTGAGTTTGAAACGAATATTTTTGTGTTCGTGGATAGCTCACACGGTAGAGCCACGCTCTCACCTGCCAGGCGGAGTTGTCGTACCAATAAGGTCGCAGGTTCAAACTCCACCACCGCCGCGAGGAATTTTTATTCTCTATTGTCTTCTGGCACTTTTCTGTTCACTTCATGTCTTGTTGTTGCCAACATAAGTGCCTGCTCCACTCACTTTTCTGAATTAAAAATTCACTCCCAACACCAGAGCGTGCTCAGTGTTCTCGCGTTTCTATGTTATATGTTTTGTATTGAGATTGTTGTGCTAATTAAAGTCACTGCTGGTCATAAATTATTCGCGATGTGCTGTTACGAACGAATCGGGCAGGTTCATCATTAATTTGGTGAAGAGGGTCTAGTAATGATTTGAGTTTTTGAAACGAATATTTTTGTGTTCGTTGATAGTCACACGGTAGAGCCACGCTCTGACTGCAAAGGCGGATGTTGTGTACATTAAGGTCGAGGATTCAAAACCCAACACGCGGAGGATTTTTATTCTTATTGTCTTTCTGGCATTTTTGTTCACTTCATTCTTGTTGTTTGGGCCAACATAAGGGTCTGCTCACTCGACTTTTCTGATTAAAATTATCCATTCCCGGAGCGTGTCAGTGGTTCGTCGTTTCTATTTATATGTTTGTTGAGAATGTGGCTATTAGCTTTACTGCTGGTCAAATTTTCGCGATGGTGGTTACGAACGAATCGGGGTTCTCATAGATTGGTTGAAGAGATGGATCTAGTATGATTTGAGTTGTTGAAACCGATATTTATTGTGTCTGTGGATAGCTCACACGTAAAGCCACGCTCTCACTGCCAGGCTGAGATTGGTCGTACAATAAGGTCGAGGTTCACCCACACCCGCGAGGAATTTTTATGTTCTATTGTCTTTGGCACTTTCTGTTCACATTCAGTCTTGATGTTGCCAACCAAGTGCTGCTCACGCACTTTTCTGAATTAACATTACATTTCATTACTGCAACCACCATTGAGTACAGACGACACAAGTTATTTTCCATTATATTTTATTTGTTTTCCACGTTTATTTGTGTATTGTTGTGCTGACGAAGGGTTTGTACCCGAAACGTCCATTGTCTGTTTTGTTCCCATACGAAGCCTTTCCATTTTCACTCTTTCGTTAGCCTTTTTTCTGATCCTTTTGTAACCCAGCAGTGATTTATAGAGGCAGGCAAATATAATTATCTTTAATCTTCTTCTTTCAGGCTGAAGGTTGTATGGCCGTCTTTTCAGTAACAGGGGTTTTAGATGGAAGCAGGGAGTGATTTATTGAAGTCATCAGTTGAAAGGGTTTGTTTACAAGTGGTTGGTAGGGAGTTCCAAAGTCGGATGGTGGAGGGAAAGAAAGAGTAAAGATGATGGTTTGTTCTTGAGTGGGGAATTTAAAAATCAAATGCTGAGTTTCTTGTTTTATCGTTGTTCCATTTCAAATGGCTAGTTGGAAGTTCGAGTTTTCCATTTTGTGCTTTGTGGAATACGAGGAGTTTGTTGATGGAACGTTTTCATATAGCGATTTCCATTGGAGATCGTTCATGAGCTGAGTTACGCTCATATCCCATTCATAGTTTCCACTTACAAATCTGGCCGCCCAACGTTGGACTTTTTCTAGCTCATTGATTTCTTGTGACGTGTGTTACTATATTCCAGAATGGGCTGAACATATGCTTCATAGCATTTCTTTTTCACAGATAGATGGCAGTGACGGATTTGTCTGTTGAGGAAGGCCATGGTTCTATTTGCCTTAGTAGCTTTGTCGGCAATATGCTTCTTCCACTTCAAATTACTGTCCAGGTACTTTGCATTCTTATATAATAGAGAATCAGGAATACAATAAATCAGGTTTCTCATTGCTCTGCAGGACTACTTTTCATATGTGTGTAGCTGAGAGTTGTCTTTGGACAGACAGTCGACAAAATAGCAGCATGCACGTCCACCCAAGGATGTCAAGATCTTGTTGACCTGAATAATGCATACACTCACCCCCCCCCCCCCCCCCCCCCCCCGAAAAAAGATGTACTCACAGCTCTGGTGATATTTTCATAGGAGAGTCCTTCAAAATGTTTCCTCTCTGGTGGATTATGGCAGCACACTCCGTACTGAGGCTCCACCCAACATTCTGTCACCAGTTGAATCTCCTCCTCATTTTCTGTAAACTCTCCATCATCTTTACCTTCATCAGTGGAGTCACTGTGTTAGATTTTTAGAATCAAAAAGGTCTTGTGAATAAAAATAAAATTGAACAATAGCTCTACCCAAGTAAAACGCAAGATTCAGACATGAAAAAACAAAAACAAAAAAATAAAGACTTTGATTATGCTTAAAGCCCTAATGGAACAATATAAAGAAGAATAATTACTTATAATTGTTAACTGAGGCGAGTTACTGTATTTCTATTTAAGAGGGAAAAAATCCAACATATTGTTAATATTATATGATCTTAGATCTATAAAGATCTGAGAACTGAAAAAAATACCACAAAGCATCTAATCCTTTAATAGAAATGCTACTTATAACAATGATAAAGTTCTTTGAGCATGTTTAGTGGATATTGTGCTATATTTAAAAAAAGCTAAAGCTAAAGCTAAATGATGACAATGATCAACAATGATGATGATTATGATGGTAATATTATATCACCTACAACAAATAGGTAACGCAAATAGGCAAATCAATTCTTGATTTTAAAAAAGCAAAATCCAAACCGGAATGCAGACGAAACGTGATTTAAAGTTAGAGTGCACATCAGGGTATTTGTCAAGTGTCAATTACTGTGCATTTGATTGTTTGTTTTGTTTGCTTTTAAGGATTTTACAATGCTTGCGACACATTTAAGTCATTTCAGCGCCAGTAAAAAAATAAGAAAATGAGATAGTCGAAAAAAATTAAATATTTACAATTATTGAAAACACACGAGAAAAACAAGGGGGAATGGTTTAAATAGGGAACAGTAGTAGATTCCAAGAGCACACTATCAATGTACTTAGTCTGAGATCACCTAGAAGTCTCATCCTGACACAAGCAAAGGCCCCCCATTAAGAGGAATACACTCAAACGTTTACAAATCATTATTTATATATATATATATATATATATATATATATATATATATATATATATATATAACAAAAATAATACAGTACATAGCAGAGAGATGATTTACAAGACAAAAAATATCATCTTCCAAAACTAACATTATACATTTGACTGTTTCACTCTCAGCCAAGGACTCCAGCAAGGGAAAAGACAAAATCAAGTAATCTCATGCCAAGACAAAGACAAAACGCTCACTAGGAAGGTCGGGAACCCCACACAGTGCATTTGATTGGCATTTCTTGCAATAATAATAATAATAATAATAATAATAATAATAATAATAATAATAATAATAATAATATTAATAATAAATTAATAATAATAATAATAATAATAATAATAATAATAATAATAATAATAATAATAATAATAATAATAATAATAATAATAATAAAATAATAATAATAACATTAATAATAATAATAATAATAATAATACTAAAAGGCAAATGACAGCAGTATCACAATTCTTATAAATTATTCTTTGAAAATCAGTATATTTCTACCTATCATCAGCTGTCTTGATGTGTGGTGGGAAAATGACGTACTGTACAACACACGTCTGGATGTTGTCTCCATCATCACTGGATTTTGAGCTTTCCTGCAATGAAAGACAAAATAGTAAACATGATGCTCTTGTACAATTAGTTAACATAGAGCAGAAACAAGACCTAAAATTGAACTGACTTGAGCTTCATGAAATGTTTTCAAAATCTATCTACCATGCTCAGATTGTTTTCAACATTATTCACGGAAATATATTTTTTCTTTTATATTTTCTAATTAAAAAACACAACATGAATTAAGCATACTTTCATGTCTTCATCCCAGTCTGCGTGTTTGCACACATTGACAAGAAATGAAATCATACATGCTACACATAATGATTACACAGATATTATGGACTATTTATATACATACAGTTCTATTCATAACATTATTAGGACAAAGAAGAATTTATCAGGTGTGTTTTGAGGTACTTTTTGAATGTCACCTCAGACAAAGATACCTTACATCTTACATCTAATGGAAGTGAATTTCAGACATTTGGGGCGGCTTAAGAAAATGCCATATCAGAAAATGTCTTAAAGCCTATTTTAGTACACGGAGGAGTTGATTACTGGATCTCAGAGATCGAGGACGACTATAATGGTATAAAAGATCTGATAGAAGATTGATTTTGAATTTAATTGGAAATGTTCAAAATGAAGCATAAAATATTTAAAACAGACAACTGCGATTTTATATATAACTTTTCATTATTAACAATTGTCTAGTAGTAACAATCACCTACGCAACACAAAGCCAAACAGGAATATCAGAACTCAATATCTTTTTCTTAGCTTCATAGAAACCAACAGTCTTAAGCTGTTTTCCTTTGTCATGAAGGGACTTCTCTATCTGGTTCACGATGGGTAAAGAAAAATTCTCCACTGAAGTGGGCATTCTCCATATACATAGAGTATATATAAATATAAGAGCGGTTAAAAAATGCCATGCATCAAAGCATCACGCAAATAGTCCAGGTATGTTCATCCGGTAATAATAAAAACAAAGTCAACACTTGAAAAATTACCAATTGACAATCCATTATGAATATCGTAGTAGTAAGAGCTTCCAAAGAGAAGGGAAGATCGTTCTTATATGCATTGTGACATCACAAACTCACAGGAAGAAATAACACACAGCAGTAAATGGAACTCACAGGGATACCCAACATGTTACACAACATGAAAACAATTCACAACAATAACTCAATAGCCAAACAACAACAAACTGGAACACTCTGAAACACAACAAAAATATATTCCCACATCTTTCACTGTAAAAAATCTCCCCATAATGTTCAGTCAGTATCTTGTTTTTTCCCCCTCTTTCATAAAAAAAAGTCACCTATGTGACAAAATATTTTATTTGTTTTTGTTTACTTACTTTCATATCCACTTCCACAACAAGGTTGGTCACTCCAGCCCCTGATGACAAGATGTTGAATCCCTCTTGAAGGCGCAGCCTAGATTTTAATTATGACAGACACACACACACACACAAAGAGAAAAGAAATGAAATTCAGACAGATATGTAAGAGAAAAAAAGATAAATAAAATATGTTATGAAAACTATTTGCTATTCATGGTCACCCTCTTCCTATTAGATGGCATTGGTCAAGGTCAAATGGGATTGGTGTGTGTTTGGTGCGAGACAATGGTGTGTGGTTGACCAGAGTAGTGAGTGCATGTAATTAGAATGGTCAGTCAGACAGATATAAGAAAAGAAAATATGAAGGCTTGATGAAGCACAATGTTTCATAAATTAAGGTTTTTTTTTTTTTTATTGTGTGTCGAAGACATTGTTTTCTGTTGTACTTATTCCCAATCTTCAAAATTGGTGCTGAAACCGGGATACAAGAACTTTAAATTCATGAAGAAATGTAAGTTTACAATTTTTATTTTTGTGAATTGTGAAATTCTCTTGACAGTGAGTGACTTTCGAGATAAAATGGTACTATTTGAGCTCAGGAAAGTTTTTAAAAGGGATAAGGTGAATAATGGCATCAATATATTATGCAGTAGTATTATGGTTTGGTTTTACAAATACTTTTTAAGATTGCATGGGGTTCCCCTAAAAGCAATTTATCAAATCCAATTATTTCAAAAAAAGAAAAATGGTAAAACCGTCTTTTCAAATTCAGTAGTAAAATGCCCAGATATAGTAATTTTCTTTTTTAAATGGTGAATAAATTTCTATAATCCCTCATAAACTGAAGAACGATGGAGTGAAGTGTTGCAATGTGACACAAGAGCAGTACAGTTGTTTTACTTGTTTTTGTTGTGACATTTAGATTCTCCTGGTTCATATACAATTAAGCTGTAAAAAAACTTGTGTCTATTAATAACAAGCAATCCAAAAATCTAGTTAAACTTTTTTTTTTTTCGCAGCCGTTTATTGAAACTTTGAGGCATTAAAATTTGATATGAAGCTTATAATGCAAACATTGTAGACTGGTACCTCATTTCAAATCATAGAACTGCAAAACTTGAGATTAAATAAAGGTCTGCATACATGCATAACAGATTAAAAACAATATCATCTAAAACTATCTCACTTGGTAATGGTGACCAGCATGCGACTGATGGCAGCCATAGAGATTTGTACTTTGGGCCCTGCTTGAATATCCCAGACCCAGCGTTGGTGTTGCAGGTAGTGAGTGATGGTGCGGAACATGGACCACATGGCACTTTGCTGCTGGGGCTGGCCCCATCGTTCCTCCTTGCCTGGTTCATTCACCACTGTCATGTCACATGGCTTGTTTTCATAGCTAGAAGTGGATGATTCAAGGGACAAATTTGAAATTGATAGAAACGTTGATCAACTAGATCTACAAAGATGCCATGACCCTTTTGTAACCTATAAATCAATTGAACTAAGATCATATGGGCAAAAGACAAAGAACACTCACAAGATATTTTCCATGACATGAAAACATTCAAACAAGCTTTATTATATCTGTTGAAAGGTGGACATAGTTTCCATCAAAGAAAAAAGATATGTATACTTTTGTTGATCAATTTTTTTTCCAGAAAAAATACAGCAAAGGTGCTTTCCTAATTTTGTAGACAACTAAGTTAAAATTTTAACCAGAACACAAACCGTACTGCATGGCAATTTAGCTGCGTAGAGTCGGCTACTGACATTGTAATTGGGGGATTTCTGTTACTTATAATAACAGAAACAAAACCATTTATTTTGCTTTTACACAGGACAAAACATTAAAAAACATTTTCATTTCCACATCACAAAAGACTTGTCCCATAGATTGTAGGAATTGAGTGAATGAGAGAAAAACATCAGAAATTTTTGGATTATGAATATTGGCATACACAAATAGTATATTCTGCTTTTACAAAGGTGACTTACTTTACGAGTCACCTCATCTACATCACATGCTACCTTATCTAAAGTTCTTGTTTACTGACATTTGAAAAAAAAAATTCTTTCTCCTATAATAAATACACATCCAGATAATCTAGATAAATATCTTGGGTCAAAAGTTCTGGTAAAACGGGCTTGGCTGCCCACAATAAAATATGTTTAAATTATCAAAATTTAACAATTTAACTGTGTAAATATAAAAAAATGGGTTGGGCTGTGCATAAAAAATACGGATTCAAACCATGATACAAATCAACTTATATGAAACTGCAATTGCAAACATTGTTCAACAAAAGAATGTCCATTTCCATGACTCTTAATTTAGCTCAACAAAAATACTGGCTCAATGTTGTAACCACAGTGAAGTATTTACCAAAAAAAAACAAAAAACAACAAAGAAAAACAAAACAATGAAGAACCTTTCTGACCATACTTACTTGATAAGGATTTTCTCAAAAGGTTTGGACATGAGCACACAACACATAATCTCAGACCCCTCACGATTGAGCGGAGACTTGCGTGGGGGGAGAACTTCTTCAACTTTACAGCCATCCATCTTCTCTATCTTCTTGGTGGGCTTCTGTGATCCCCTTTGTGGGAAATGCAGGTTTAGGATCTTTTCCTGGAGGTCAGCAAGTTCAGCAGCTCTAATATGACCAGGAGTTCCGCCTAGAAACCCAAGCCTGATGATCATGGTGGGTAAGATGTGAGTCAGACGCAAAACACAGAAAAACCTGGGTGTCTTTTCTCCATCTCTATAAGCAAGATAAAATAAAATGGAAGTTGTTAGAACAAAAATCAGAATATATTTTGACAACTTTTGAGAAAGTCAAGGAGAGTTAATTAATGATAATCCTTGTAAAAATTAAATAAAACCTTTATAAGGAAATAATCATTTTTGCAACCTCTGAGCCGATTTGTTCACTAAATTAGGTGATGATATTATGCTGAGAATACAACACAGCACATTTCAATTTGTATGAAATGTGAATAAGACCCATTTTCATTATCTCCCCTTCATTGGTTTGAAAATATCACTGGTGACAAACTGAACAGCACACACACACGTATAAACACACACACACACACATACACACACACACACAAAGTTTCAAGGGACCTTGAAAAGAATATCAAGAGTTTTTATAAAATCAATTGAATTTATTATATTGTAAAAAGATGGAAAACATTTCTGTGACATTTGAGATTTGTTGAAGAAAACTAAAACCTTACGTATACAATAATTTGATGTAGGAATGGTCTTCAGCTAATACAAATGTGCTCCATTCCCGTAGCATCAGACTGAGGGAGGCTAGAGCTTGTCGACACTGAATAGATGTGAATCTCGAACTAGGGTTGGGCACTTGAAAGAACTTGGGCAGTTGGCGGTCGTGTTCCATGATCAACCCAATACGATGGGAGTGAAGCCATTTTTGCCTGAAGGGTTGAAGGAGAAAAAGTAAATATACAAATGCATTGGAACTCACACTTCTTAGACTAGACAAGAAATTCACTTTGGCTTTGAACTTGAAGGTCTACATCGTAATGAAGTTTGAAAAGGAAAAAAAGATACAAAAACGAAAAAAAAACCCAGTCAAACAGCCATAATTTAAAATAAAGAACTGAACAAGTGTGTATGAGAAGTGCCAAAGGTGACAAAGCAAGAAAGAAAAATACAAGGAAAAAACTATCCCAAAAAATCAGTCGACCTCAACTGGGGATCGAATCTCAGACCTTCTGATGACTGGCCAGACATGCTACCATTACACCACAGAGGCTCCCAATAGTTGGGACAATTTTAATACCTATATTCTTCACAAGGATACGCGTGAACCCTCGCTTCATCAAACAACACACACAGAGAGGGACTTGTGAAGAATATAGGGTTCACAGCTTAAAACGAGTACCCTTGTGAAGAATATAGGTATTAAAATTGTCCCAACTATCGAGAGCATCTGTGGTGTAATGGTAGAATGTATGACCAGTCATCAGAAGGTCTGAAGTTCGATCCCCAGTCGAGGTCGACTGATTATTTGGGATCGTTTTTTTCTTGTATTTTTCTTTCTTGCTTTGTCACCTTTGGCACCTTTCATATACATTTGTTCAGGACTTTATATTACACTGGTGCCTGCTCCTTAATTTCTTAATTTGATATATCCAATCACAGCTGGGTTGAAAGGGGGTTCAGAAAAAAAATCTTGTCTGAGGCTTCCAAAAGGTATCATAACAACAATACACAAAGGCATTAAAAAAGAAATGAAGAGGAAAACTTAGTCTATGTACCACAAATTTTGTAAATGCCTTCATTTAAACTAAAAAATATCTCACCTAAATTATTTGTTTTACACACAAAAATAAATTACAACAATTTTTCTTAAACACGTAATACTAAACTGAATCAGAAGAGTCCCTAATGTGACTCAATGTATTTTAATTAAGGTAATATGTAACAACAACAACAAAAACATAGCAAAACCATTCTAGAAACGTTAACACATACCAGTTATTTGTATCCAACTGTATCACTTTCTCCCAGAATGCAGCAAAACTTGTTACATTGCTA
Organism: Berghia stephanieae; assembly: GCF_034508935.2. NCBI lineage: Eukaryota > Metazoa > Mollusca > Gastropoda > Nudibranchia > Aeolidiidae > Berghia > Berghia stephanieae. Next base: position 67,119,281 of record NC_088360.1, on the reverse strand, counting down.
GAAATTGAAAATTGTTAAAATTCAATAATAATTCATAAAGATGTTGATTATGCTGCTGCTACTGCTATTCCATATTACTACTGCTACTAACTACTACTAACTACTACTACTATTACTACTACTACTACTACTTCTACTACTACTACTACTACTACTACTACTACTACTACTACTACTACTACTACTACTACTACTACTACTACTACTACTACTAACTACTACTACTACTACTACTACTAACTACTACTCTACTACTACTACTACTACTACCTACTACTACTACTACTATTACTACTACTACTACTACAACAACAACTACTACTTGGGTTAAATTTCTTTGATTCATTTTGGAGAAAGAATACAATTTTTGAAAGATTAAGCAATTAAAATTTTATATCTCACATCGTTTTAACACGCTTATCAACATCTGGTTCACCACAACATAATACTTGATTGATGCCGTAAGTCATTCATAGTATATAACTGTTCTATAACACAGTGAATCATTCATAAACAATTTGATTCTTAAAATAAAGTCAGGTAAAGTCCGTTACAAAATACATGATCACATTGCATACAGTCCTAGATTTTACTAGACCTAATGAATCCTAAAAATGAATAATGTATCTTACATGGTTGTCACACCAATCACTAATCCCTTGATGTTTTGCAGTGTTTTCATTTTTACCACCCAGAACATTAGAATTTTACAATACACACAACATAATGTTATGAGGACCATTTTCAGGTAAGGGTGTCGCATGGACACAGAGCAGAATTCTTGACCCCTCCACCTCATTTTCCACACAAAAACAAACCAACATTCACCATTATCCATGTTTTATTCACAAAATATTGTGCGATTTTTAGTAAAAAGGGAAGAGGATGGAATGCGAATTTAATCTGTACAACGCGCTGAATTTCACCCTTTTCTAGTGATAAAGATATCTTAATGTTGCCCTAAATTCCGTGATTAACATTCGTGTAATGTGTTAATATGTCTCTAAACGATATGAAACATATCGTTTTATAAATATACAGTATATCTACTACTTTCTGATGCATAGCAGCCCCTTGATTTTTATAGATTATTAAGCTAACTTTTGAACCAGTTGTTTTTAAAATGAGCAAAAAATAATCAGTAAGGTCTAGAGCAATCTAAGTCATCAATTATAATGACATTTATTAGACAGTTTCAAAGAGTTTGATTATGAATTATGAAGTGGACTATAATATAAAGAGCTAGAGTAATTAATTAATTTACGCACTACATCCTCAACATAACAAACACCCTTGGGATAAAACAATTTTTAATTGGGACAACACATCGATATTAATAAAATACAATCCTTGATTTAATATATAAAAATAGGACGAGTAAATGGTGTGGTGGTAAGAATATTCTCCTTAGAAAATTGTGTAATCCTGGTGAAGACAACGGGATTGCTTTTCTTGAGACCTTGGAGTTTTTTTAGGCTCTGTCCCATACAATTCTATTGCAGGTGAACTTTCTAAAAAATCAGAAGGCAATTGCCCCTAAAAATTCAGATTATGCAACGGTTCCATTAGTTTGAAATCTTGATATTTGAAATAAGTTATATTTTATGGTTTTGTGCGGCTATGTGGTCCTGTGATATGACAATCACTTTCTGACCAGACAGTCTAGGGTTTGAGTCCCACTCGGAGTGGTGCAAAGTTGAGTCCTTGGAAAAGTCTCATTACTCGCATTCTCTCACCATACTTAGATAAAAATTGTAATATTGCTTAACAGATGCCATGTCTTGTCCTATTGTTAAGTTTAGTGGACTTTGCCCTAAATTAATGCTCAATATCGTTTTTTAATAACTCAGTCAAGACTGACTTATGACAAGAATAGAATTTAGAACTACCTTTCCTTGAGCTGCATGTTAAGGGATGGGCCATCTTGCTGCATGTAGAATAAAGGTACACCAGAACGAATACCCTCAGGTACTTGGTAGTAGAGAGGCTCTGATGAAAATGACTGAAGGTGGGCCAGCACTGCATCTGTTGCTGAGATTCTGAAAACAGAGAATGCATGTATTCCAAAGGGCAATGGACATTATCAAAATAGAATATACAAAATCTTTCTGCACTTCAGGACATCCTGTTTTTGCTTTTCTATTTTTTTATTTTTTTTTAACAGGAGCCTTAAGTTGTCATTTAAAAGGGAAGAGAAGCTTTAAAAATAAACTTCGTCATCCAAAATAAAAAAATTTATCTGTAAAGTATAGGAATAAAAAAATTTATTACTGCTATTAAGTGTGAAAAAACATCAAATTAATTGGCATTGTCCCAGCTTATCAATATTTCAATTTCTATAATAATGTTAAAGTTTCAAAAGTATACAGATGTCAGTTGTTGATATTTCATTCTTCAAATATTTAAATTAAACTGCGAATAGAGGCTCTAAGAAACATAATAGAATAATCTTTGTCTCGACCTTTGCTCTTTGTCAGGGGTGGCATAACAGTTACAAAAATTTTTAAAAATCATTATCACTTTTAGGGAGAGACAGAGGATAGGGGAATAGAAAAGAATAATAGATAAGTCTTATAATGAAGCAATCTGAATGGTATTGAATTATCCAACCTATGCATATTTCTTGAACACCCTCAATCCTAGTTCTTCCTTAACGAAACAGCAAAAATTATGACATCATCATCTCTTGACTTCTAATTCTAAGAACTCTGATTTAAGTGAAAAAAGTGCAGATCATCATACGTCACTACCAGGATTCAAACTTACTTTTCAATGATGGTCCACAGTGTCTTGATATTATTGACCCTGTATGGACTCTTGTGTTTATGGACGTTTTTGCAAAGTAGTTCATGGAGAAGGTCATAGCTGCCTTCTACTGATACCTCCACTTGGGTTGTGCGACTGGAGAAATGAAGGTTCACAAGACTGAAAGTTCCTCATTATATATTTAGGAAGTGGTTATTCAGTATCAGATACTGAATAGTGCTTTGCCACTATTCAGTATCCATAAGGAACTCTTTTATTATAGAGAGAGTGAAAAGTGCGACAATCTCAGTTGAATGTAAATAAACTGCTGACCTATTACCAGATTGAACTCGTGCAGTAACTGTCAGCCCGATTCAAAGTTGTAGAAATATTTTGATCGTTATTATTAAATTTCTGCTATTGTGCAATTAACATAGTTCAAAATATCAAAAGAAGAGTGGCATTCAAATTCATTTTTTAATGTCTAAATAGACATGATTAAATGTCACTAAAAGTTCAGTGACACCATGGCTTGGTGGATAAGTTGTTTGACTCTGAACTTAAGGTTCGAGAGTTCAAATCCCGGCCGGGTAAACTTTTATTTTTCCCCAATATTTTTGTTTTAATCATTTTATTTGCTTGTAATATATTTTAATGTTTATATTATACTATTATTATTATTATTATTATTATTATTATTATTATTATTATTATTATTATTATTATTATTATTATTATTATTACTATTATTATTATTATTATTATTATTATTATTATTATTATTATTATTATTATTATTATTATTATTATTATTATTATTATTATTATTATTATTTCTACTTACTATTATTATTATTGTTGTTGTTGTAATCGTCATCATTATTATGATTATGATTTTTAAATCAAGTAGTAGGAGTTATTTAATCAGTTATCGATTTATTACGAATATCTTTTATGTGTTATAATCTCGTTGTTTTTCATTGATGTGCTCTTCTATTGTTCATTACTTTTTAAAATCTTGCTTTTTTCTGTTTGTCATATTTGTTGTTGTTGTTGTTCTTGTTGTTGTTTTTGTTTGTTTGTTTGTTTGTTTGTTTTGTCATCTAAGACAATCCCGATTCATTAAATATGTGGCCAGACTTTCTGCCATTTTTAATTGAATGATGTACTTCCGTGAATTAATTGCAGTATTATATTAAAATTTACGTGATAATAATAATAATAATAATAATAATAATAATAATAATAATAATAATAATAATAATAATAATAGTAATAATAATAATAATAATAATAATAATAATAATAATAATAATAATAATAATAATAATAATAATAATGATGATAATAATAATAATAATAATAATAATAATAATAATAATAATAATAATAATAATAATAATAATAATAATAATAATAATAATTTAAACAGATACTGAATATTAGACTACAATTGACATCTATTTACTGAATACACGTGGTATTTTTAGGGGTGTTTCTTTTTTTACGAAACCTGAAACCTGCCGAAACACGCCGAAACCTGACAAAGTTAGGGAAGCAGGCAGCAGTGGGGAGTGAACCTGGGACTCAGGAAGTGTACACCATTGGGGAGTGAACCTGGAACTGGGTTTCGTAACAAAAAAGCAATTACTTTTTTACGAAACCCAACAATATCCAACAAAGTTATGGAAAGAAAGTAGGCAACAGTGGGGGAGTGAACCTGAGACTCAGGGAAGTGTACACTATTGGGGAGTAAACCTAAGTCTATGGTTTTTCGGTGGTTTTGGCGGGTTTCGTAAAAAAAGTAATTGCTTCATTCTCGTCTGGTACCCAACTCCCATAGTCCCAGGTTCATTTCCACTGATATCCTCTTCTCACAGTCCCAGGTTCACTCTCAACCGGTGTGCACTTCCCTGAGTCCCGGTTCATTGCCCAATGGTGCCCACTTCCCATAACTTTTGATAATTTCGGTAGGTTTCGAAATAAAAGTACATTCTGAGCTCACTGTCCACTGGTATCAGCCTCTCGCAGTCCCAGGTTCAATCCTCATCTGTGTCCAAATCCCAGATTCACTCCCCACTGCTGCCTGCTTCCCAAAACTTTGTCGGGTTTTGGCGGGTTTCGTAAAACAGTAATTCCCCCTCCCCCTTGGTATTGTCTTTTTACAATATCCAGAGTCCCAGGTTCACTCCCCACAAGTGTACACTTCCCTGAATCTCAGGTTCAGCCCCCACTGTTGCCTACTTCAATAACTTTGTCGGATATTGCCAGGTTTCGTCGGGTTTCGTAAAAGAGTAATTGCTTTTATATGAAACTCAGTGAAGCACGCTGAAAACCAGAGTCTCAGGTTCACTCCCCACTGGCGTACACTTCCCTGAATCTCCCATAACTTTGTCGGATATTGCCGGGTTTCGTATAAAATTAATTGCATTTATATGAAACTCGCTGAAACCCGCCGAAAACCAGAGTCTCAGGTTCACTCCCCACATGTGTATACTTCCATGAATCTCAGGTTCACCCCCCACTACTGCCTACTTCAATAACTTTGTCGGATATTGCCAGGTTTCATCGGGTTTCATAAAAAAGTAATTGCTTATATATGAAACTCGCTGAAATTCGCCTAAACCCAGAGTCTCAGGTTCACTCCCTACTGGTGTACACTTCCCTGAGTCTCAGGTTCAGTCCCCATTATTTGCTTACTTTCCATAACTTTGCCCCAATTTGGTGGCATTTGGCGCATTTCGTAAACAAAAAGTAATTGCTTTTTTAAAATAACAAAATCCGCCGAAACCCAGTCCCAGGTTCACTCCCCACTGGTGTACACTTCCCCGAATCTCAGGTTCACTCCCCACTGTTGCCTACTACCCATAACTTTCTTGGATATTGCAAGGTTTCGTCGGGTTTTGTAAAAAAGTAATTGATTTTATATGAAACTAGCTGAAGCTCGCCGAAAACCATAGTCTCAGGTTCACTCCCCACTGGTGTACACTTCACTGAGTCCCAGGTTCACTCCCCATGCGTTGCCTACTTTCCACTTCTTTGCCGCATATTGTCGGGTTTCGTACAAAAGTAATCCCCCCCCCCCCCCCAATTTGTTATTGCTTTTTTATAAAACCCAGAGTCCCAGGTTCACTCCCCACTGGTGTACACTTCCCTGAATCTCAGGTTCACCCCCCCTCCCCCCCCCCCCCCTCAGCCTCTACACACACACACACACACGCTGCTGCCTACGTCCCATAACTTTGTCGGATATTGCCAGGTGTCGTCCGGCTTTTTATTACGAAACCCGCTGAAACCCAGTCCCAGGTTCACTCCCCACTGTTGTACACTTCTCTGAGTCCGAGATTCACTCCCACAGCTGCCCTCTTCCCATAACTTTGTCGGGTTTCGGAAAAAAAACCACCGTATTATAGTGCAAAACCACCATTCAGTGTCAGATACTGAATAGTGCAAAACCACTATTCAGTATCAGATACTGAATAGTGCAAAACCACTATTCAGTATCAGATACTGAATAGTGCAAAACCACTATTCAGTATCAGATACTGAATAGTGGAAAACCGCTATAGAGCAGTAAAGTTAGGTGCCCCAAACGTAAACAAAGGTCGAGAAGCACGTGGCAAACCACATGTTCCTGTCTTGACAGCTCACGTTCCAATGTAAATAATAGAAAAAAATAACCTTTAAAATTTGGCTGTTAGGTGGCAAAAGAAACACATATTCATAAATACTCGATCATGCATCAAATAATGTCTAGATATGGATATTTTATGGAACAAAAGGTAAAATTTTCTAAAATTTATCAAAAGTTACAGTCTATCTATTTTTAGACCAGAGCAAATTATTGCGCTGGTGTGAACAAAACGAGAATTATTCGGAGCCTGATTTTCATAATAATTTAGCCTTATATTATTATTTCTGCAACTGTTAGATTTTATGTAAACATATTTTCAATACTGAAAGTGTATTGCCTACAACTCAAACTACAAAATTGGGAGACCTATATTGTGCGTAAATTATTCCGGTCCCTAACGGAAATCACAAGCAACTTGTTATTGTTTACGTTTGGGGCACCTAACTTTACTGCTCTATTCAGTATCAGATACTGAATAGTGCAAAACCACTATTCAGTATCAGATACTGAATAGTGCTAGCCATATATTTATACATCAATAACATTTCTTTATATCACTTGAAATTCACAAAAACACAATCCAATTTTTAAAAATAAACAGACAATCCTCCACTAACCCAATTCCCCCTTTTTTTCAAAATTTAAAATGAAACTTTTACTTTATAAATCAATGACAAAAGAAATGCTTTGATCCTCTTAAGCACCAAAATAAATTTCTTTAAAATATAAAATGAAAATAGCAATAAAATACAAATTTTTTGATTGATCAGTTACATTTGTCAACTATGAGTTCGCTGACCAAGGTTTAACATAAAAAGAACATGAACAAAACGATTTCTTACTTAATTGGAGCTAAAGGCCAAGGGGCCATGGCAGCATATTCTATCTTTCCGTAATCTCTCCAAGGAAACTGCAGCTTTACAACAATTTCTTTCTTGTCTGTATTTGAAAAAAAAAAAAAGTATGAGGGGAAATGACACCAATAAATAATGAGTCAATGATATAGACATAACATACTAAAACATTTAAACGACTATAGTTTTTAAAAAGCTTACCTTTTGGGAATGAAATGGATTTAATCGTGTAGCCTTCCCGCAGACGAACTGACAAGACACTTCCTAAACTAGCTCTCACTTTACGTTTATCTCGCTCTCTGGTGTAGAGTTCTGTGCCAAAACTAGATCCTGTAATGGGGTGCCGATGGAGCATTCTGGAATGACAAAAAATAAATAAATAAATGAATAAAATTAACTGATAATAATTACAGGAATGGGTCTAGGCTTTAGAATAACTGGATTTTTTTTAAATTCAAAATTTCTAATGTGTATATTATTACAATGACAATGTAATTATGAAATAATAAAACAAGAAATGATATCAAGTTACATTTGTTTAATACAAAAAAGTAAACAAAAAGTAATTACTTAACTAAAAAAAAAAGTAAATAAAAAAGCAAACGTCTGGTCATTGCTTTATCTTTCATTTTTTTTTAAAATGACAAGTTCTCAATTTTTAAAACTATATCACATTAAAATTAAGTCGATAACAGCTAGACAATGCTCACAATGTTGTTTAAAGATGTGAATATTGTCAAGCTATAGATAAAATGCTACCTCAAACAATTTAAAAGCAAAGAGGTAATTTATTTATTGTAATATTTCCTTATCTCTTTATCAATTTGATTGGCTTTCATCAGCTTTGGTATAATTTGCATATACATTTTTCCCCCACTTAAATATCTGAAGCACCCTCTAAATTTACCTCCTTCCAACCCACCCGCTTTCTTCAATTCTGTCTATCACTAACTGAGACATACATCACCAAAATATAAAATATCCAACTCTCTCTCTCTCTCTCTCTCTCTCTCTCTCTCTCTCTCTCTCTCTCTCTCTCTCTCTCTCTCTCTCTCTCTCCTCTCTCTCTCTCTCTCTCCCTCTCTCCCTCCCTCCCTCCCTCCCTCCTCTCTCCTCTCTCTCTCTCTCTCTCTCTCTCTCTCTCTCTCTCTCTCTCTCTCTCTCTCTCTCTCTCTCTCTCTCTCTCTCTCTCTCTCTCTCTTTATAATTTCGTTTTAGGGTATTTTTCTGACTCCTCCATCAACTTAGCAGCAGTGATTGGGGAGCTGTGTCATTTGAAGTAGGCGAAAAGTAATTTGGTGGTGCTCTACCATCCTATTCTAAGGCTAGTATAAGATTATCGTTCCTGTTTAATTCGACAGATACTGGGATCAATTCCAATTCCATGAACCTTAAGGCTCTTGAGGGCCATATTTTCTTCATTGATAAATTGACCTTAAATTTCAAATAGTGTGATGGCTAATAAAATCACAACACATAAGATAGTTTGGTTATCAGTGCAAAAATTCCTTACGTTGTGACAAAACAAAGAATAACCCCAATTCTTATTAAACAAGCATTTACAAGATATAACTGAAAAAAAAGTGTATCAACAAAAATACACAATCTATGAAAGTCTGTTTGTACGTATAATAATTGAAAGAAGAACAGACAAACTAACTTCCTTATCCATGAGATAGATCCAGGCATGTCCTCGTCACTGTGGTGTGTCAAATCATATTTGAACCCCTCAAGTCCCTTCTGAAATGCCCAGAACATCATAGCACGATGATACTGGTTGGCCTCGCCTTTCTTGTCAATCTTGAGTTATGGATTAACAAAAAAGTAAGAATAATTATTAATTTAAATAAAGGGTTGCCGATTCAGGGGAAAAACAATTTCTGAACATTTACACCAACACACCGACCAACCCCTATCTGAACACTGGACTCCAGTAAAAAAAAGATGTGTACTTCTTTTTCAATGAATGACATTAAATTTTAGTCAAAGATAAGAGAATATCAAATGTGATCTTATTTTAACACTTGTATCCTGGTGCTTACTGCTGGAGGTTCCTTATCTAATCGATCACCTTCCATTTGCCCAGTGATTGGAAAATATACAGAGGTTTTCTAACTTACTGAATTCCATAAATATACCAAAAATGGGTAAATTTTTTGGTACCCTCTTAATATCTACAGCATTCTTGTTTTTTGGAGTTTTACAACGCTGGTGATAATTTTCAAGTCTGTTGATCATGACATTGCTTCAGATATTTGATATTGACCATTTCAGGTGACTCTTTAAGCCAGGACATATTTCAGTTGTTTGAAGTAGATAGATTTGTTATTTATAAATCATGGCTTTCTCATACCAGAATTACACTAAACCACAAAAATGAAATATGTTTCAAACTACACTTGTGAGTCCTTTTTTGCTCACATGCTATATTTATATTTTCATTTCGTGAAAAATTATTGAAATTCATACCACACTAGGTCCAGAAGACAAAATAGCACCAAATGTTGCAGTGGCAATTGTTTGCATCATCTCAATATGTGGAACACGCCCCAGTTGGCGATAAAGACCAGATGGACTTCCCACCTAAAATAAAGTGAAGATATGAAAATGTACTCTTTGCAAATAAATATAGACGATTGATGGACTATTAAAAACTTATTATGCAAGAAGAAGCTAATTGGTTCAAACCCCCCCTCCCTCCCCAAACGAATATTGTGGCAGAAAAGAAAGGTTCTGTATACCCCAAAAAAAAAAACTTTAAAAGAAAGAGAAAAAATAACATTTTTAAATGGGCTAATGGTAGTTTCAAGCCTGCAACAGGGTGCATACCATTATGTATACGAATTATTTTTACTGTAATATGAGCACTGACCATGGATTTAGTATAAAAATCAAAATCTGCTTAAAAGCGCAATCCAGCTATTAGCACACTTAGCTTGATTCCAGAGAACCGTGCATATAAAATGAGACCACTGTATTAGGATATTATTAAACATTGAGAAGAATATTTGGGGAATAAAATTATCACCCTCTTTGTTCCACCGTTACAATATATTCCTGTTGACTCATGAGTAAAGCTTTCCAAAACCTTTGGCAAATCACAAACGCTTAAATCGGTTGTCCAAAACAAAGACATAGCCAGCAATCAAAGTATTACGCTAAGTTAAGTATAAAACTGAACACATTTCTGAGTCAGCTTATTAAATATAATCTAAAATAATTATCATTGAGGAATTTGAAAACCCTATTGTTGAAATAAAAAAAAACAATCCTTTTACGGGTAAAATTCATTTTGAAAATTACTTTTGTTTATCTTAGTTTTTTTTAGCAACTTTTTACTTATTGGCCAATTTCCTTAATTTTTATGGCATTTTAAATTTATCAATAAGATCAGGATGGTGATATACTTAGTGCGTTTCAAAAGTAACTGGAACACAAAATGGCTTTTTTACCTCCATGCCTTGCCTCATTAATGAATTCATAAGGATGGAAAGAGTGACGCAATTAGAGACGGTCATCTTAAAAAGCTTTTAAAATATGGGGATGGGCAGACCTATGAATAACCATTATGCAGCAGTAGATATCAACAAAGAGTAGGCTTAGATCAGCAAAGGATGCCAACATGATTCACATGGCTATATTGCAAACTCTTCCAAAAATATAACGTGAACACAAGAGGGATGGGCTTTAAAGCAATCCGAAGCCTGCAAACTGATAGTAGATACTCATAACATGTGCTTATCAGTAACTCAGAGGGAAGAGGGTATAGAAAATACTCAAAGAAAAGGGTTAAATAAAGTGGGACAATCACAATTTCCACAACAATAGCAACATAACAAAGACAAACCAACCAACATACAAACAGGCAATCAGAAACGAAAAAAAAAAAAAAAAAGATTCTCCTTTTTTTTTTTTTTGGCATTCTCAAGGAATAAGATTACATATTGATATCTATCGTTATCTGTGCATCATCAAATAGAAAAGATTTAGCAAGGTTGTGAGCATGGATATATAATCCTGTGCAGTACATTTTATGACCCTTTGTGATGAAAAATGAAAACCTGTGTAAGACAAAACCCAGTCTATAACATATTTTTTTTCCCATGCACATTCGGTTCCGTCTAAACACAGGTTGGACTGTAATGGTTTTATTCCAACACAACTTTCTCCCTACAAGATGAAATATAATAAAAAAAGTTACCTTGATAAAGCTGCACATAATTGTGTGATTGCGCAGTTGTTCCAACAGAAGTTCGATCATGTAGGAGCTTGGAAGTCCAATCATTCCATCAGTAATCACAACAATTCCTAGGATACATAAAAAAAGAGTGGCTTGAAATGACGAGTGGCCATGACTTTATTTCTTTTAGATAGATTCAATCAGTAAGTAATTAAAGACAATTGACATGTTAAGATAGAGAACACTTTACAAATGTAAGATTGAAAATATATCTACAACCAAAATACTGTGTCACCTAAGATGAATATAGATCATGGGTGCCACAGCAAAAAATATGTCTGGATTCTTATCCCGGAAAGCTGGAGTCCAGCCTTCCCTCCCCCCTCAACCACCACCCTATCTCTCTCTCATCTGTACACACACATGTGCACTCAACCCCCCCCCCCCCCACACACACACACACACACACACACATCCACCCAACCAGAAAGCACGCAAACACATTAACACATACACACGCATGTATGCTAACACTACCAAAATTACACAGGCCAAGTAACCAACAGTTCACACTCATCCTAATACTGCCAACATATCAGGGGTAGCATAATAAATATCTCGGTCATTGATCCCCCTTACAACATAATATTATTATACTATTTGACATCAACTGCATACACTTTGAGGAGATTAAGTAGACACACAAAATGTGTATTGATTGACCATTGAGGATGATAATGAAATCAACCATAACTTGCCAATCCTGGAACATCAGGTATCTGTAATTTCCTATCTCATAATTCAGGGATAACCCTGAAAAGTGGCATCCATGATATAGGTATTGTGCCTAGTACAGATGTGAAAAAAGACAGTGAGTTGACATGATAGATTGACGAGGATTTTAACAAACATTATGTAAGTAAGTCCATAACCTATGTTAGATGAAAGCATACAATACCTGAGCTGGAATTGTTGGGTAAAAGCTGTAGGGAGAGGATACCATAACGGATGATATTGGTGAATGCAGCCTCAGGACTACCTATATTGTCTCCAGTATTGAGCTGAGTATTCACCCCTTCCTCCATCTCTCCATGTCTTGACGGGTGATCCTAACAATTATTATGGGGAAGAAAATTAACAGCCAAATTCAAAATGGTGGCAATAATAATAATATTGGTGATGATGATGATGATTGTAGTAGTAGTAGTGGCAGGGATGATGAGGCAGTGGTAGTGATTGTTTTACTAATACATTCCAAACTAAACCTATATAAGGCACTTGTTACATCAAACTTCTTGTATGGTTGTGAAAGCTGGACTTTAACCTCAGAAATCCTATAAAGGATACAATCATTTTAAAACAAATGCTATAGGTACATTTTATACATCATCTGGACAGACCATACATCGAATGAGGAGGTGTACAGACAGGTCGTTTCTCAAACACGACCTTAGGAATCCCTCTTGTCTATAGTCAAGAGTAGACTGAAGTCAAGAAAGAGCTTCATGATGGAAGAAATCATCAACCCTGACCATGCAACTGTATACAGACTATCCACATGGAGAGAGTGGGACAGTCATGCAAATGAAGCCATTGAAGATCCGAGAGAAGAACTGCCCTACAGAACTGAGCTCCCCAAGAATGAATAGAGCATGGACAAAACTTGGGAGAACAGCTGGAAACATGAAAAAGTGGTGGGGGCTGGCTGAGACTAGCTTGTGTACATGTGGATGCCCAGAGCAGACAATGAAGCATATCCTTAGAGAATGTCAGGATGGACCTAGCTGCCCTGACAATGGCCTAAGAGTCGGCTCCCCAGATGCTGTGGAGTGGGTTCGGTGTTGGAGCGACAAGTTATGATGATGATATAGTCAAAAGAGGAAAATTGTCATGGTTAAGCCATGTTTCTCATCATGAGGCATTGGCAAAAACCATCATGCAAGAGACCTTGGAGGGAGACAGGAGAGGATGGCAAACAAAATACTGGATGTTAATGTAAAGGAATAGACAATGAAGGACACCCAAACACTAATGAGGAAAGTTGAGGACATATCTGGATGGAGAGCCCTTACTGCAAATTCATCTCTCATGTCTCCTCTCCAACCACCTCGGTCAGGAGAATGAAGAGAGGTGAGATGAATTAGATTCATAAAATTTGATTTCCAGTCAAAATGATCAGAATTATGAAATCAGGCCTTTCAATTTTTATATTTTTTATTTCTCTGTTTCAGACACTAAATCAATCTCCATAAAAAGGTACAGCCTAAATTTTCTCCTCAATAAAAGCAAATAAATCTAACGCAAATTTCATAATTTAAACTTTAAATCTATCTTTCAGCATTTGGGTTAACTAGATCTAATGGTTAAATACCAGATTGCAACAGTGACTCACAAATTTGTGTTTCTTTGTGTTTAACACTGGATTACAAAATTAAACTCTATGTTACCTTTCGGGGGTGGTGACTGAGCATAGAGGCAAAACTGAGAGACAGAGAGGCCTCGAATTGGTCCAGCTCATACTTGATGTGGTCTAAGTAGTGGTTCACATTATCCTGATTAATCTTCACGCCCTGAATCAGAACCTAAATAAAGAGAGAAAGGTATGAATTGGTGTCGAATCTTACAGGAAGAAAACATTTCTTTGGTAAAACCCAAGTTTGGTTTATTTTACTTGAAATTAATTAACACCTTACTGTCTACAATACATATAATCAAATTAAGATGGGGCAAATTGATGACGTGAGAGTAAAACACTTATCCTTGGATTAAAAGAATAAAGATTTAAATCTTCAACGGAACAATTGGATTTTTCAAATAAACCGACTCAACGAGTCCTTGTATAGATGGGCTTTTAAATGCAGACTGTAACCAATTAGGTAACTTTACTGGTGTTAAAAAGAGTTCTGTAAAATTTTATAAAGGTCTTATAATTGTTCCAATTGTCTTGTTTTCTTTTTTATTCTTTTTACCATTTCACTAAAGTGATTATCAAAAATTAAATTCTTAAATTCAAAAATCTTTGGGGGAAAAAAATAATAACAAAGAAACTCATTTTCTATAAAAAGAGAAAAGGAGAGGACTTGTATCTTCAATAGTCTCCAGCTTACCTGGTTGGTAGTGGAGCAGACCACAGGAGTTTGGATGATGACAGAGATGTACAAATCTGGAGTGAACAACACATTGGTGCCAGGGAGAGGAAACTAGGAAAAAAGCAACATAAAGCCAAAAAAATACAAGTAAAAGCAAGTTAACTGTGCATTAAAAAAAAACAAAAAACAATATTAACGTAATTGATGCCATCTGTAGACAATAATATGTTGGGGGAAAAATGGTCCAACAATATAATATATTTGACTTACGTTTTTTGCACTGAAAAACCTTTGAACATTTATTTAGCTATGTCTAAAATAAGTCAAATTTCAGGGTTTCAAAAACTGTATTTAAGATGACTATATTGAAATATACTCTTCTTCTTCTTCGTGACGTAGAAACCTCAATTTGAGGGTCGAATTACATTTTACTGTATAATAAATTAGAAAAAAATAATAGAAAATCTATGGAGGATTATTTTTGGGGGCTTTTTTTGTAGTCCTTCAGAGCCATTGGGCCCATGGAGCCAGGGCTTATCCCAGTTTCGATAGCGTGAAACGGACAATAGCAATTGCTAGCTATCCTTTGGATAGGATGCTAGTCTACTGCAAGTACTTTCCACCAAATCTAACAGACTCAGCTACCCAGTCACTGCTGGATGGACAAATCTTGACTGCACCCAGGATCGATCTTGGTCCCTTTGCGTGTGAAGCAAGTGCTCTACCAACTGAGCTATCGGGACCCCCAATGGCATTATTGAATGTATCATAATACTTTGCAAAAGATGTAAAAAGAAAAAAAACAACTATCAAAACAACAACTATTCCATGCAATAGTTTTGCAAGATGTCATAGAAAATGCATTCCAAGAATTCTTATATCAGTATTAATTCAAAGTCAACAAGAAAAACCCATGTTTTCTAAATGAACAAAGTAAGGCTCGAATCCCATTAGATATAAATTTTCACTTGGTGACTTTAATCCTACTTAATCTATTCTTTTTAAAAAATAGGGTTTGGGGTCAACATTGTTCCATGAAGCCAATGTTGAATTGACTCCAACGAACAAAGAAATACTGGCAAATCTAAAAATGATAAAACTATTATTTACAGATTGATATACGAGAAACTTGCCAACCTTTCTGAAAGTAAGGGTAACTCTATCACCCGTTGACTCAATGAATATTAAGAAAACCTGCTAGGTCATGATGCTTGATGAGACATATGTATATATATATATATATTACAATTGAGAATTTATCTCTCAAATTCATCTAGCAGCAGTAAAAATGCAATTATAATAGAAAATGACTTACAGGGGTAACAAGTCCATGCAAACATCGACTAAGTGACTGAAATATCCCATCGTAGACATATTGACCATTTTCAACATCCTTCAGAAATATCAAAATTTACATAAAATTGTTGAGAGTGTTATGAACATAAAAAAAATAGATACTATCAATTAAAAGCATTCACTTCATCATCTAAAATTCATGGGATCAAATCACAAAATACCTGACATAGAGATGAAACCTTTTCCACACAACTGGTGTTCTACAATGTAAAAATCTGAACTATATTTCTGAGTCCACAAACATAGAAATGTTTTGACTTAAAATAATAAAATAAAATAAAAGATAATATCAAGAGGCCCTCATTGTATGACTGTGATAGCAGGGGAATTAATAGAAGTGGACTAGAATTCTGTCTCAAATGAGCCAGAGAGAGAGAAAAAAATATATAAATAAAGAGACTAATATTTTTTTCTAAAGAAAGAAAGAAACGAAATATAAAGAAATAAAAAGATGGCTATTCAGAGACGATCTAAAATAATTTAAATATTGAAAAGGCAAACTAGCATTTAATTTGACTCTAATGTTAGTATTCGTCACTGAGATAACAGTAGTTTTCATCACAACCGCTCTTAAAACAACATAAAACATGTTATACGATTGAGAGGTAAAGAAAGGAAACCACTGAGCAGCTGCCCACTTACAGGTGTATTAGTGTGAGAAGCCCTTTAATGTATATATAGTACCTACCATAAAAGTTTTATTTTCTACGGTTCAAAAGACGACTTTACACTCAATTACATGAAAATATGTTCAATATATGGGAGGAATGAGATGAGTGGCTGTCATTCTCATTTCCAAAAGAGAAATATGTCATCAACTCAAACCATATGACAGCTGCCATTTCACAATGCTGCTTGCACAACCTGAAGAATATATTCAGGTATTACTATTACATGGCTGCCGATAATCATTTATATCCAATTCTAATCGTCCATATGCCATGAGTTATGTCACATTTGAAATTGTACTAAAAATAATCAGGAAACTGATTTTCGTATTTGCATACTTCAAATCAAAAACCAAATATGTGTAACCGTGATCTTTCCTAGATTTTAAAGACATATGTTAAATGACCATGAAAAAATTATAGCAGATGCAACAATATCAATTCATATAGACTTACGACAGACATAAGGGATGGGCTGAGATCCAATGAAAAGGCTAACCGATACTGCCAAGACAAGAAAGTCACAACAGTGTCAGGCCCAATATACACACTGTATGTATGGCCATGCTCGAAGATCTGATCTTGGTCTTGAGCTATGACAGACACCAGATTCAGGTCTTCCTCTAAATTCTGGTCAAAGAGAAAAGAAAAATTATCATGTAACTCATTTCTTTTGTCGTTAAGCCTTTCATAAGTTAAGAATCATAAATTTTCTAAATTTATTCGCAATAAAAATATCTAAATTGCAATCAATAAAATGCAATATTGGAATGGCAATTTCCATCTGGTAGAGAAAAAAGAATCTGATAAATCATATAATTTACAGCATCAACATTACTTCACTTGGCATTATAGCACCACC
The DNA here is from genome assembly GCF_034508935.2 of Berghia stephanieae. Lineage (NCBI taxonomy): Eukaryota > Metazoa > Mollusca > Gastropoda > Nudibranchia > Aeolidiidae > Berghia > Berghia stephanieae. Next base: position 67,101,893 of record NC_088360.1, on the reverse strand, counting down.
TACTTTTCAGATTTGTATCCCTGCTGACAAAAAGAAGAAGCATGAGAAAACACAGAGCTGTCAAGCTAACATATAACAAAAATGAAATCAGAACATTTGAAAATAGAAAGTAAAATAAATATTGTAATTTGATTTTCTACTGATCAGAATTGCATAGAATGCATTTTCCTAGAATGCCAAAGACTTAAAATGTAAAAAAATAAGCTGAATTGTATGAGTTCTAAAAAAAATGTTTATATCTCTCAGGTGACATGATGTGCAAGTATATTGCATTACAATCCCATTAAACAGAGAATTTGAATTTTAAAACCTATTCATATGTGAAATTGAGTAGTTTTCATTGAGTAGATCAAGGATGATGGAGAAATTTTGGTTACAAAACAAAGTAAACAAGTGAATAAACATACCTCAAGGGTGGTCAAAGGAGTGAACTTGATATGTTTACATAAATGTCTGAAAAACCAACACGCACGAAGATTCCGGGACACTCGAGTTTTCTTTTTCATCAAAACATATACATGGGATGCAAACACTTCAGTCTGTAGATGGGATGCACAGAGAGAAAGAGGGGATGAGAGAGAAAGAGAGAAAGAGAGAGAGAGAGAGAGAGAGAGAGATAAAGAGATATCCTTCATTTTTATATGAAAACAGGAGATACTGACCATAGTGAGTGGCCGGACAGTTGACAATGATAGCAAAAGTCTGACCTACGACATTGTGTTCATAGGTGCAGCACTTTACCCCCCCCCCCCTACACACACACACACACACACATACACACACACACACACGCCCCAACAAACACACACACATTACCGACCCCATCCGACTTATGTCTGAATGTCACTGGATGTAGACAGTGAAGGACACTAAGTATAAAAAGCGACCTGCACTTTATGAAATGGAAAATTGTTTTTTTATGGCTTGGTCAGAAGGGAGTAAAAGTAGCATTTCGAATGCATTCAACAAGGTTAGTATGTGAAAACATTCTATTTCTATACAGTTGTTTATATTATATTTTCTTTTATAATTACTGTTGCAAGGTGGTCGAGTGGTTAAGGCATTGCTTAAGACTCCAAATGTCCAGGGTTTGAACCATGCTTCAGGCCCTTTCAATTTTTTCATTTGGCAAGAATATCAAGCCCCGATTTGCTCACCTCGAACTACATGAGTGATTTCTATTGACAACAGATGTTTGTTTAATGGATGTCCAATATTATTTTATGGAATGTCGCATGAGAAGGTGTAATTTAATATTATCATTATTATTATTATTAATATTATTAACATAGATGCTCTACAAGCTAAAATGACAACCCACAAACACCTCACGTATTGTGAGAACATTACGGGGGGGGGGGGGGGGGGGGGGGAGCGACATTAAAAATGATGAATTTTGACCCAGTTTGCTAAAATTAGATTTTGGTGGGATGTTGTCATATGACCATTTGTCTGCATAAAAAATTGCATGAGACCTTCATCTTCAGTTTTTTTCGACTCAAAATAACGTATTTTGTGACCCATAGTAGGTTAAATCCTGACCATTTTTAGTTTCAGTGGACTGATTTCATGAAAGAATATCAAATAGTCGTTATAACTAAGTAAAGGCAAAAACATATCAATGAACAGTAAAAACTCTCCTCTATCTTCAACAACCAATCACTTTGTTCTTAATTATGTCATGTGGTCACAATCCAATCAGAGAGCGAGAGGAGAGTTTTTCCCTAAACTCGTTTACTTTGACTTTTAAATGCGTTTTTCTCAAAACTGAAATTTTCGTCACTAAAAACCTATCTCCTCCATCAGTGTTCAACCAGTCTTCTTCAAACTTTCTACAAATGAGTGTCATACAAATACGCAGGTCCTCTAGGAGCCGGATTAAAAAAAAAAAAAAATTTATGAGTAATTGGAAATTATGTAACTTTTTTCAAGGGGAATAATCGAGTAATAACTTTGAACTTAATTTTTAAAGTTTCTAATTTAAAAATTAAAAATCGGGCTTCTAGAGCCTCTTTATTTTCCTTTTTTCTACCTCTGGCCATAATATTATGGTAATCGGTTGATAAACAAAAAAGCCTTTGACTTTTTAAGATTTTTCATTATCCCAAGACACATAAGTGAAACTCCACTCTTTTAAACAATTCTTCACATTCCAGAATATGGAATGTTTCCAAATGCACATAGAAATAAGGAAAGTTAATAAAATATCTATAAAAACATAAAATTAACCAACATTAAATCAGTTCTTACTACGTATACACAATATGCGTCGACTTCGAAGTGGGTGTCAAGGCCGAATGGCTTAGTCGTCTGCCCTGGAAGTTTTACCAAAATCGACGTTGTGGGTTCAAATCCTGGTTCCGACACTTTTTTTTTTGTGTGTGTGCGTCTACGTGGGAAAGGGTAAGCAAAATTTAACACCTACTCGCTAGCCGCCAAGGATTACGTATTCATTTCCTGAGCAGTCAATTGGGTATTTTTTAAAAATAATGACAAATAATCTTATCGCGATAAATTTGAAAACCTCATTGTTGGAATCAGCTTGAAAAGTGGAGAAAAATTGTCTTTGTCTCATAAAAATCGGTCTAGAAATAACCTTTTTTGTAATAGATTTGATTTTGAAAACAGCTTTCTCAAATTTATAATTTTATGATAATTTCCTTGTTTTCCGGTCGATGTTCTTGATTTTTATATCGTTTTTCATTTCTCAATGAGACGAACGCACTGATGTAACTCGATTGATTCAAGAGTTTAAAACACAGATTTCGTGTTTTGATTGTGAGTCCAGCCTTACTAAGAATTCACGAGCGTTAAGATAGTGACGTAACTATACATACAAGACCTTGTTTTCCACGCCACAGTAGGGCTTCCATTCATCGCTTTCGGTCAACCGTGGTCTTTGAAGTTACACAACATATACCGCCTGTGATGCCTGTACATAAATCAAGGGCTGAGCTGACTCATGTTGACAAGCGAGCTATCAAAAGAGCAATCCGTTGATTGGTCAAAAACTCAGGATTTCATATAAGGACATAAGTTCTGGAAAGCGATATCCACCCACCTGTCAGTGGACAGAACTGATATGATTAAATTAGGGCTCCATAAAATGTTATATCATGGTAGGCTCCACCCTCTATTTCTATTCTGGCGTAGATGTAGACGGCGATAGCATTTCCGATATCATAATGACAAGTGGGCAAAGGGTTAAAGCTTCCAAACAATCCCAATCGTCGTCTATCTCTAACGGGACCCGTTAGCGCCCTGACGCGCAATCTGTCTAGTATGTACCTTCCTGCCCGCTATGGGAGGTCAGGATCCCCACCCAGTCGGTCGTTTGTGGGTTGTGGAGATGTTAATGGTTAACCCCACCGTCTACTTGAGAAGTCGCTGGTTACTCCCCAATCCCATTACCAGTTGATCATTAATTTTCTCTCCGTATTCAACCAGTGCTTATTTTATTAATAGGCACCTAGTCCAGTGTTATCTAATAATATTAGTATTTATTGTTTGGTCGACGCCATCTTGGATCTTCGTCTCTTGTAAACACAACACATCGATTTTATAACTTTCTAAATCTTGACACAGTTGTTCCTTTCGAATGTTACTTTTAATAGATCTTAAGTTAAAAGTTCCAATATTAAGATTAGTCCACATCAGGTAAAAATTAAAGATTCCACACAGTGAATAAATGGAAACATAAGACTATCCACTGAGCCGAAGCTCAATGTCAACAGGTGTCAGCCATGTTGTCCCGATTCTGTTCACAATATACTTAGAACACGCTCTGAAAGAAGTTCGAAAAGTCATTCCAAAACCAACGACTCATATTGAGAATGCAATCCCTAGAGAAATCGCCTATGCAGATGATGTAGATTTTATTGGATCAACACCAGCAAATATAAACATCATACAAAATACCCTCATGAAATATAACCTCCAAGTCAATGCCAATAAAACCGAATTTACAACAATATCGAGGAACAAAGAGGAATGGAAAAGAACAAAGAAAGTCGGCTCACTAATTGGAGACACCGAGGATGTACAAAGAAGAAAACAGCTATCAAACGCCGCACTCAGTAAACTCACCAATGTATGGATTAGAGGTGACAAAATAAAGAGAAAAACCAAACTGAAACTGTACCGTGCTCTTGTAAAACCGGTACTTCTGTATCACTGCGGCACTTGGGCGTTGACAAAATCCGAAGAAGAACATCTGGATGCCTTCCATCGCACACAGCTAAGAAGGGTACTGGACATCAAATACCCAAAAAAGATCTCAAATGAATCACTCTATAAGATCACAAAAGAAAGACCAATCTCCCTTGACATTTTACAACAACGATGGCAACTTTTCGGTCACATACTACGCAGGGACAAAAACATACCAGCTAACCAAGCCATGTCGGGATATTTCCAAAAACACGGGAACCTTTTCAGAGGAAGACCGATCACAACACTCACTGTGATCCTAAACAAAAACCTCACAACACTTGGACAAAGCATTAGTCTCATAACGGCAGGGGACCTTGAAAATCTGAGAACCCTAGCAGAGGACCGGCAATATTGGAGACACCTCACACAGGAAATACTGGAAACAGCCAAGGCGACCCGATCTTTCGGTCGAGACGCGAAAGGCATCTAAGTCAAAGTAAGTAAGTCAATATTAGTATTAGACGGTACTCTGCACCTACCCCAGTGGCGGGGCTCTATTGTATGGTTTGCCGCCAAGAATCGCCTCTATTTTTATATTTAGAAATAAAACAGCATTTTTTAATTTAAAAAGAATTAAGATACTGCCTTTTGTCAAAGCCCGACCCATACTGCCTTTTAAATAAAACGCTCAAAGCCCAAAGTCATATTATTTTCCTTTCCCCTCACTTTTTCGCGGCCGCAAATGGCAAAGTATATAATGTAGATATGCCATGCATGTATCTTTTGCAACATGCTCATGGCAAATCAAATAAATCTTCTAACACAAAGACACTCTTTTATCTATGCGAGGGCAAATTGATTGTTAACGTTAACAATAGCGACTACAATTGTAATCTCCCAAAGACCATGAATATTTAGATTGTTTTTTAAGTCGCTTGCAACACATTTAGGTCATATCAGTGCCAGTAAAAAGGGAGAAATTAGATAGTAAAAAGTTCTAGAATTACAATTAAAAAGTACCCAAGAAAAAGTAAGACAAAGGGGAATAATAGATCACCGCTTTTGAAGGTTAGTCATCTTCGGGAGTTCTAAAACGTGACTTGCTCGCTCACTCGCCCTCCTACCGACTGACAACTTACAACTGAGAACGAGCACCTTCCCCCCACCCTACCACGCTTCACTTTCGACCCATCGTCCACTTCCGACACTTCCTGTGATTGCGCAGGCGCATTGTGGCAAGAGTCCGAATTGCCACGAGAAGCAATTCAGACTCGGGTCCGAATTGCCACTTCGAAACCATTCGGCCATGACACCCACTTCGAAGTCGACGAATATTGTGTATATGTAGTAAGAACTGATTTAATGTTGGTTAATTTTATGTTTTTATAGATATTTTATTCTTTCCTTATTTCTATGTGCATTTGGAAACATTCCATATTCTGGAATGTGGATAATTGCTTAAAAGAGTGAAGTTTCACTTATGTGTCTGGGGATAACGAATTTTCATTATCCCCAGACAGGTGTCTGGGGATAGTGACAATAGTAAGTAGTAGTGTAGTAAAGATGGTGATGATGAGTTGGTAGTGGTGATGATGAAGAAGTGGTTGTGGTGATTATTATGAATGATGGGGAGGAGAAGAATAGATGTGATGATGAGGCAGGGTGGTTATGCATTGATAATGAAATGAAAAACGATGTTTGTGATTGTGGTGGTAGATTGTGGTAGGCGGTCTAGTTAGATAGTGATAGACGTCTAGTAAATGACACTATTGACTAATGATGTGGTGGTGGTGTTGTAGAGCGGTTTATTGATGATAAATTATATTATTTGCATGGGTACTGAGATGACAGCAACGGAGAGAGAGAGAGAGAGAGAGAGAGAGAGAGAGAGAGAGAGAGAGAGAGAGAGGGGGGGGGGGAAGAGTAAACCCACCATCTGTCCTGGCTTATCATTTTGCGCCTCAGAAACTTCACTTGATTTACAGCACTCCATTGTTCTTTCTGGAGCGCTCAAAAGTTAGATCACATTTAGCCTTACATCTTTTTAATTTTATTTCATCTTAGATTTTAACAAAATCAAAAGTAGGAGTAAACTGTAAACAATACACGCAAGTGTTGTGTTATTGTTTCCCTTGTACGAAAAGTTTTAAAAAACATAACTGGGAATATGGCAAAAACGAAAATAAGTCAATGATATCGATTATTTTTCGTTTCCTTTTTTGTTTTGTTTTTTGTTGGTGTTTTTTTTTTTGTTTTTGTGTGTGTGTGTATATAAAATTGGGTTTTTTTTCGAATTAAATTCTTACATTAAACTCTTTTTCAATTCATACTGACTTCCAGTAAACAGAACATATTTCGATTCGCAAACAGGTTTGTAAGTCTATAATTTGAAAAAAAAAGATCTATTATTGTTGCCATAGGTGACGTCAAGCGTGACCAGTTCCTGTGATAGAGATGTACCTACTTGGGTTAGATGATAAATAAACATAAACCTTGGTGACTGTATCTTATCAACTCGTTGCCTACTCAACTCTTAAGACTTTTAGCGAGGGCTGATACATAGTCTTCAAACTGTTCGAAGCAAAAATGTGAGTACTCATTGTTTATGCAAAATGCTTCCTTTTTTTTTAAAAAAAAAAATTTCAATGGATGCTTTGACTTTGACACTTGTTGACAATATATATTTGTATTGAAATGTTTGATGCTAGAACGTGCATCTTTATTAAATTTGAATGTTTCATTTATATTATTAACTTTAACATCGATATCAAGGGATAATCTTTCACAATATGTGGGAGGTTGGGAAATTCTCTTTATGATATGGGCTTTGATGAAGTATTTTGCCCTCAATACAACTACAACTACAACAAAAGACCGAACAAATGATGGTTTTTCAAATCTATCCTGTATTTGGCTTACTAAAACATTTCATACCTCTTTAGCTGTTAGGCTTAGGTCAACAGTTCACCTCTGTTTTTTTCATAGGGAAGGTGCTTCTGGTTATTGGTCCTTACGTCTTAATTTCTTGTATACTGAAATCAAAATGCTTCAAACAAATGTTAACATCAACATCTTGACTGAAATTGTTTGATCAAGTATCAATGGGGCAAAATACTTTGTGGAAAAAGTCTAAAAAGTACATCAATGTATCATCTTCCAATAATGAGGACTCCAATAGCTTTCCATGATGTGGCGTCATCCCACTCTGCAGACATTATATTGTTATTTAGGCACTCAAGAAGTTCATTCTTGTTATCAAAAACACTTTTTACGACTCAAGACTGAAAGTTCCATCTGGTTTCATGAGTTTGGGGTTCTGATCGATCTGTTATTTGTCTGAGTGCATCAGCCCGTTTTTTTGGAAGAATGAAAAAATGTTGAAAAACCAGAAATGTTCACAAAGAAAATTCTTGCCCCAGAATCAATGCTACTGGATTTTTTCACGACAAATTGGTTTGGTGAGCAATGAATGAACAAAATGAACGTAAAGGTAATGTTTTTTAAATTTATGTTTGCACCCCACTCAGTGCACCGCTCATGCCATCAAATTAAAGAACAAACTTTAAAAAAAAACACACAAACAGTCAACAAATGATAATCCATGAAGTAAGATTAAATAATTAGAATAAGCAGATCAACGTGAAACACATCAACAATGTAAAAAAGACATGCAGAGGCAATCTCAACACTATAGTCAGGTGAATCATGCCATTATTCAAAAAAGGGAACACTCATATGTCAAAGGTCAGACTGCTCTGACCACAGACATAACACCATCTGGAAAAGGTGATATGTCTGTAGGTACAATCACCCAAGCCAAAGGCATTTTAGCATATTCACACAGGCGAATAGTTATTTCATTGATTAGATGAAATACTATAGCATTCTCTAGTACTGGGCCCATTTTCATGAATGCAGACTAGCGCTTAGTCTCTGACTTTAGTCAAGGACTTGAAAAAATCAGATTTTATGTGAGCTGACCAAGCAAGTCCCAGACTAAAATCACGGCACCTTCAGACTAACTTTGGCCAACTTTTAGTCATTTGCTGAGGGCTCCGACTTAAGGCTTAGTCTGAGACTAGCTACTTGGATACATCATAGCGTCGACAAGATAGCAGCTATTTTTAGATTAAGAGAGCTTCGATTCGGAAGGAAAATACGCAATTACGAATGAAAGAGACAAAAATTTCCTGTTGCTATTGACACTGGCTTTAAAAAAAAATACTGTGCGATAAGTGCAGATCGTCAAAAGTACACATTTTTTAAAGTAAAAACTTTTCAAAACCAAAATTTAATCGGGCCACCTGAGTCGCGAGTGAATGGAGACTTAAGTCA
>NC_088360.1:67083406-67088406 GCF_034508935.2 Berghia stephanieae | reverse complement strand
AAGTCGATCGATGTTTGGGGTGAACGTTTACTTGCCAAAGTCGAAAAGAGTAATATACCTGATGCCTCTGGTGAAGGTGTTGACTAAAATATGGAAAAAGAAGAAGGGTGGCATTATGACTTGAGACATCTATTCATCCAGGAATACACAGACTATCTAGTTACTGAACTGGATTTCATTCTCTTCAATGTGAAACCTTCACTTGTAAAAAGGTTTGAAAATTATCGTTTTTGATTATTTTATTGAAGAAATGATGTTTTGTTGATAATAATAGAGCTATGAGCTATACAAATATTAATGTTGATATTGTCATTCTTCTTCTTCTTCTTCTTCTTCTTCTTCTTCTTCTTCTTCTTCTTCTTCTTCTTCTTCATCTTCTTCTTCTTCTTCTTCTTCTTCTTCTTCTTCTTCTTCTTCTTCTTCTTCTTCTTCTTCTTCGTGTTCGTCGTCATCATCATCATCATCATCATTATCATCATCATCATCGGTTTGGTCTTTGCCTAGAAGTTACAGAGTACGACCCGTTGGCATTGAGCAAGTTACCTCGACTGGCTCTTTTTCTGACGCTGCACTGCGACTGCCGCCGGGTTATTCCAGTCTTCCATTGGAATAGGCTCTAAAGATAAAGTTCCCATTAATATAAATAAAGGGAATTTATCTTTGTCTTTTATCGCCTTTACCATATCATAATCATCATCATCATCATCATCATCATCATCATCATCATCAACATCATCACCACCGCTGTCACTATAATCATCTCCATGTAGTAAGGTTACCAGAACCACCAATGTAACTACAGACGATCCTTTTGTTCGTCTTCTGGAGTAATTTTTCCTTAGGAGCCTATATAAAGAAAAATGAGCATCGGGCAGGGAATTCGATTCTTGATTAAGAGGTAGACATGAATATTCCGACAGTTGGGTTCAACGCCCACGAACTACTCAAGGTAGATGCCATGCCTGATCCATGTGTTGCTGTTGGTCAGGGACCCTTTGTAAAGCGCATTGAGCACGTTTAGTGTATATTGCGCTATATAAAAAGTCAAGTTTTGTTTGTTTGTTATTGACTTACCTACTTATTACTTACTTACCTACTTACTTACCTACTTACTTACCTGCTTACTTACTTAGTTACTTACTTACTTACCCTTTTACTTACTTAATTACCTACTTACTTACTTACTTACCTACTTACTTACATACGTACATACTTACCTACTTACTTACTAGCTTGCTTACTTACCTACCTACTTACCTACCCACTTACTTACTTACCTATTTACTTACCAACTTACTTACTTACATACTTACCTACTTATTTACATACTTACTCCAAGAGCATATAGGTCATCAACGACACCCATCCACTCTCATGTCATGTTGATTTTGGTTTGTCGTTAATGCTTCTGTAACTATTATTTTTACTGATAGTGTTGTTGGCCCTTGCAAACCCCTTAGTCTCGAGGAGAGTTGAGTTTTGATTTTGGAGTTTCAATCTCCTAGGTTGGCTGCTCTACCCAGCTAACGAGTCCGACCTACCTTTGTTATTTTCTGTCCGGGTCGTTTAATCCGTCTGAGGGAGGGGGGAGGGGGGGGGGGGCTTCAAAGTTTTTCTTCTTCTATATGGGTTGCCAATCAAGTCTATTGATCCCCTTCTAACGTTTTTTTAAAGATTGGGGTAAGAGAATAAAAAGAAAGTACAGGGGTCATATTATGTAAACTGGAGACGTAGAAGACATCGCACCTCAGAGTGGTCGTGAGATGGATAGGTGAGGATCAGAGCATGTACCACTCGACGGTGGATACTATCTCCTGCGCCTTAGAATAAGGGATTCCACATACCCCCCCCCCCCCCCCCCCCCCCCCAAGACCTGGATATACTGCCAAGCACTCGTTCGCCTTGAAAACAGGGAGTAACCATTCCGTTATTGAATTTTATGCGATTTATCAGTCTGAGGTCAGGCCCATTGATTTCATTATTGACTGGCAAAAATTGATTTATTTTTACATCATATCTAACTCCTCCCGATACTCATATTCCTCCTCCTCCCCTCCTCCTCCCCTCCTCCTCCCCTCCTCCTCCTCCGCCACCTCCTCCTCCTCCTTCTTCTTCTTTTTCTTCTTCTTCTTCTTCTTCTTCTTCTTCTTCTTCTTCTCTTCTTCTTCTTTCTTCTTTTTTCTTTCTTCTTCTTCTTCTTCTTCTTCTTCTTCTTTCTTCTTCTTCTTCTTCTTCTTCTTCTTCTTCTTCTTCTTCTTCTTCTTCTTCTTCTTCTTTCTTCTTCTTCTTCTTTCTTCTTCTTCTTCTTCTTTTTCTTCTTCTTCTTCTTCTTCTTCTTCTTCTTCTTCTTCTTCTTCTTCTTCTTCTTCTTCTTCTTCTTCTTCTTCTTCTTCTTCTTCTTCTCTTACCCACCTTCTATACTTTTTAAACTGCGGTGATGTGCAAGCAACTTAAATAGATTGCACACTGAGTAACATGAAATTTGTAACACTAGATACGGTAAGAAAAAAAACAAAACCATTTTGTAAAGATACCGTCTATCTTTGTCAACGCTCTGGTCCTTCCCTTTTTGATCAATATAGAAATTCTTTGATTTTAAAAAAAAATTGCAATCCATTGATTTTAAAGACTTATTAAATCGTGTTTTAATTGATTTATAATTATCGATGAAAATCGTTGTTGACATTTTTCATGCTTTATAATTAATTGACTAGAAAAAAACCCTACATTTTCGATGTAAAACTAAGCGTTGGGATTGAGGAGAAGAGAGAGAGAGAGAGAGAGAGAGAGAGAGAGAGAGAGAGAGAGAGAGAGAGAAGGGGGGATGTCATGTAATGAAAGAGAACATGTCCGTATTGATGTCTAGGTGAAATACTCACAATCGGATATAATGTACCAAGACACAAAACTATGTGTAACCTTGAGCGGTTATAGTATTGACTTAGAAATTTTCTGAGAATAAATATTAAAATGGCTGTCTAAAATCAATAATAAAGAGCGGAGTGAAATCGACCTCGTTCCCTCTATAACATATATTGATATAAGTTAGAAGAAGAGAATGGACAGAGTTGTATAGCTCTGGGATATGTATAGATAGAACGAAGTTGACGTCACTCAGGTCTTTGTTCTTGGTTTGTTTTGTTTTTTGTTGTTGTTTTTTTTTTTTGCCATCCATTTTTATGAGTAATTCTCGCTAAACTGTATTAACCAGACTATAAACGTTCAAGGTTACACATAGTTTGTGTGTTTGTCCGTTATCCTTCCGGATAGTAATGTTGTAAGTTTCTTAGCCAAGCGCACAGTCTCTATAGATCTATGTTTGTAATCAGTGTTAAATTTCAACGCATCAAAACATAAGGTTGCGCTTTAAACTTTGAAGGATGTGCTGTGTGTATTGTAATTAACAATTGTTGTGAATCTGCGTGGTGACGCCCGCTTTTATGTTCCTGTCAATCTGGAGAAAAGGCTAAAAGAAACTCAAACTAGTCCGATGTATAGCCCACTGTTTCGTTATTATTATTATTATTATTATTATTATTATTATTATTATTATTATTATTATTATTATTATTATTATTATTATTATTATTATTATTATTATTATTATTACCTTGTTTTTGTTCACGAGAAAACTAAAAAAATTATTATGTATTATAGTTGAGTTAAAGATTTATCGGAATTTACGTTATAGCGTCGTGTTTAATTGTTTTTGTTGGGGTTTGTATTGTTTGTTTTTTTTTTTTTTTTGGGTTTTTTTGTTTTTGGTTTGGTTTTTAAAAGTTTGTTTCTTCTTAAATTTGTGTTTTTTAAAATGTTTTTTGTGGGAGTTTTTTTTTCTGTTATACATCCTAAAGTTGTAATTTTCAATCACTTAGTTTTAAACATAATATCTACATATCTACGTCATTTCAAACAATGACGACTTGATGTATTTCTGGCAGCAATTTACCCAGTGCGCAATGCTCTCTTCATAATTAAATTTGAATGCAATAACGTCAACTTGCCTGTAAGTGTTACGCGTAGTTGCTTTCTATCCACGTCATTCCCTTTTCTTATCTACTTACGGCCAGAGCGTCTGGCTCTTAACAACTAAAGGAAGGTGTTGTATTGGTTTCTAGCGGTGACTGGCTTTTGAACTTTTGATTAGACCAAATACTACTTTTGTTTACTCTTATACAACACCGACGCATATCGCACATTTCTTTGTCTCAAATTTATAAAAATAATATTGGAACGATTTTATTATGCACCTGATGTGTTTCGCCGTAGTGTAGTCATGTTTGTTGTTGTTATTACTGCGTCTGCTGCCGCTGTTACTGCTGATTTTTTGTTGTTTTGTTGTTGTTGTTGTTGTTGTTGTTGTTGTTGTTATTCTGGTCGTGGTGGTGGTGGTGGTGGTGGTGCCCTTTAAAGTAAGTAGTTCTTGTTGCTGTTGCGTCTGTTAGTGTTGCTGGTGTTCTTGTTTCTGTTTCTGTTTTTATTGGTATTTCTTTTCTCGTTGCTTCTTTCCTCTTCATTATTATTATTATTATTATTATTATTATTATTATTATTATTATTATTATTATTATTATTATTATTATTATTATTATTATTATTATTATTATTATTATTTGTTGTTGTTGTTGTTGTTGTTGTTGTTGTTGTTGTTGTTGTTGTTGTAGAAGTAGTGGTAGTGGTAGTAGTATTAGCAGCAACAGTAACAGCGGCAGCATTGTTATTATTGTTTATTATTATGTCATTGTTATTGTTGCCATTATTGTTGGTGGTGATAGTGGAGACAATGTCTTTTTCAAAGTTATTATTTTAGCATTCCCGGGTATCCAAGTCTAATAGTCGCCCAAAATGAATGTCTGGTATTTTGAAGATGTCGACTGATAGGTGGAATCCGATGATGTCCACCACCCCTTCCCCACCCAAGCGCTCCTCTTTTAATCCGATGAGGCCCTCCCCACCCGCAGCACCTCACCCTCCCCTCCAACTCATCTTTCCTCCTCTTA
>NC_088360.1:67075906-67078406 GCF_034508935.2 Berghia stephanieae | reverse complement strand
ATAGTTAGTAGTAGTAGTAGATAGAAGTGTAGTAGTATAGTAGTAGTATAGTAGTAGTAGTAGTAGTAGTAGTAGTAGTAGTAGTAGTAGTAGTAGTAGGTAGTAGTAGTAAGTAGTATAGTAGTAGTAGTAGTAGTAGTAGTTAGTAGTAGTAGTAAATAGTAGTAGTTAGTAGTAGTAGTGTTAGTAGTAGTAGTATAGTTAAGTAGAGTAGTAGTAGTATGTATAGTAGTTAGTAGTTAAATAGTAGTAGTAGTAGTAGAGTATAGTAGTAGTAGTAGTAGTAGATAGTGTAGTAGTGTAGTTATAGTAGTAGTAGTTAGTAGTAGTATAGTAGTAGTAGTAGTAGTAGTAGTAGTAGTAGTAGTAGTAGTTAGTAGTAGTAGTGATAGTAAGTATAGTGTAGTAGTAGTAGTAGTAGTAGTAGTAGTGAGTATAGTAGTAGTAGTAGTAGTACTTCTGATCACATTCCACCACCATTACAGCTCTCTCTTCTAAAGATCTCTAATAGTGCTGAGTTTTCATTACATCATAATATCTTCGACTATACCTAATAAATATTAACGAATACGTTACTAAAATTTCTATTTCACCACCAATATAATTTGCTGACGTTTTCGTCACCACGACTTCTACCAACAAACAACGCGTCAACAAGCTGGTCACACTTAATGTTGTCTATTCTGTCTTGTAACTATGTCTATTAAACAACATACTAGCACACGTCGGTTTCTGGCTAACTGCTGTTTACGACAATATATCAGATTTTACGTTATCTTTCTCTATGACTAGAGTGCTCAAAGATAGTCTTTGTTGTTGCTATCTCATAAGGCCTTAGATGTACATGTTACCATAAATCCATGGTCTTTATGTTTATAAGCTTTTAATTGTAGCAACTTATCAATATTTTTCGGAGACTATTTTGCCTTACGTATATCTGTTTCTACTACTATCTAAAGGAGGGTGCATGACCTTTCCTGTACTTATCAGGTCGACCGTTGATCAGGGAGTCACTGAATCGGAAACGCTACAGTGTATAGACACACTGCTCTGACGTAGACTGAAAAAATATATATATATATAAACTTTAATTATTTTCATTTTGGCCAGAAATGAATGAAATAAAAATCGATTTAGATTATCCCTAACACAGGTTTGAGACTTGTTAAATCCGAAACTTCGAAGAGGTCTCACGTTGGAGAATTTTTGACAACTTCCGGACTCAACATAATTGGTTGGTAGTTGATATATTTTCTGCTGTCCAAAATGAAAATAAATTGAGTTTTGTAATGTACAGCGGCTACTCTTTTCCATCAACGGACAACGGATATTAGATGGACATGGTGCCAGAAAATAAAAATAAAAAGAAACAATGACAGATGTACGAGCGTACGATGGCTCATAGGCATTTATAGTAGTTTTAAGAAATGGTTTACACACACACACACACACACACACACACACACACATACATACATACACACACGATATATATATATATATATATATATATATATATATATATATATATATATATATATGTATGTATATATAATAGTTAGAGTGTGTGTGTTTATGTGTGTGGGTGGATGTGGATGTGTGTTAAGTAATTCCGATTTTCGAACTATTTGCCACAATTATTGTGACTATTATCTCCAACAAGAACAATATTGAAATGTAAACCTTTTAAAAAAATATCTTCTAAATTATTTTGATATTAATTGTGATTTTTTTTTTAAAGGTTATTATTAGCTTAGTCCTTAATCAACATGATTTTTACATACACACACACACACACACACACACACACACACACACACACACATAATTATTTTATATAGCCAGTTTAGAGCGCAGGGGAATGTTTGCCCACTTTGCGATTGAAACGCCTCTCACTCTATTACAGCCATCTAAAGTAAGGCTGTCCGGGTTTATAACAAAATCATTGGTGATGCCAAGCTCTAATGATGAGATAAGACCTGAACGAACAGTTGCTGGAATTGACCGACAACAAAGGGTATTGCGGCTGTTGCGACATCAGGAACTGTGATACCATGTAGATATCCTGTTTACGTCTATACATTTATGTGTTGAAATGTTAAGTTCGTCCATTGGACTTATGACAAAGGATAATTGTTTGTGGTTGCTAGAATTGAATACATAGTTCTCAGTTAGGGACTGACCAGACTCTTCGGAGATGTTTTTTTTTAAAAAGAGAGAAGTAAGGATTTGGTTCTTCGTTGATTTTAATTGGCTTTTCTTTGTTTACTTTTTAAAATGAAATAATTGGCATCTTCTTTAAACACAATCTTTTAAAATGTTTGTACAAATGTTTGTGCAGCATTTTATAAAGTTTGGAGACTAACAGCCTGCTTAACGTTGTTAAAAAAATTTTTTTTCTCTCTTCTTCTATAAATATTATGGTCGTTTTATGCTGTGCTGTCTTTGAAATTCATATGTATACTTTTGGTGCATTTGTGTTGTTTGTGGTTGGTGGAGG
>NC_088360.1:67074488-67075806 GCF_034508935.2 Berghia stephanieae | reverse complement strand
TCTTCTCTTACCCACCTTCTATACTTTTTAAAACTGCGGTGATGTGCAAGCAACTTAAATAGATTGCACACTGAGTAACATGAAATTTGTAACACTAGATACGGTAAGAAAAAAAAACAAAACCATTTTGTAAAGATACCGTCTATCTTTGTCAACGCTCTGGTCCTTCCCT
Organism: Berghia stephanieae; assembly: GCF_034508935.2. NCBI lineage: Eukaryota > Metazoa > Mollusca > Gastropoda > Nudibranchia > Aeolidiidae > Berghia > Berghia stephanieae. The sequence continues at coordinate 67,075,634 of NC_088360.1, read as the reverse complement.
TTTTGATCAATATAGAAATTCTTTGATTTTAAAAAAAATTGCAATCCATTGATTTTAAAGACTTATTAAATCGTGTTTTAATTGATTTATAATTATCGATGAAAATCGTTGTTGACATTTTTCATGCTTTATAATTAATTGACTAGAAAAAAACCCTACATTTTCGATGTAAAACTAAGCGTTGGGATTGAGGGAGAGAGAGAGAGAGAGAGAGAGAGAGAGAGAGAGAGAGAGAGAGAGAGAGAGAGAGAGAGAGAGAGAGAGAAGGGGGGATGTCATGTAATGAAAGAGAACATGTCCGTATTGATGTCTAGGTGAAATACTCACAATCGGATATAATGTACCAAGACACAAAACTATGTGTAACCTTGAGCGGTTATAGTATTGACTTAGAAATTTTCTGAGAATAAATATTAAAATGGCTGTCTAAAATCAATAATAAAGAGCGGAGTGAAATCGACCTCGTTCCCTCTATAACATATATTGATATAAGTTAGAAGAAGAGAATGGACAGAGTTGTATAGCTCTGGGATATGTATAGATAGAACGAAGTTGACGTCACTCAGGTCTTTGTTCTTGGTTTGTTTTGTTTTTTGTGTTGTTTTTTTTTTTTTGCCATTCATTTTTATGAGTAATTCTCGCTAAACTGTATTAACCAGACTATAAACGTTCAAGGTTACACATAGTTTGTGTGTTTGTCCGTTATCCTTCCGGATAGTAATGTTGTAAGTTTCTTAGCCAAGCGCACAGTCTCTATAGATCTATGTTTGTAATCAGTGTTAAATTTCAACGCATCAAACATAAGGTTGCGCTTTAAACTTTGAAGGATGTGCTGTGTGTATTGTAATTAACAATTGTTGTGAATCTGCGTGGTGACGCCCGCTTTTATGTTCCTGTCAATCTGGAGAAAAGGCTAAAAGAAACTCAAACTAGTCCGATGTATAGCCCACTGTTTCGTTATTATTATTATTATTATTATATTATTATTATTATTATTATTATTATTATTATTATTATTATTATTATTTATTATTATTATTATTATTATTATTATTATTACCTTGTTTTTGTTCACGAGAAAACTAAAAAAATTATTATGTATTATAGTTGAGTTAAAGATTTATCGGAATTTACGTTATAGCGTCG
>NC_088360.1:67066988-67069488 GCF_034508935.2 Berghia stephanieae | reverse complement strand
AGTAGTATAGTAGTAGTTGTAGTATATATATTAGTAGTATAGTAGTAGTAGTAGTAGTAGTAGTGTAGTATAGTTGTAAGTAGTAGTAGTATAGTATTAGTAGTAGTATAGTAGTAGTAGTGTATAGTAGTAGTATAGAGTAGTAGTATAGAATAGTATAGATTAGTAGTAGTAGTATATATGTATAAGTAGTTAGTATGTAGTATAGTAGTAGTAGTAGTATATATATTATAGTAGTATATAGTAGTAGTAGTAGTAGTAGTAGTAGTATATAGTAGTATAGTAGTGTAGTAGTAGTAGTAGTTATTAGTAAGTAGTAGTAGTAGTTAGTAGTAGTAGTAGTATATAGTATAGTATTAGTATATAGTAGTAGTATGTAGTAGTAGTAGTATAGAGTGTAAGTATATGTAGTATAGTAGTATAGTAGTAGTAGATAGTAGTAAGTATAGTTGTAGTAGTAGTAGTATAGTAGTAGTAGTGTATAGTAGTAGTAGTATATGTATATATTATAATAGTATTGTTAGTATTAGTATAGTATATAATTATATATATATAAGTATAGTTTTAGTAGTAGTAGGATATAGTAGTGTAGTAGTATATATTGAAGTAGAGTATATAGTAAGAGTAGTAGATTATTGTAGATGTATATTATATAAGTATGTAGTTTAGTATATTTAATATGTATAGTTTAGTTATAGTGAGTTATAATATGTATTATATATAGTATATGTATTAATTATGTGTTAAGATTAAAAAGTAAGTGTGTAGTAGTATAGTAGTAGTGTAGTAGTAGTTAGTAGTAGATAGTAGTGTAGTAGTAGTAGTAGTATAGGTAGTATAGTAGTAGTGTAGTAGTAGTAGTAGTAGAGTAGTAGTAGATAGTTGTAGTAGTGTAGTGTAGTAGTAGAGTAGTAGTAGTAGTAGTAGTAGTGGTAGTAGTAGTAGTAGTAGTTGTAGTAGTAGTAGTATAGTAGAGTTAGTAGTAGTAGTTGTAGTAGTAGTAGTAGTAGTAGTAGTAGTGTATTATAGTAGTATAGTAGTAGTAGTAGTAGTAGTTGTAGTAGTAGTAGTAGTAGTATGTAGTAGTAGTAGTAGTAGGTAGTAGTAGTAGTGTAGTAGTAGTGTAGTATATTGTAGTAGTAAGTAGTAGTGTAGTAGGTAGTAGGTAGGTAGTAGTAGTAGTAGAGTAGTGTAGTAGTAGTAGTAGTGTAGTGTAGTAGTGTAGTAGTAGTAGTAGGTAGTGTGTAGTGTAGTGTAGTGTAGTAGTAGTAGTAGTAGTAGTAGTAGTTGTAGTAGTATAGTAGTTAGTTAGTAGTAGTAGTAGTAGTAGTGTGTAGTAGTAGTAGTAGTGTAGTAGTAGTAGTGAGTAGTAGTTAGTGTAGTAGTAGTTAGTAGTAGTAGTAGTAGTAGTAGTAGTGTAGTGTAGTAGTAGGTAGTTAGTAGTAGTAGTAGTAGTAGTAGTAGTGTAGTTGTTAGTGTAGTAGTAGTTGTAGTAGTAGTAGTAGTAGTAGTAGTAGTAGTAGTAGTAGTAGTAGTTAGTAGTAGTAGTAGTAGTAGTAGTAGTAGTAGTAGTAGTAGTATAGTAGTAGTAAGTAGTAGTAGTAGTAGTAGTTAGTAGTAGTAGTAGTAGTAGTAGTAGTAAGAAGTTAGTATAGTAGTTAGTAAGTAGTAGTAGTAGTAGTATAAGTAGTAGTAAGTAATGTATAGTAGTAGTATAGTAGTAGTAGTAGTAGTTGAGTAGTAGTATAAGTAGTAGGTAGTAGTAGTAGTAGTAGTTAGTTAGTAGTAGTAGTAGTAGTAGTAGTAGTGAAGTTTAGTAGTAGTAGTAGTAGTAGTTAGTAGTATGTAGATAGTAGTAGTATATAGTAGTAGTAGTAGTAGTAGTAGTAGTGTAGTTTAGTAAGTAGTTAGTAGTAGTATAGGTAGTAGTAGTAGTAGTAGTAGTTAGTAGTAGTGTAGTATTAGTAGTAGTAGTAGTAGTAGTAGTAGTAGTAGTAGTAGTAGTAGTATAGTAGTAGTAGTAGTAGTTAGTAGTAGTTAGTAGTAGTAGTAGTAGTAGTAGTAGTAGTAGTAGTAGTAGTAGTAGTAGTATCTGATCACATTCCACCACCATTTACAGCTCTCTCTTCTAAAGATCTCTAATAGTGCTGAGTTTTCATTTACATCATAATATCTTCCGACTATACCTAATAAATATTAACGAATACGTTACTAAAATTTCTATTTCACCACCAATATAATTTGCTGACGTTTTTCGTCACCACGACTTCTACCAACAAACAACGCGTCAACAAGCTGGTCACACTTAATGCGTTGTCTATTTCTGTCTTGTAACTATGTCTATTAAACAACATACTAGCACACGTCGTGTTTTCTGGCTAACTGCTGTTTACGACAATATATCAGATTTTACGTTATCTTTCTCTATGACTAGAGTGCTCAAAGATAGTCTTTGTTGTTGCTATCTCATAAGGCCTTAGATGTACATGTTACCATAAAT
>NC_088360.1:66984488-67061988 GCF_034508935.2 Berghia stephanieae | reverse complement strand
TTTTAAAATTAATAAATTAAAATATTAAGATTCTAAAACTTGCCTCACTGATTGGTATCTACCGCCAAACTTAGAAAACTCATTGCCAACATCCATATAATATAATTTTGTTTTTATTTTAAAATGTGGCCTAGTCTCTTATAATTTAAATAATATTTAATTAACTTCTTAATTCAACTACTCCAACGCCATATCATATAAAATACCTAAAACATTCTTCATTCAAACACATCGTTTATTACTCCTGGTGAATGTATATTATATTTCATCAAAAAAATTTTTGACACATTCTGGAATACGAGGCTGGCGGTCATCTGGTACGAGAACGGTTTTGCCTATTATCTTGCCGACCTCTGAAAAAGAAAAATAAACCACATTAATTTAAAACTGAAGTCTGTTGACTAAACATCATACTTGGCCAGAAAACTTTTACTTACAGATTTTTATAGACTTAAAGTAGACTTCTGCACTAAGACGTTTCAAGCAAAGGATTGGCATTTTTAATAAATAAATTAGGGTAATCTTTTTCACACATTAACATTTAAACAAGACTGGACTTGAAGTAGGTATAGGTTTTCTCACCCATATTAGGAAAGGTCATTTGTTGATTTCCGGCGTCAAATCATTTCTCTTAACCACCATACCATGGTAAATCAATCATTTACCCTATTTATGCGTATTATTATTATTATTATTATGTTCAAATCGCACCGCGTTCACCTTTATGCACATGGAATACATTAGTTCACTTCAAACTAGCTCATGCCACAGCTACCCTCTTGTGTGGTATAGTAGCAATAGTAGGATCATTCCCTGAAGGCAAAAGATTACGACCCGTATAGGATTAACATGTAGTCTACATGGGATGTAGCACATCTTGTAGCTCATTTTAGGGTAATCCCGCGGCTTTGATCATGCCGCCATTCTAATCCTATAAGTCTCAGTAAATAGTCACCATATTTCTGTTGCTGTGAGAGTTCAACACCATGTGTACCCACTGATATCTATGCTGTGTGAATGGCTGAAAAAAATTATTAGATAGGGAAGATATTGTATAGAGGGAACGATATTGACGTCAGTCAGCTCTTTGTTATTGTTTTCAGCTAGCTATTTGTATAAGTTATTCTCATTAGAATCTATCAATCATACTATAAACGTTTAAGGTTACACATAGTTTTGCGTGTTGGCATGTTATATCCGACTGGCGGATGTTGTAAGTAATTTACTAAGCGCATAACATCAATATAATGATATTGATAAGTCTACGAGATTTGGACAATCTCACAATAAATGGTTGATGTATATGCTTGAATATGTTCCCACCACCGCTCCCGATTTATTCAACTTCTCACATATCAACGATATGAAGATTTGTCGGAGTAAGGCTGAAATTACCCTATGAGCTGTAAATGCCAGTACACTTCTCTCTTTAAATGTTATCGTTTTTAAATACTCATTTTACACCTTTCTCACCTGTCCTCGTCCAGAACATGTATGGGAATTAGATGTTCACACAAACCGCTTGGGTAAAATGTTCACATTATGATGTGATGGAAGTTCGGTAGTTGTTCATTTAATAATAATATTGAGATTTCCCCTAATCTGAATAAGAAAAGAACTGCCGTAGTTATTTTTTAAAATCTAAAAGAGAAACCTAGTAGACTTTTGACCAATCAGAACTTGGGATTTGTGACACACCCTCAAGACCGCTAGGACAAATTATAGCTGGTTGTTGTCAAACAATATAATGAAGAAAGTTGACATCACTGTGATCTTTGATTTTGTTTCTAGACCGATAGATTCTCTAAATCGGACTATAAATGTTAAAGGTGACAGATTAGTCTTCTGTGATGGTACGATTGATCAGGCGTGTTGAACTAGTAAATACTTTACCTCAATTCATACTATTGATGGTAATATTGTGTAGTTCGCTTAATTTAGTACTAACTGCCATTATTTACACTCGGACGTCTGTTCGAAGTTCGTGGTTATGTGTCCTTCCACTAGTTGTCTATTGTCACGGAGCTTATGACTTTAGATAATTGATACGTGAGAACAGTAAAAGAAGGGGCTTAAATATCTCTACCAACCTCATTCTCTCTCTCTCTCTCTCTCTCTCTCTCTCTCTCTCTCTCTCTCTCTCTCTCTCTCTCTCTCTCTCTCTCTCTCTTTCTTTCTCTCTCTCTATCTATCTATCTCTCTCTATCTATCTATCTCTCTCTCTCTCTCACACACACACACACACACACACACACACACACAAAAGGCACTTACTGCCGCAAGAGTAAACAAAATAAAAATAAAAGAAATGGACAAAGTAAAAAAATATCAAATTTGAATAAATAATAGAAGGAACGAAATTGACATCACTCAGCTCTTTGATATTGTTTTCGGACTGCAATTTTAATGATTAGTTCTCACTAAGTTCTATCAATCAGTCTATAAATGTTTATGCGCATCGTTTTTTGTGTTGGTACGTTCTATTCGGCTGGTGGATGTTGTTACTATTTTAGCTAAACACAGCATCAATAGAAGAATATCCTTTTTGCCTTGAACAGAATTCAGCATGATCTATTTACCATCTTACAGCAGAGCAGCTCTGTTCTAATTTGATCACATAATCATAATATGATATTGATCCGATTTATTGATGCAGTTGTTTGGTCCTTTCCATGTAGAGTCGGGATTATGTTCTAATCTGAAAACACATTTTACCTTTTTCATCAAGATATGTCGGGCCTCATTGATGGGAGATCGATAAGACTGCAGTCGACGTGTACATATATGCAGGTCTGACATCCGCTTGCAATTATGGGCCTAGTTCAACATTTTGTAATGGACAATATTTTGCGTCATTTTTTGAGGTTTCCATTACAACGATGAGCAATATGAATTGGGTTGTCAGACCTGCAAATAAGTACACGTTGACTGCAGTTGTAATCAAATAAATTGCACATTGTCTCATCCCAGTAATCCGTCGGGGCTCTTTGGATGTTGACAATTGATGTTCGCCCGTAACTAAGCATTAACCAATCAGAATATTTCCTATCATTTACTCCATTCCGTCCCATTGATTATTTATTTCCTTTGACGAAAAGGTCCGAGCTACCCTTAGAATGTGCCAAACACACAACTATGTCAGGCCCAGTAAGTGAGTATTCCTCACATTATTTTGACACAATGAGAAAGGAATAGCATCGCGATGCTTGACAACACTGCATTTTTTCAATCATCTGTGATTACTTTGTGATCGCTGATGCTCTGGATCTGTGTAGGTTGTTTACTCCGGGTGATAGGGGCAAGTACTTTCTGTGGCTATGGGTCTTTGGATCACGGTCATCGGTTGATTTCATGGGCAAAGTATTCTTTATTTTAAATTTTAGAGTCCAAAATACAATCACTGAAATGTTTGTTCGATTAGTTTTAATACAAGATACGATAACTGACATAATTTTCAAAAATCTATTCACTGTATGTTGATTGAATGACTCGAGACTCTAACTGTAAGATAATAGTAAAAAAAGGCATCCATCTCAATATCTTGACAGGCGCACCAACAAAGGGTCACTAAGGAACCATTAATTGAATTCATGTGAAAAATTTCGACTTTGACTAAGTTTATTTGCTGTATAGATGCTATGCGTTTAGGTAGAATACTCAAAATATCCGACAGCAAAATTAAACATACCAACGCACAAAACTGTGCGTAACCTTTAACGTTATAATAATAATGATATACTATAATTTAGTGAGAAGTAATCACCAACAGGCTGTCAAAAAATAATAATAAAGAGCTGAGTGGCGTCATCTTTGTTTTTTCCATAGAGGAGAATTAATATCGATTCTTCTTTGACGATAAAGTAAAATTTCATTTTTAAAAATTCTTTATTTATTTTTAATTGGTTTAAAGATGATCTGATTGACCAGGAAATAATACCATAGCAGGTTATCATGATCTGTCTTAGATAAGGGGAGAACTGTGATTGGAATTAAGTCTGGCCGTGAAAGGTTTGATCCATGGAACATAATTACACGGCCTATTTATTTTATGTTCCGATTATTATAATTAGTCTCGTTTCCTTGTCATTTTTGATTAAGGAGCTTGAATTTCTGAGTCTAACAGTTGTTGATTATACTGATCTAATTTCTAAAAATAAAATGAATTATTATTATTATTATTATTATTATTATTATTATTATTATTATTATTATTATTATTATTATTATTATTATTATTATTATTATTATTACAACATACATCATCATCATCATCAGCGTCATCGTGATCATCATCGTTATCATCAGCATCATCTTTACCATTGTGTGTGTTCCTGTTATCATTCTTATCACCATCTTCTTCTTCCTCCTTCTTCTTCTCTTAATCCTCCTCCTTTTCTTCTTCTTCCTCCTCTTCCTCCTCCTCCTCCTCCTCATCATCATCATCATCATCATCATCATCATCATCATCATCATCATCATCATCGTCATCATCATCATCATTATCATCATCATCGTCGTCGTTATCGTCGTCGTCGTCGCCATCGACTTCGAGAAGTCCCAGGTTTGAGAGGTTGTGCCAAGATGGGAGAGATTTAAATGGATCGATATTCGATTTGCGAGTTTCCCGCAGTACAGATTACGGCAATTAAGTGGTTAAGATGAAATCGTCAAGGAAAATGGGACATCCAGTTTAAAAATGTCGTTTAACAACCTCTAGTAAATGAAGAAATTTTAGAAATGGCCAACAGAAAAAGATCACTGATAACAAAAATCATCAAACGCCAAATGGAATTTTTAGGACACATTATCCGCCACCCTGGTTTGGAAATACTCGCCTTGACTGGAAAGATGAATGGAAAAAGAATAAGAGGAAGACAAAGAATAACGTATTTGAAAGGGATAAGAACTTGGACAGATGAAGCTGAGAAAGGTGGCGCTGCTTTAATAGAATTGGCAAGAGATAGATCAGCTTGGCGGAAGATGACCTCCGACGTCTGCTTCAGATATGGAACTACATGAGATGAGATGAGTATCTCCCCGCTGCCTGATCAATGAACTAATGTTGAACTGCCGGTCAATCTCGATCACAGAGGCGGCCTAAGCCGTGTAGGTAAATGACGTAACGGTTGTGAAAAACTCAGTGGGAGGTGGCTCACCTTTCACCTGCCTGGCACCGTTGGCCGTGTTCGATGATGCTGTTGAAATACATTGGATCGTCTTTTGCACAGGCTAACTTCTCACGCACACCTTTCAAGTCGTAATACAGGTTGGCTCGGACTTCGTTGCTTTATCTTTTGAGCCATGAAAACCAAACTGTTGACTGATATCTACACCAAATTCGCGTTTTGTTTGTGCTGATGGTAAGCTACATTCATACATCAAATCATGTGTATGAACCAAAGACCGTGTGAGCTATTTAAGGAAATTCTATCTCAACAATGTGGATAATGTAGATAGTTTGGAAAAGAGCCCTCAGATCAGAAGGGAAGGAAACACTGTGCTAAGCTTCCTTTGGAATTCAATTGAATTTATTCTGTGGATTTAAAATGATAATTAAAAAAAGATTAATCCAACGATTTGTTTTGTAAACGATAAAAAATGCAAATATCTCCACATTTTGTGACATTGGATAACCAACACAACAGTGATAGGACTTCGTCCATCCGTTCTTGGTATGTTATTGTTTTGTAATGTGACGTTGAGCAACGTAAGAAAACAAAGATTTATTGTTGGATTTAAAAAAATAAATGTAATCCGTAAAACATTCATTTGGGTCATTGAATTGAGAGAGAAATGGTGTGGAAATCATGAAAATGCTAGTAGGTGATTCGTAAGAAATGCATTTTGACTCTTATTTAAGTCTTTGCGTTTCGTTTTAAAAGAATTCCGTTCAAGCCTTTAAAACGTGCAATTCTAAAATAAAAAAAGAAAAGAATTGATAATGAATGTATGAGAAGCAGATACCAAAATCGTAGGAGGGGGACAACGCCAGATTTCATTTCTCTCTCTCTCTCTCTCTCTCCCCCCCCCCCCCCCCACCCCCAACTACACTTTTTAAAAATTGTTTTTTAACACTGCATGGGACATATACAATAGATAAATGAGAAGGGCTACTGTGCCTAGGAAAATCGTCGCATTTGTTGCCATTCACTAAAGATGTTTCTTAGTATTCTTAGATTTGTTCTGTACATCATAAAAGTTGAAGATATTTTATTTATTTATATTTTCGCTTTAGTTATAAGAACATATCTAATGCTGTTTTGTAAATCTCGTCTTGTTGAACATAATATTATGCATAGTGTCTATTTATTGCTTTTGAGTTTGAGTTTAAGTAATACATTTTTGTGTTGGGTAATTATGACATTTCGGGAAAACCCCTGAAATAGCCGGTAAGTGGAGAGTTAATCATCCCCCCCCCCTCCACACACACACACACACACACACACACACACACACACACACTTGTCGAAATGTCTTAAACCCCCAAGTTTTCAAGATGTCTTAAACCTCTCATTTCGTATAGTCTTAACACCCCTCCCCCTACCTTGTCAAAGTGTCCAAGACGTCGTTCTCAAAATAATGCTAGATTACATCTATAGGAGATTTATTTTTTTTCCTAGATATGTCTCCAGATTACAATTTATATAATTTGGCTTTCTGATTTTTGACCAATGACTTTGGCTGTGACTGTGACCTATGCAAGAATTGACCAATGGTATTCTAAGTCGTCTAATATTATTTTGTAATTACGTACTAATATTAAAAGAATTTAAATACAAGACAAACAAAATAGGAATGCAAAGGCGATGGGCGAGGAACACGATCATTTTGTTTTGGACCCAAGTCTTGTATTTTTATTCAAAATGTATTCTCTTGATTTTTGTTTATTTAATAAATTAAGTCCCATTTTCTAAAAAAACAAAACAAAAAAAAAAAAACGATATACCTAACGCATGTCGAACACTGAAGTATTATCACATTTATGGGTAGACTTGGCAGCAATATGCATTGTCGTTGACTTAATTTAAAAATAAAAAGAAGAAACCGAGTTATGGTGGGCAGCGTGAAACGGATAAACCAGTTGTGTTTTACTACTCCTGGCTCAACTGGATTCAAATCAGGGCCATTGCATTGGGGAAATTGATACAACTTAATCTCTTTGACTGTGTATCATAGCACGCATTCTATGTATCTCATGGGAGCTGTGAGGTTATTGAATGGGTAAGTATTAAGTTACATAGAGGGAGGAAATAGAAAGGAAAACCACACGACGTTTAACCAGTTAACTGCCGTACTGTGGAAAAACTCGAATTTAAAAATTTGGCCAGAAAATTCGTCCTGCAAATATCGATCGATTTAAATGACCCTCATCGTGGCAAAAACTCTCAAACCTGGAACTTCGTGAAGTCCCAGGTTTCAGAGTTTTTGCCAAGATGAGGGTCATTTAAATCGATCGATACTTGCAGGACGAGTTTTCTGGCTAAATCTTTAAATACGAGTTTTTCCACAGTACGGCAGTTAATAAGTGGTTAATGGAAAGCCGTAGGTGTGGGAGATGTAATATTGATAGAGTTTCAATTTAATCAGGACACACGCGATAATTAATGTGTCGGTTGACTCTTCGTCCTTAACAACGGCCTACGTTGTGCTGACGGCTGATATGAATGTCCAAAACATATGCTAACATTTTGATCTGAAAAAGAGAATTTTAAATGCCTCTACAGCCTTACACAGCCATACCACTTACTTTTTATTTTACTATTATTTATGTATGTCGTTATGGTGTAGAGGTGATAAATAACAATGTGAAATTGAATGTAAGCTTCAATTTAATATACAAAAACAATAAAATGGCGTTTCTGTTTTCCCCTTTATCAACTAAACAGGATGAATGAAACACTACAGACGAATGAGTTAATGTGGTTATGGCGTTGTTACGATGAATAAAAAAAAACATTGATGGGCAGGAAATAATGTGCTCCTTTGTAAGGAAGCACGAATTAAAATAGAACAAGAGATATTTATAAAAGGTGCGCAATTAATTAAGTCAAAAGAGTGGAGGCGGGGATGAACTGTGTAATGCAGTTTAGAAAGTTAAATACGAGTATAATAACGTGTAGAGGTGATATTTTAGTATCACAACTCGATAACCTTATTCGTTTTTATTCGAGACGGGCGTCAAATCTGGAGACATCTCTGGTGTAAGCAGTGCTGTCTTTGGTCCAAAAATTGTATTGGTGTCCAAAAGTGCATGTTTTATCTTATAAATGCACGCTGTTCTCATATCAGATCTAAAAAGAAATTGTGACGCGCTTAAAGCACGGTGTGTGTTGTCTCCGTAACCTTTTTAGTGCGTGACAGAAATATTCCAATGTAATGAAGACATTAATTGGTAACAATGAAAGGAAAAAACAAAAATCGACAAAGATGGAAACATGACGTGTAAACACCACCCATGCACCCACACGCATACACACATAAACACAATTTCAAACAAGTCACCTCTATCGTTAATTTTATCCACTGCTAGCTTTAAAACCGCTTTTTGTGACATCTCAATCCGTTTTACCAATTTTCATTGCTTTGTTTCTAAGAGTTCTACTGATTGGAGATGCTGTAGATTCTATGACGGGCTTTGTCAGTGTCGTAATCGATGCCTAACTGAACCGATGTATCACAGCTACCATTCTATTGCCAATCTTTCAAGGACAGAATCCTCAGTTTATCCATCCAAGCCAGTCAATACTTGAATGGAAACAAGTGAAAGCTGGCTTAAGTATATGGTTATTTAACATCTTGATATGAATAGAGGGGTCCCGATAGCTCGGTTGGAGAGCACTCCACTCGCTTCACACGCAAAGGGACCGTGATCGATCCCAGGTGCAGTTGAGATTTTTTCTGACCCCACTGTTCACCGGCAGTGATTGGGTAGCTGGGTCTATTAGATCTGGCGGAAAGAATTTAGCAATAGACTAGCGTCCTATCCAAATGATAACAAGCAATTGGATTCAATAACCCAACAACGAACAACTTGTTTCTAAACAAAGAAAATCGGTACTTTTTATTTTTCATGCTGGCTAGAACTTTTTCACATGTCATGTGATCAGAATGTATAAAAGTCAAAACATGATCAAATTTACAATGTTTTTCTCCTCTGGATACACTTTTATGCTTGTCCGAGAAGTATTTCATAAGGGCGTCCGCCATTGTTCCGATAGTTTAGAACCAGTTACTAAGTTACGATGGTTCATTACGAGGGAAGTGACGTCACGACTGTTGAAGCCTATTATAGAAACCGGGATGATCTCCGACTCTATGGGCTTAATGACTCTGGAGGATTACTTTATATTATATATGAATGAGCAACTTGATATAAGCAGTGACGAATATTGTAAGAGTGCTAGTTCAAAAAGGGGGAGACATTGACTAGCAACCTAAAAAAAAATGGAAAATTGTTTCATTTAGCCGTGAAGCAATGTCAATTTTATCTAGTTTTGTGAATTTCCGAAAATACTTTGTATAAGTACACGTATGTGCCTGTCAGGCCTCCGTTTTAAAGTCGAGAATGATTTGCTCCTTATAATTATGATACCAATTTCTTTTGATAAGAATTGCCAAAGCCTGCGATTAACAGTTTTTCTGTAGGAAAAGCTTCATTCGCTAAGATTCTATGCCATAAATCGGATGGCAGAGATATAGATATACATACAACACACTCACACACACATACACACATACACATGTATATATATATATATATATATATATATATATATATATATATATATATATTATATTATATATATATGTATGTATTAGTGTGTGTACACATATTATGTATATATATGTATGTGTGTGTGTGTGTGTGTGTGTGTGTGTGTGTTTTATATCCCACCAGCCCCACCCTTAGTTGAGTTCCGATTAGCCCAAAGTTGTTAATTGATACGTTGTCTCGTGGCCGTGCTGGAGCGACCAGCAATGTTAATTACCATGATTTGTTACTGGGAAGTTACCAAGGGTTTCTCTTAAGCCTATTATCTGTTGTACGGGCTGGAACCAACGAAGACACGTATCACGTATTTTGGCCTGATATGTGTGATTAGTGATCGGTGTTATTTTGAGTTTTGGTATTATCATACTTATATTTGTTGACGCGAAATGAGTAAAAAATGTTTGGAAAATGGTAAAATCTACACTTACTTCTTTATAAGTCTGATAACTGAAGTTGTTATGGTCCCATTGTTGCAGTGGAAATATTGTCAAATCAAGGCAAAATATTGTCCATTACAACAATGTTAAAACAGGTCCATAGTAGTTGTGGTCGATTATCAGGCCTGCAAATATTTGCTAGTAGAGTATGATGCATCTATTTGACCACTTGTGATGTTAAATATTGATATATTTCACAGTTTTGTCCAAACTTTTTATATTCAATACTCCATCCAAGTGTCCTTATGGTTTTAAAATGAACTTCAAGAAAATGTTATAACAAGATTGCTAATAATTTTGATTTCGATATTATGGTTATATCCACAAGTGTTATTCAAAATACTCAATTTACATATTCACACGATACATTCAATTGTTACATTCATCATAGAATAGAATTAGAATAGAATAGAATTCCCTTTATTTATCCCATAGGGGAAATTTGTCTGTAGGGACTATTCCAAGGGAAGATGGAATAACCCAGGCGTCAGCCGCAGTGCAGCGCCGCAAACTGAGTTAGGTCGAGGTGACTTACTCAAGGCCACACAACGCAGCTGGTATGCGAACTCGGTACCTTCGGGACAAAGCAAAGACCGTACCGCTGCCCCGGGCTGGAGCGGCCAGCAATGTTAATTAGGCTACTTTTAACAAGACTTAAAAGACTAGAAAGAAATATACATTTTTGTTTTGATACAATGGTTAAATCCACAAGTGTTATTCAACATATTCAATTTACAAGCGCACACATAATCCAATTGTTACATTTATCATTAATTATATAAAAGCTACTTTTAACAAGACGTACAAAGTGGGATGACTCAAAAATTATTCAGAACTTTACATCAGCGTCTTTGTGTCGGAGGTACAATATCTTGTTTTTAATCAAAAGTAAAGTAGCGTTTAGCTTGATAATTCACGATTGAATGAAAATCACAAAATAAGATGTCTGAACAAGGTATCGTGTCCTTGGATTAGGAATTTTACTAACATTGACTCAGGTGTTAATGAGTAACTGGCCATGCACAGTTACAGACATTATTGGAGTTCTAAATTACGAGAAGGATGGCCGACAACAGGCGGCTTTTACTATTTGAAATGCAATTTTTGTTTAATATGACTTGCCTGAGGAGGGGTGGGGGCAAGGCATTGAAGCGCATTGTGATTATTTATATCTCATCAACTCCTTTGTAATAACTTGTGTAAAGAAATACATTCTGCGAACTGAAGGCATTATATATTTTCCACCTTTTATATAAATAATAATAAAATGCCCGTTCTTCGTTATGGAATATCTTAAAAGCTGTATCGTAGAAAGAAATGTGCATATATATATATATGGATGCGTGCTACCAACATTAGCACATTTTCAATCGACTTGAAATTAAATAAATATGCATATTATATCTTGTTACATAAATGTCGATCATATAGATAGGAAGGTAGTGGTAGTTGTGTTATCTGACCATTTGAGCAGCAACATGTGGACAAACAATGTTCATTGTCTCAGGTCGTGTACTGTGGTCAATCACACTAGGTCTGGATGGCATGATTTACAATACTCTCTTACTACGGCGATCTGGAAAAAAAATATATAGGTACTCGCCGAATGGTGACAATAGGGGGAAAACGTGGTGCCATCAAGCCCTCTACTCTTTTAGTTCCTTAAATCTTTGGGAGTGTGTATGTGTAACCAGTCCTTCGGAGTACTAATAATGAATAGGTTACATAAAGGTGGCATGACTTTATCAGTCGGCAGATTCTTGGATTACGGGATGTAAAAGAGCGAAGATTGATTATCTCTATTGACGACCGGCAAATATCTAGACTAGAAAATAAGATACCATGACTCGGACACCAGAATGTGAATTACACGAGGTATGTAACCAGTCTTCCAGAGGAGTGACTCCACTGAAATAAAAACCACTTTTTTGACATCGCACTTTTCTTCCCTTAAGGTTGCTAACAAAGGAAGGAACAAAATTGACATTACTCAGCTCTTTGTTATTGTTTTTAGCCAGCCATTTTAATGATTGCTTCTCACTATATTATAGATAGTTTTGTGTGGTGGGTCTATCAATTGATGCTACGCGCTTAGTAAAATTACCCACAACATCCACCAGCCGGATATTATGTCCCAACACACACAACTACCTTAAATGTTAATAGTCTAAATGATACGATCTAGTGAGAATCCTATAAAATGTCTGGCTAAAAACAATAACAAAGCTGAGTGACGTCAATTTTATCCCCTCTATTGATACAATCAACCCCATAATATTATAATATGCCTCGAGCGCCACTCATAATTTTTAACACAGGCGGTTGGAAAAAAATGCACGACGTTGTCGGGTGTTGCAATGCAATTTCGTCATCAGTGTGTCAATATTTTGTGATAAATACACACAGACCATCATCATCATCATCATCATCATCATCATCATCATCATCATCATCATCATCATCATCATTTTCATCATCATCGTCATCATTATCATCATCATCGTTATCATCATCATCATCATCATCATCATCATCATCATCATCATCATCATCATCATCATCATCATCATTTGTTCAATGTCTAGAGTTACTTGTTTTGATATTTGAAACCACATACTCATTTATCATAATGTAGGCTTATATCACGATAATGGTGTAGCTAACCTCGATGGTTTGGACCATAAAAACCTGTCTATTATGATTGTCAACCAGGCCTATTTCGAAAGATGCATAATATCCTATACATTATTTTATACCCCCACTTCTTTTCTTCCTCGCCCTTCCCCCTCCCCTTTCCTCCTCCTGCCCCATTACCTCTCTATGAAGTTAGATCGATTTGTCCTTGCAACCCCATACCAATCAAGTGACCTTTTTTTCCCTTTTCTTTCCCAAATCAGATTACAGAATTTATGTGACCGAAGTGTTTCCACACGAAGGAAAAGGAATGCGAAATCATCCACCAAAGATGGCAGTATTTTTCCCATGACTTAGATCTTCTTACAATGCCAATTCGGGCAGTCCGATCACTGATAATAACCATTGTAGGTCGACTCCACGGCTTTGTCTCCCGATCCGACGCCATTTGTCATGGTTGCAAGGCGTTAGATGACAAGACTGGTTTCTTGTTTTGTTGATGATAAAAATGTTGGAATCCTCTTTGTCAAAAGAGAAGAATTATGATTACAGATTTTACTTCGATCACTGGATGTTGAATATTTCAAAAATGGACGCGTAGATATTCTTTGACAATAAAGTGTGAATATTTATGAAAGAGGGTAAAAGTTGGTTTAATCAAACGATATGATGTATAAGCTATGCTTTATAAGTACATCAATGAATTATATTTTAATTCATGGTCTTTAACCTCTAAGGTAGGAATCGCAATGAAAGAACTTACCAAGTACAGTTTAACATGCTCATCAAAAATGTCTCAACCCTTCCAAGGATCCCTTCCTCTTTCAGACCATTCTCATGGCTGTGATTTGGAATAATACTGTCGCGTCTTACTAATACAATGAAGGAGACGAGCAATCGCACGCTCAACAGCGACATCCGGGGCTCATACCCTCACGCTGACAAGGAAATCGAAATAGAAAATAAAGAAAAATCCGTGGTTGCTGGAGGAGATGGGTGCTCTGTGACATCAGCGGAGAGGTTGCGTCATGGAAACCCAGATGACGGTTTCAACTGCAACAGCAATGCGGCAGCAACGACCGCAACAACTACTACGTCAATCACCACTGCCACCAACAGCAACACAACTAGCAACTCTACCAACAACGGCGAGGAATGCTCGAGTAACGACCAACACCGAGTCACGCCTTATGAACGTTTGTCCCAAGACTTGTCCAACGACCAGAGAGTAATCAAAGAAATAACCCTTGGTCGTCGGATTGCCTTTTATCGGATACGTGGTGAGATTGGGTCAGGAAACTTCTCTCAGGTCAAGCTAGGTATCCATGCTTTGACGAAAGGTAAGGTTTGGTATATACGAGTAATTGCCAAATAAAAAATCTACCTTGTTACCCATGACCCAACTCTATCTATTGCCAATTACAATTTATTATCGCAACATATCTGGGTCCAAAAGGGGTGGTTCAAATAAAACGTTTTATTCTTGTCAATACATGTGTTAAAAGCAATTTGTATTGACCAATATTAATATAAGAACATATTAAAACTCAAATAACATAACACAATTATTTGTGTATCAAATTATGTGGGTTTTGTCAATCGATTCAGTGGTGTTCTGGAGGTATTTTCCCCCAATGAATGGTACTATCATAAAATGTTATGTGGAATGATGTGGTTAATGTTCAAAATTTATTAATATAAATTTGTCCCACTAAAAACTGAGAGAATATCTCTTCACGCACTGTCATTGATGTATCAAAACTGTGTGAAACACAACTGATTGATATCTATTCAGAATGTCTTGGTGGTTACCTGTACCAATACGGTCTTTATATTTTTCACCCTATACGTTCTTTGAACATATTTTAATTTGTCTCCATTAATAGTGCTTTGTAATTAAATTATATCATAACATGGTCATGCTATACACACATTTAATACCTATCTGAACTTGCCGAACAAAAAGCGATAACTCCGCTCAGATTTAAATTTATAAAGAAATTCTGACATAATATTGAAGTTCAAAATCTTTCCGAGTCATGTGCTTCTTAAATAGATTATTAAATTATTATTTTTCTTCTTGTTGTTATAAGTCATCAAGGAAGGCAATACAGAGGAAATTAAGCTCAGAATTGTAACAAAAAACTAAATGTCGGTACTCATACTCAATAGTATATTCCACCTTCAAGTTGCCATCAATTTTCTAAATTGTATTTGGTGTTTACGGTAAGCATGACGTCTTAGTAAGATTCCAGTCTCAGCAAAAGTGACCTACAATACATTTTTTAAACAAGGGCAATGACTCCTTACAAATGCAACTCCAAACTTTGATATTGGATTGTACGTTCAAAACTGTCCATTTGATTCAACTTTTCTTCTTTCAGTAGTTTTGAATGATCGTATTTTTAAGATATCGCAACATCAAAATGTGATACGTTGACAAGTAAGGTTATGGCTTTCTTATTTGGTAATTATGTGGCGTAGTTGCACACATATGTAATGGCTTATGATCGCATAGTGGCTTTTTGATAGATGGTAATATTATTCCTTTGCATTGTGTTGTAGATGTTAATAACGACTTAAGAGTTCAAGGGCCAGTGATGATAATTGAATGCACAACATAAAGACACTCAAATAAAAGCCCAGATTCCAAGTTTCACTTCTTACTGTTTTATTTCTTGTGATAAATTCCAAATCCAAATCAAATAGCATGGTCATAATTCAATCTGTTGCATAAATTTCAAATCCGCAAAATCAATCCAAATGTAAAGTCATTTTGCCTTAAGTAACCATTTTCAATATACATGAAATAATTCTGAGTCCGTAAAATAAAGATTCTTAGTAGGATGTTAGATCTTGCAGCATACTTAGAAAAGTGCAGCTCATCGTGAAGTAGAGTGCAGAATGTAGGGTAGAATATAGCAACACTACCCTATTGTAAATCGTTCCCACAATTCTTTCAAGCCACACCTCTTACTAGTTCACAGTTCCCTGTCAGTCTAATTCCACCCCCTAAAAGAAAGATCAAATCATATTCAAACCTGAAACGTCAAAGCCGTACATATTAATGTTAAACCCAGCCTTTTATGATATAATATTATTTTGGTACTTACGCCCAAATAACAAAAATCAACTACAATCTGTTGCTTTTATTCCAAAATACCAATTGAGACTAATCAACGAAAGTAATTTTCTACTTCTTAACACAACGACCAGTCCTTAACTTGAAACATAAAACTGTCCTAAACTCATTTAGTATTGACCATATTTTCATTGAAATCCTAGCGTCGTTAACTTTGCTTGAATATTAATCATGTTTAATGAACAACAACCGAAAATAAATGCAATCTCCTACAGCTACCCCCATTGTTCTTTCTAATATTGGTCGTTTTATTGCCATGTTTTTCTACAAATTCTTGCGTAAATTTCTTGCATAATCTTACTCTCTTACAATTACTCATATAGCTATGTACATTATTTATGCAGCAGATTACTTGAATGTCGTTCATTCTTGAATGATTAAGTAGATGGTTAATTGCACCACCGATATGTAGACGTCTAGAGACAGTTATTTTCAACCAAATACTTCAACCGCCATATCCAACGTGACATCATTGGTACAGATTTGGTACCGATTTTATTCTCTCTCCAAGTCATGTTCTTATCATGAAATAAGAATATTGTTGCATTTTTACTCTGATAGGGATAGGCTGGTAACAGCATATGGGCTGGTAATAGCATATAATCTTGATTGACCAAGCCCTTTCCACGGTCAAGTTACAAACACGATAATGTAGGAGGCGATTGGTACATCTGTGATACCAGTGTTTCCGCGCCTAGCCCATATTTACCAACAATACTCTTGGGGCACGTCAAAGGGAATGCCTGATTCGTTCTTCATCCCTTACTGCTAACCTATATAGAATGTAATTTGTTTTCATGACATGAAATACTCTCAACGTAGAATGACACACGTTCTCTCCTTTCCCTCAGTTTGTCACATTGGCAACTATTTCAACTTCCAAATAGATTCGAATTTGTATTCGTTGTTTTGTTGAAACCCCAGAGCCTATTCAAATAGCTCATATTTGATACAGATTCTGATAAGAATTGTTCAAACATTTATAATGTTGGACAAAATATTGAAAATAAGCTAAAGAACATTGGGGACACGAGTCTGTTTATTTAGGGTGAGACCGCAGAAGTAATCGCTTACTAACACCAGAGAGGATGCTGAGTCAATTGAAAAAGAACATTACAGGTCGTACTTACCCTCCTTCCGCACTAGGACAAAACTGTCCCGGGACAAATTTGTCCTGTCCCACTGGAGAAAACTTCTATTCAAAAGGGGTTCCGCACTAGGACAGGACTGTCCCAGGACACACCTGCGCGAATGCATTATTATTTTTTTTTTACAAGATTCAAAAGTTTTTTGTAGGCAATTGCAACTCTAATAATTCACATTTTATGAATCACCATAAGATACGACATGACGATAATGATTTTTTACACTGTACAATGGGATTTGTTTCATAAGATTTATATAATCATGAAATATTCTTATAGCAAGAGTAATATTATTGCTACTGCTACTACTACCACTACCACTACCACGACTACGACTACGACTACTACTACTACTACTACTACTACTACTATTACTACTACTAACTACTACTACTACTACTACTACTACATAGTAGTAGTAGTAGTAGTAGTAGTAGTAATGGATGAAATAGAGGTTGCATATTTCTGTGCTTTACCACGTGGAAAAAAAAAGACAAATTGAAAGAGAAAACAATATTGGGTGCATCCTTTAATGACCCAAAGATTGCTCAAGGGTCAATTCCGTAGACTCTATGGTGATCTCCGATCTTATCTTAAAATGACTTTCTTGGAATCACCTCATTTTACCCAGGTGCAAATGAGTACCAGTTCGCTGATGAAAGTAATCTTTGACGGACTAGCATCATTCAAGAGGATACTAGAAAGTCAGCATGCTTCGTACCCGAAAGGCATCAGTTGAGTAAGTCACCTCGCCTAGCTCAATTTGCGGCGCTGCACTGCGGCTGACGCCTGGTTATACCTTGTCCTAGCTAAATTTGCGGCGCTGCATTGCGGCTGACGCCTGGGTTATTCCAGTCTTACCTTGGAATAGACCCTCGAGAAAAATTTCCCCTATAGGATGAAAAAATGAATTTTATTATTTTAAATTTTAAACTGTTATCTGTCTGCTCAACGCCACAGAAACATGGATAAGTTCCGGATTTATAAGCTTAGGAGGCAAGATGGCCTATGGTTAGCGCGTTGTACTCTGGACTCAGAGGTTCTGTGTTCGATTCCGACCGAAGCCAACTTGTACTTTCTAGAGCAAGAAAATTTACTCCAATCACTCACTCCATTCAGGTGTAAAAGGGTACCTGTCAAGCTGGGATAGTAATCTGCGATAGACTAGCGTCCCGTTCAAAGGTTTTCAAACAAATACGTTAATTGTCCGCTTCACGCTATTGAAACCGGAATAACTCCTTCACCATTGGCTACAAGGCTCTAAAGGACTTAATTTGTTATACACTGAGTCCAAGTGGCTCAGAAGGACTTACTTTAAAATATTTTCATTGAGAATTCCCGAAATAAATAACGATAAAGATAATTGATCCCACAAGTTACCGAATAGATGTGCGACCGGTTTTAGACACGTTACTGCTGTGTCACAAAGTGTGACACTTCTTAAATTATATTTATAAACATACGTTTTTAAATTGCCGAAAATATTTATGTTGCTATGCCTTCTGTACGTGGTTTCATCACATAGAATTATTTTTTGAATTGTTCTTGCTTTTTTATAATTCAGAAATGAAATAAATAAATAAATTATAACTGTGAAATTGAATGTAAGCTTCAGTTTAATATACGAAAACAGATAAAATGGACGTTTCGGGTTTCCCCTTCATCAACAACACATGATGAATTAAAAACTACAGACGAATGAGATAATGTGGTAGTGGCGTTGTTAAGATGCATAAACAAAAACATTGATGGGCAGGAAATTGTTTGCTACTTTGTGAGGAAGCGCGAATTAAAACAGAGCAATAGAAATTTGTAAAAGGTGCGTACTTTATTATGTCAAAAGAGGGGAGGCGGGAAGGAACTGTGTAATGCAGTATAGAAAGTGAACTAAAATAAAGTGTGGACTATTGTTGGAAAATAAATACAATGGAATTGGAAATAAATACAAATTGTAAGGGACGTAGTTATTAATATATTAGTGGCATTAGCAGCAGCAGAAGCAACAGTAGTAGTAGTAGTAGTAGTAGTAGTAGTAGTAGTAGTAGTAGTAGTAGTAGTAGTAGTAGTAGTAGTAGTAGTAGTAGTAGTAGTAGTAGGGATGCAGAAAATAAAGACAGGCATTTCAATTTTGACACGGCGCCGCCAAGTCTGGGACTTTTTTGTCCTAGTGCGGAAGTCTGCTATATTTTTCTACTATCACAAACGATATGAACACGGGACTGGGACAGTCCTGTCCCGCTGATTTTGTAGCATTTCACAACGGCTTGGGACACAACGGGACTGTTTTGTCCCGTCCCAATAGGTGCGGAAGATCTCTCTAAATTCTATATGTTACAGATTTGGGACAGGACTGTCCTGGGACAGTCCTGTCCTAGTGCGGAAGAGGGTTTAGAGTAAGCTACCCAACGTCGGAAAAAGAAAAGAAAAAGGATTGTACGTACTTTGAGTTCACCCTGGTCTATCTGAGTCGAATGTTTTACTAAATGGGCTTACTGATTTCCGCTGTGAATGAAAGGATTGGTTGATTCATTTTTTCAATGCAAATGTCCAATTATTTCAGATTCATTCCTTTCCAATCTTGTAACGTCCTAACAAAACATCTTAAGCTCATTTTGGCTAGAACACTTTTGCTTTATGTATGGACGACCACCCAACGTGTTAAAAGAGATATTATATCAAGCTAAAG
The DNA here is from genome assembly GCF_034508935.2 of Berghia stephanieae. NCBI lineage: Eukaryota > Metazoa > Mollusca > Gastropoda > Nudibranchia > Aeolidiidae > Berghia > Berghia stephanieae. The sequence continues at coordinate 67,042,172 of NC_088360.1, read as the reverse complement.
TTTTCTGGACAATTCTTTTTCAACAAAAAAGGTAGTTTATAATTGTACGGTTCTATTTTTGAAATAAGATCAAGGCGTGTCTAAAAGATTTCATTATCGATCTCATTTCTCACAGGAAGATTACAATTGAATGCTCAAGTAATGATCCGTTTTGATCCCTTAATTGGGCATTAGTTTATTCAATATCTCCCAGTTACCGTATTGTCAGATCAGGTCTTGAATTAACTTCATTATTAATTTCCCCCTTGCGTTGAAATCGTGAGGATTTCTGTGTAGATACATTATTTATTGGAAGTAATATCCATGACTTCTTCGGCTTTATCGCTTACTGGTACCGTGTTTCGAAAACGAATGGTTGGGTTGAAAGACAGATGATAATAATAATATGTTGCTTGAAGCTAAAAATCTTTAACAAAATGAGAAATACTTAAATGAACACAAAATATTTTCTCTTCTTTTTATTTCTAGAAGGGTTTTTAAGTTGAAAGTGATCTACAATCTCAGAGACATGTTTCATAAAAATCCAAAAATGTATTCTTCTTCGTCTGCAAAACCACCTGGTGTGTATTGATGCAGACTTTGGTGTGCATGTCGATGTTAAGAATGGCACAGAAGTGATTCTGTCTCTGAACTGCTTCAAGTTTTCAGAGTTAACTAAATCTACAGGCAGGATGTTCCAAATGCTAATCGTTGGTGGAAAAAAACGACTGCTCATTGCACTCTTGAGCGTGGGATTTGGAATCTGTGATCGTGTCCTCTGTTTTTTCCCCTTATTGTTGCATGTTCAAGGTCGTGGGGAACTTCAGTCAACTTATGTATTGAACGGTATAGTGTGGTTGCTTTCTTCGTTCTTCCATGGTTAGCCATTGTAGATTGCATTATTCCAACGCTGTGTCTTCTGTCAAAATCGCCGAAAACGAAACGAGCAGCTCTTCTTTGCACCATCTCAACCTTTTTCATGCTTTTAACAGTTAAAGGGTCCCACACATTGATGGCGACAGGTCTTACCAGAGTCGTGCAGCATTTGGCCTTAATGTTTCTTAGACAACATTTTATATTTCTTCGAAGAAGCGCGGTGATGCTATTTGTCTTCTTTGTGCGCATATTCGTATGAATGTGTGTTTGTGTATGTATGTTTGTGTGCACTTGTGTGTGCATGTCTTTACGATTGTTTGTGTCTGCGTGTGACTGCATACCATGGGAAGATATGTATGTGTGAGTGAGTATGTGTGTTTGTGTGTGTCAAAGTGAATCTTCACAATTTATTGTTTTGTTATTTCTTTTTTCACCACTCAAGGTAAACGTACTGTTTGTTGATTTTTTATATCTAGGTATACATACTCATACTTCAGATTCGTAACAACTTGTTTCTTTGTCAGTATCCACAACGATTACATCGTCATCTGAAACAATCACATGTCAACAAGTCTATCAAAATTTAAAACGGAAATTATTTGTTTGTTAGCTGTATGACACCAAAATAAAAACCACCCCCCAAAAAACGTACGAAACACCCCCCCCCCCCCCCAACACACACACACAAACAGACAAAAAAAAAAAAACACCCAAAAACAAAGGGGGTAAATGTTGATTTAGACATGAATTTATTGTCACTATCTATTGATTCTGCTTGGCATTAGTTTTGCTGTTGTCGTCTCACAACCGTTCAGGCCATAATCCTACCGATCAAAGGCCGTTTCCATGGCATCCACGAACGCAAATTCACCTCTAAAACTATGTGGTGTTACAATGTTTTGATGTCTTTTTCGATCTCCATAGATTAAATTAACATTTCTTATAACCGTCTTCATATCTGTAATTCGGTTTTCTCTCACTTGTGAATATTCATTTTCCTCACTGTCAATCATTTCCTTTATTCGTGTTCCTCTTCTCCTCTTCTCTTCTTCTTCTTCTTCTTCTTCTTCTTCTTCTTCTTCTTCTTCTTCTTCTTCTTCTGATGATGATGATGATGATGATGATGATGATGATGATGATGATGATGATGATAATAATAATAATAATAATAATAATAATAATAATAATAATAATAATAATAATAATAATAATAATAATAATAATAATAATAATAATAATAATAAGGACCGAGTTGATGACAATAGTTGTAAAATAAATAATAAGTCTAAACATAAAGTTTCCCTTATTTACGATTGGTATTTAACTCGATTATACTGAATAAAGTGGAGACATTTATTGGCTATTGTTTGAATCAATCCTATCATTCATTTAGACATTGCTATGGGTGTTCAATTTTATGTCTATTTCTTGAAATAAAGGAAATTAACAAAAACAAGACAATGGCAATGTCTGGCGCATATGCCTGGTCGCTGTGATAAACAAAGCTGGCTCATAACATGGAACAAAGCATATAACAATATAAAACAGATTTTTAATATTGATTGAAATAGAGAAAAAAATCGAATCAATTTTCACCTTTTATTTTGACAAACGTTGGTACCTGATACGAAGACATGTTTGCGATTCTCACAAGGAATAAGTAGTCCATCAAAGCCACAGAACCCGTTATAGGGATAGTTTATCTCGAATGTTTTAGTGTTAGACCGACGATAGCTATTGTTTGCTATCCTTTGTATGTAAAGGACGCTAATCTGCGGAGTATTTTCCGAAAAATCTTATCAGACCCGGCTTTTTATTTGCTGCTGGTTGGCTGGACTTGAACCAGGGACATACCAGTCAGGAGCTGAATGCCGTACACTAGAGCACTGTGTCATCCCACAACATTCTTACTACGATTTTCAAATCTCGGTACATTATATCTTTCCATGGCAATCAGTCTTTGTTTTTAGATATTCTTCTTTTTTTGTTTCCGTGTTCGATCACGCCATGGTATCTCATGCAGTCTGTAATTGCTAGTCCTTCAGAGCAGCAAAAGCGTGTGGAGCCGAGATTTATTTTTGTTTCTGTCGCGTTTATTGAACATTTACACTTTCTTGCTACCCTTTGATCAGGACTAAATAACAATATGAAACTGAATGGAAGTTTCAATTTAATAAACAAAAACAGATAATGTAGACGTTTCGGGTTTTGCCTTTATCAACATAACACGAAAAAACAATAAACAAAACAATGATCATTGAGAGATGCAAGAATGGCGTTATTAAGGTGAATAAACAAAACATTGATCATTGTTCTGTTTATTATCTCATATCTCTCATTCGTTTGCAGTGTTTCATTCACCGTGTTTTGTTGATAAAGTGGAAACCCGAAACGTCCACACAATCTGTTTTCGTATTGAAGCTTCCACTCAAGTTGATATTGTTATTTATTTCTTCGAGCTTCAAGCAGCAACATTTTCATTACTCAAGATTATTTAAAATAGGACTAGTTTATCGCTTACTAGGTTTCTAAAAAATCTCACAGACCAGCTGCAGCTGCGCCCCAATCACTGACGGGAGGGGAGGACTCAGAAAAATCTGGCTTCCGAAGAAAAGAAAAAACAAAACAAAAATAAAACTAAGAAAGGACAGAAAGCAAACCTAAAATTGACAATAAAATACACTAATTTCCCTCAGATAAAAATGAAACTAAGAAAGGACAGAAGGCAAAGCTAAAATTGACAATAAAATACACTAATTTACCTCAGATAAAAATGAAACTAAGAAAGGACAGAAAGCAAAGCTAAAATTGACAATAAAATACACTAATTTCCCTCAGATAAAAATGAAACTAAGAAAGGACAGAAAGCAAAGCTAAAATTGACACTAAAATACACTAATTTCCCTCAGATAAAAATGAAACTAAGAAAGGACAGAAAGCAAAGCTAAAATTGACAATAAAATACACTAATTTCCCTCAGATAAAAATGAAACTAAGAAAGGACAGAAAGCAAAGCTAAAATTGACAATAAAATACACTAATTTCCCTCTGATCGATGACGATTCCTTTGCATTGTGAGTGAGTGAGTCCTCTATCAATGCAATGGGTTGATGATGTGTAATGTTTTCTATAAAATATCAAGCAGCCATTAATGTTTCTCTTGTCCTCATTTTCGTCTCTAATGAAGCCACGGCTTTGTAATGTGCAACATTTAATTTCATAATCAATAATAGCATGGGGGCTCCCCACGATTGATATGATGATGATGGTGATGATGATGATGATGATGATGATGAATGTGGTGGTGATGGTTGGGATGTCGACGGTGGTGATTGTGGCGATGGTGGTGTGAGTAATAAAGAAGAAAAGGAGGAAGGCGAGGAGGTGGAGGAGGAGGAGGAGAAGAAGAAGAAGAAGAAGAACAACAACAACAACAACAACAACAACAACAACAACAACAACAACAACAAAAAGAAGAAGAGGAATAAAACGAACAAAAAATGCAAAAAAGAAGATGATGATCATTATAATGACGATCATCATAACCATCATCATCATCATCAAATCATCATCATCATCAACACCATCATCATCATCGTCATCTTCATCATTGTTTGCAATAATGATAATATTACTAAAACAACCACTATATCCACCACCACCACCGTAAACAACAAAAACAACAACAAAACTTTTTCCAACACCCACCACTCCCTCAATCCTCACACCTCACACCCACTACAGCCACCGCCATTACCACGAAAATCTACTCAATTACATCTTGTCACTCGGTCTTTGGTACCGGCCTCCATCTTTCCCGATGAGTATCTTTTAGGGTCATTATTCAATTTACTCCAAGCTTCCACTTCATAGCCTGCTTGGCTGATTTGCTGACTCGGACTGTTGCTGGAGTGGATGCCAGTAATAGCGGTGGGGATATAATGATTGTTACATTAACCAGTTAACTGCCGTACTCTGGAAAAACTCGTATTAAAAAATTTGGCCAGAAAATTCGTCCTTCAATAAATATCGATTGATTTAAATGACCTTCATCTTGGCAAACACTCTCAAACCTGGGGTTTCGCATAGTCTCAGGTTTGACAGGGTTGGGGTTTGTTTTTGTTTTTTTTTGCCAAGATGAGGGTCATTTAAGTCGATCAATATTTGAATAACGAGTTTTCTGGAAAAAATTTTAATACGATTTTTTTTCTCCAGATTATGGCAGAAAACTGGTTAACTGGCTAGATTCACTTTTGATATTTTCAACGTAAATTGTTGTCAATGCCATTCTTGTCTATAAAATGTTTCTTGGTGATCGCTCTTGTGAGACATTAAAAAAAAATCAGTGCCAGTGACATTAAGTGAGTGGCAACATGAACATGATGATGATAATGGTATACCATGCTTATGATATCTTCCTTCCTCTTTTTTCTTTTCCTCATCCTCACACGCACACACACACACACACACACACACACACACACATATATATATATATATATATATATATATATATATATATATAATATATATATATATATATATATTGAATCGTGTTTGATACAAATATGGTACGAAAAGTGCTCGACCGGAACCACTTCAAGAAACAACAACAGTCAACAAAACAACTCAGTCCTGACGATGGCAAATTAAGCCTGAAACATTAATGTAGACTGTCTCAAACATTGTGGTAAATATTTTTTAAAAATAATATATATATATATATATACAGCGTGTCCATAAAGTCTGGGTACGTGTAGTATTTCACTATATATTTTTAATTATTCATTTCTGCTATAGATTGTGGAGAATTGGCTGAAAAATACTTTCAGAGGTCACGTGTTGTAGTACGATTCATTTACATCCCAATTGAATAAGATTCATTTTTTAAAATAGGAATGTGTACTCTTACCATGTACCCAGACTTTATTGACATCCTGTATATAGGATAAACGAGGATGAACTTCGGTTTCATGAGCTCTTTAGTTTCACAAGACAGCGAGCTACATCTTCCTTTTTCTATGTTGGAAATGACATGCAATCACTTTTTGTCCCCTTGTCCTTCTCAGAAAAAGTTGCCATCAAGATCTTAGACAAGACGAAGTTGGACCTGAAGACACAACGACTTCTTTCCCGCGAAATTTTGTCCATGGAATGTCTCCACCACCCAAACATCATCCGTCTTTACGAGGTGGTGGAAACCATCGCCAAGCTACACATCGTCATGGAATATGCCGGGGGTGGCGAGCTCTTCACCAAGATATCAAACGAGGGGAGGTTACCTGAAGTGGAAGCCAAGTGCATATTCGCACAGTTGGTGGCTGCCATAGAACATATGGTAAATAGTTTTGTATAAGTATGGAAAGGTACTATAATGGTCTGAAAAGAAGACACTGGACAATTTATTGACAAGGGGTAAAAGCAGTACCAGTCACAGTGTCATGAAAAAGACACGAAACAAAAAATAAACAGGTTTTAGCTGTCTTCCGTTGCTGTTTTCTTAAATTCATATGACGAGGATAATCAACAAAAAGTGCTCAATATAGACGTCTAGTTACTTCCATAAAACAGAAAACATGAAAAGCGTAACATGAAATGAGCCAAAGTTCGCTTCAAAACCCAAGCAAACATCAACACTTGACATATAAGACGAGACGTGAGAGGCGATATTACACTTTTTTTTTCGACAGATTCTCATACACCCGAGTACGATGGGGAGTGTGAGTAAAGAGACTTTTCCAAGGACTCAACTTGTATCCCCAGTAGCAGGACTTAAATGTGAGATGACCAGAAGGCAAGTGTCATGACACAGTACCACAAAATAGATAGTTGGATAGATAGATAGATGATATATAGTTGGTAGATAGATAGATGGATAGAGGGATGGGTAGATAGATAGATAGATAGATGGATAGAGGGATGGATAGACAGATAGTTGGATGGTTAGATAGATGCATAGATAGATGGTTGAGTATATTGATTGATATATATATATATATATATATATATATATAATATATATATATATATATATATATATATATGGTCTAGTGGTATGAAACTCGCTTTCGGATCGGAGGGTCCTGGGTTCGAGCCTCGCTCGGCGCATAGTTGAGTCCTTGGAAAAGGCTCTTCACTCACATTCTTTCACCGTCCTCATGTGTAACATGTTGTTCTGTCTAAAATAACAATGCAATATCGTCCAACAGGCGCCATGTCTCGTCCTACATGTTAAGCGTTGCCGTTGGCCTGGGACCCCTTGTAAAGCGCTTTGAGACTTTGAGTGGATATTGCGTTATATAAGAACTCTCTTTTTTTAGATAGATACATAGATGGATGGATGGATGGATAGATAGTGAGATAGAGATAGATAAATAGATAGACAGAAGGATTGATAGAAAGATAGATAGATTTATGTGTGAATAGATAAATAGATAGATAGACAGCTAGATATAGATATATATATAACACACACACACACACACACACATATATATATATATATATATATATATATATATATATATATATATATATGTATATATATATAATAGATAGATAGATAGATAGATAGATAGATAGATAGATAGATAGATAGATAGATAGAGAGTGTGTTTGAGAGAGAGAGAGAGAGAGAGAGAGAGAGAGAGAGAGAGAGAGAGAGAGAGAGAGAGAGAGAGAGAGATGCCATTTTTTCCAATGAGTTCATTAGAGAATCAGTTTGCCATTTTCCAGCTGGTTACAACACCAGAGAAGTCGAATTAATCGCGGATTGTCGGCGAATAGAATTTGACCCCAGGCAAATGTTAACGATTGATTTAGATAGTGGTTGTGATTGATGAGCTCTCGTTCGTTTTCATTCTACATGAAGCTCTGCAGTGCTACGGCTGCGAGCAATTTGTAAACATCGAACGTTAGAATTCAATTGCCTTGCAGTACATTCATTAATCATTAATTTTATATAACATAGAAGTTCAGTGTTGTGATTTTACCCTAACAACAGCCCACTTTATATATTCTGTGATTCGATAATGCAGCTTTGATTTTTAATATTTGATGAATGATAGATTTGCAAAAATTTGAAATGGATATTGTGAAATATGTTTATCCGTTGTTAAACATAAAACTGTTGAAAGTTCCAATTGATACAGAGTTTGAACTATGTTTAAATAAGAAATAAACACATGTACATGCACTCAATAATCAGAAATGAGGTCTACATTATAAACAAACTTGAGATTACATTTGATAATATGAACATAGGGATTAAAATATAAACAAACATAAATATTCACTTGATAAATTTATTCTAAGGTTTAAATTGTAATCAAGTAAAATGATGTCCCTGGTAAATGAAATAAAGTTTACCGTGTTAAAAAAAAAGTTAATAGGATTTTAACAAGCTTAGCTAGGATTTAAAGTGTAAAGAAACATCATAAATATACATTTTACATGCTATTCACTGTGTACTATTTTAATTTCATCTCCAGCACAACAATCACATCATCCATCGAGATCTGAAGGCAGAAAACGTCTTTTATGCCAACTCCAAATGGATCAAAGTGGGAGACTTTGGATTTAGCACCATATCACGAAACAACGAAACTCTCAACACTTTTTGTGGTTCCCCACCTTATGCTGCGCCTGAGCTGTTTAAAGACGAGCATTACTATGGTGTCTTCGTCGACATTTGGGCCCTTGGGATCCTTCTCTATTTTATTGTCACTGGCCTCATGCCTTTCAGGGCTGAGACAGTTGCAAAGCTGAAAAAATGTATTCTAGACGGCAGTTATACTGTGCCTTCTTACATCTCAGACAGCTGTGTGTTCCTTATACGAAGTATTCTAAAACATATACCACAGGACAGATTTACTTTAGCTGAGATTAAACGAAGTGAGTGGTTGGAAGGCCAGGAATTTCCTGGTGCCTTGGAGCCTTATAATCTCAACCCGAACTTCGATGCAAAAATTGCGAATGACGAAGAGAGAGAAGCCAGAAATATTCTAAGTAATTTGGGTATCAAAGAAGAGCATTTCAAACAATCCAGTATTAGAGATTCCAGAAACAGTGTGACGGGAACATACCGTATCGTGCTTCACAGAGTGCAGAAGAAAAATTCAGGCCTCTATGAGCCATTTCACGAGTCTGTGGAAAGAGACTATAATCTCAACGAGAGAAGATCTCGAAAGACACCGCCGTCCAAAATAAGTTCACATCATAAACCCCAGTCTAAAACGTGTTCTATATTATGACCTCCACAAGTATAAGTGAAGTTAGGGACATTTCCTATCAACAGCTGATTACTCTTTATTATATTGAATGAAATAAGTGTTGTGAATTTAGATCACAAAAGAGACTAAGAAGATTTTACTTTGAAGATTATTTCTTAAGCTTTAATCAAATTTTAACACAGGCAGACATCTAAAACAGAAAGAGAAAAACAAAACATAAGTGGCACAATTTACATAACAATTATATATAGACGAAATTCCTATATTATCCCCAGGTTTATATTTAAACCAACAGTGTCAATATTTGAGTCCACTTCTTCAATTATCACTTGTAGTTTTAATGAAGGCAGCTTTGACTGGTTTGAATTTCTCTGTTAATTTTTTAGGGGAATTGAGAACCTTTTCCACTACGATTGCGGCACTTTTACATCGTTGGTCGAGGTGAAACAAAGACCTGGAAATATCATTGATAAATGAATGTCCTCAAATTAGAGATACTCAAGCATGAATAATTGAACGATTTGTATTATTTATTTTTAGCAGGTTTAGCAGGGTAATACATGTTACATTATGTATTCAAGGATTATTTGACATGGATTACATAGTATTTTAATTTTGTGTTTATTTATGTCAATAATTCGAGACCGTTGACTAATACCAGTAATATTTGTGTAAAAGTATTACTTTATAGTTTTTATAATATAGCTACTACTATCAATGACAATAATTGCGATGGTTACTGCAAGTATCTGATCTTTCCTGCTTGCTAATGTTTAAATGATATTCATCTTTGTCAAATCATTTAGATCATAAGTTATTATTCTGACCACAGATGGCTATCGTCGGACAACTTAGCAATAAGAAACGTATCTGTTATTTTTCATGCTTTTCGAAACTAAGCAAACAAATTGAAAAAAAAAAAACAATGGAAAAGTAGGGGAGAAGTTATGCTTTAATTCACAAATACAAAGGATATGGTTGTTTTTGTGTTTCAACAAAATAAACAGTTAGTAAGACACGGAAGACGAATTCGAGAAGAAAAGATGGTGTTGAATCGTCTCATCTCAAATTCATTTGTTGTGCATTATTTATGGTTTATTGTTTAGACAAAGGGGAAACCCGAATGCTCCCCGTCATTTGTATTAGTGAATTAAAATGTGCAATCTCTTTAAATATTTCATTGCTATTTACATCTTGAGCATGTTGTTAAAACAAAGTAAATGCGGATTTTAGAAGGGAAGATACTTTGGTTTGTTTTTTCAATATTAAAATAACCCTTACAATGGCCGTGTGATTATCATCTTACAACAATTTTTAAAAATAGGCTTTCATATAGCGCAATATCCACTAACGTGCTCAAGGCGCTTGACAAAGGGTCCCTGACCACCAGCAACACGTAACATATAGAACGAGACATGGCGCCTGTTGACGGCCAGGTACTCATTTTAACACCTGAGTACGGTGAGAGAATATGAATAAAGAACCTTTTCCAAATACTCATCTATGCGCCGAGCGAGGCTCGAACCTAGGATCTTTCTATCCGAAAGCGAAGTGTCATACCACAAGACCACAAAGCCGCATCACCTGATATTGATACAGACTCCTCTAAAGCCCTAGTTGTATAACTGTGATTGCTCTAATGGCGTAAATGTGACAAATCGTCTTAAAGCGCTGTTATATAGAAGTGACAATGTGAAATTGAATGTAAGCTTCAATTTAATAGAAGAAAACAGATAAAATGGACGTTTTCGGGTTTTCCCCTTTATCAACAAAACAAGATGAATGAAACACTACAGACGAATGAGATAATGTGGTAGTGGCGTTGTTAACAATCCACGACTCCGGTGGAATGCTCATACAGTAGAGTCACGATCTCCCCTACCAGGCGGAGTTGTCGCACAGTAAGGTCGCGGGTTCGAGCACCCATCGCCGCCGCGAAGTTTTTATTCTCTGTTGTCTTCTGGCACTTTCCTACTCTCTTCATTTCTTGTTATTATGTAGTATTTAAGCCATTCTTAGACATTTTTCAAGTTGATTTTACTTCAAAACCCTTTCAAAATATAGACAAAAGTTGTCAAAATCATCATCAAATTAGATAAACATTGTTTAGATTCATTTCGTAACACGTGCCGTAGATCCACAATATCACAATATCAGCTCAATAAAATTTGTGTGAATCTTTAATGACGTGTACACAACATTTTTAAAAAACTGTGCCATGTTGGTGGATAGTATTTTGATTGTGTCTAGCTACACATCAATAGGAATTCCTCTGTGTTATAATTAGATGATGATGTGGTAGTGATAAGACACAGGTTATGAGTTATAGTGAAGAATAATATATAGCATAACACCATAAAGAGCGCAAATCGTGTTTGTTGATTATTATTTGATCAGTTTTCGAAATTTCTCTGATTTAGTTGCCTGTCCATACATCGATGTATCGATTTGTCTTTTCATTTATCTATCCCGCTGCACAATCGTCGAAACTCCGTCCATTATTCCATTTATCATAGAATGTATATTTTGATAGGAATTGACTTTTAGTGATAAGATATATTTGCAATAAATGATGTATATAGTTCGAGTGGTTTTCTTATTTTCTCTCTCATTTTTTTACTACTACTAGCTTGTGTATTTTTGTTCTGAATAATTGATAATGTCAGTCTCAGTGTTTTATTTGGATTTATTTATTTGTTATCGTCTTAACATTAGTGTTTGATTATTCTTTTCATTTTTGTTCGCCTTTATAAATATTTTGAAAATTTTAATGTTGGATTCACAATGCAATTCTGCCGCACAGAGAGTCTCCAATTTGATATTATGTATTTAAGTATTTAAGTTGTCAATTTAATTATATCAACTGATTTTGAAATATCCAATGACGTAAACATAATTCCTAAACAGAATTTAACATTTTGTTTCCAAATGAATTCACGTTATTATCTAGATATATGGGGTTTTATATTTTTTCCATTTAGTTTTTAAAAACGTTTTTAAAGGAATGTTTGAGTATGTTTTCAACAAACCTTAATATGGATCGATAAACTGTAAGAAATCCACAGTCTCGACATGGTTTCATTTTAAAGAAATCTGTCTCTGCCAGGACACTTGAGCATGTGTTAGCTTTATGTGGCCACTGATATGATTTAAACATTTCTCAAGGAGAGTATTGAAACGCCACCAAATATTGGAAATTGTATTTTATCCATTTCTCTCCCCTTCAAGGTAGAAATTTATTTTGATACCATTTAAATCAATATAATTTAGTCTTAATGCATCAGAGGAAACTATTTGCGCATAATTTAGATAGTAAAATTGTTGGAAAATGGATTCCACGAATTCAAAAATTGATTGACAGTCCCTTTTTATGGATGATTAGTTTTAAGAACAATCACTAAATGAATGTTAACAACTCCATAACTCCATGGACAAAATTAATCAGCAATTGGGTATAAATTGTAATTTATTCTTGGAAAGGGTGGAATAGAGAAGATAAAGCAGCGAGAAAATAGAAATAGGTTCAATAACAAATGTCAATAATGCTGTATAATGTAACGCTAGATATAATATATACATTCCAGCGAATGATCAACAAGTACTAGGCCAATATAATGCTCTGGTTGTGTAATTGACAAATGGTTTTCCAGCCATTCCTTGAGTTCATGAATTTGATGTTATGGCGCCACTTATAACGGAGAATGAACAAAACTCAGTCTTTAAGAACTCGATTCTATTCAGACTATTCAGACACACCATCAGGGACGGCTGGTAATAATGGGCAGGGTGGGCAAATACCAGCCTGTTTTTTCAAGTTATATGCTGTATTACCAGGTCCGAAATAATCAAATCTAAATTAGATAATTTCAAAAGTTACTACTTAAAATTGATACTTTGTACTGAAATCAATTTGTGTGTATTTTTGATAGATTGCGAATCACCATGCATCCCGTAATACATAAACCAGGATACGCTCCTGTTCTTTTTATCACCCCCCCCCCCCCCCCCCCCCCCAACCCCCCACCCTCCACTCCCCCCCACTCGTCATCTCATCGTCACGTCGCCTGACGGTGATTTTGCTGTCTGGCCTCTCTAGTACTAGGTCGGCTAATTCAAATGAGCCCACCTTATTAACCAGTGTACACTAAATAGAGATTTTGGCAAACGAACTTTTTCTTATTTATTGCCTTACTTGTGCTGGGAAGGTTCCAGTATTGAATTAAATTTATTAATTTACTAATATTATATCAATTTAGTATTAGTTTGTGTTGTTTTAATATATTTGTTTATCCATTTAAATTATTTCTTTTTTTCCCCCTCGTTTTCTTTAGTGTTTCTCAAAACTCATTTATTTAAATTGTTTTCTTATTTGTTTGTTGTTGTTGTTGTTGTTTTTTGTTGTTGTTTTTTGTTTTGTTTTTTAACAAATTAATTTGTTAATTCTTTTTTTTTATATTATTCTTAAAGTAATTACCGCTGTATTTTTATTGCCAGACTAAATATTTTTGCAAAACAATGTAATTTTCTATTGTATTCCCTCTAATAAAACAAAACACTTTTATTCAAAAGTCACGACTAAATAAATATATAAAATACAACCACCATTTTGGTTTTCTCAACAATTGAATTAGTATACGAGAAATACTCTTCTGAGTAAGGAGATAGTTGAATTCTAAGTTATAGAGGAAATACGGAAGGGTGGGCAGATTCCGTACTTGCCCGTCCTGAAGCTAATACATATATAAGATGGTTCGCGATGAAGAGGCGGGAAGCAAGGGATTGGTTGGGTAAGGAGCAAAGATAACACGGTAATTATTGTGACGATAGTCAAACGAATACATGAGGAGAGATTGGTAACATTATTTTGTCTTAATTATATTGTATGAAGTATTGGCGAAAGCCTAATATTAAATAAACGTTGTTTTTGTTTGTCTTATTTTGACTATGGAACTGATACTGATACTTGTCATAGCAGACCTGCCTACTTTAGATAGGAAAATAAAAATCGTAGTTTTCAGGGCTAATAAAATCGTAGATATTTTAACTACCCTTTAAAAAAATCACCGGAATTTTCGTCTGTTTTGATAGATATCAAATTTTAAAAAACGAGAAAAAATAATTGGAAACGTAATAATGATGGTGATGGTGGTATAGTGGTAGCGGTGGTGGTAGTAGTAATGATGATGGTAATATTATTATTATTATTATTATTATTATTATTATTATTATTATTATTATTATTATTATTATTATATTAATATTATTATTATTATTATTATTATTATTATTATTATTATTATTATTGTTATTATTATTATTATTATTATTATTATTTATTATTATTATTATTATTATTATTATCATTGTTATTATTATTGTACGTATTGGTGGTATTACTATTGTTGTATTTTTTTTTTGGTGGTTATTAATGGTATCAGTTTATTGTTTGGTCCCATTTGCCATTATTTTCCACTTTCATGTATGTGGTCATCAAATTGTATGATTAATTGGCGAAAGCCTAAGATTGAATAAATTTTGTAATATCGTATGGTAACCATCATTGTCGACGACATCGTCGTTGTCATCATAATCATCATCATCATCATCATCATCATCATTAACAACAACAACAACAATATTAACAACAAGTACAACAATAGAAATAAAAACAATATCAACATCACCATACAATTTCCGTCATCGTCTCCACAACTATCATTCTAACCAACAGCACCACCAAAACCACTACCATAATTACCCCTCACCGCCTCGTCTTCCTCCTCCTCCTCCACCACCACCACCACCGCTACCACTATTCCAACCACTACCACCACCGGCACAATCATTCTGACCACCAAGACAGCAGTAAAAATTATGCAATTTGAGCTCTGAATGAAACTCGAGTCATATCGCTGTTGTTGCTTCTCCATGAAAACTTTAAGGTTACTACGTACTACTGAAAACCAGAAATATGTAAAAGCAATATTAATATCGCCGTTGAGGGATTAAAGCATCTCTTTAATTTTTCGAGTGAAGGAAATGGACTTGTATTGTCAAGGTGTTGTCGCATTATGTCTCGTCGCTTTATTTTTTAGTTGTATTCTCTTTCGTGATTCATTTTTGATTACGTTTGGAAGAATTAAAATCTACTGGTATTGTCATTTCATTGTGAATGTGATTATTGGTGGTTGAAATATTTTTTGTTTAAAGGCGAAAAAAAAAATCAAAAAATTTTTTTATTAAAAAAAAAACAAAAAAATAAAAAATAAAAAATATATATCATATATATATATATATATATATATATATATATATATATATATATATATATATGACCGAATCCTCTTTGCCCAACCACTGTAAATAGGCTAGAACCGCCACTACACACCATAGACTTTTGGTTGATTGTTGAAAAAAAATGACAATACTAATTTTTAACTGTTTGGTGCTATTCATTATATTTTAATGTTACACACTGTTTTTACGTAAACTGTTTCATGTTGCATGCTGTTGGTCGAAATTCATGCCTTGTACTCTCTGTACATACAGAAGTTATAACATGTTACTTTTCATGGGCTTATAGTTGTTCATATATGATGTCAAAACTATTTTGTCTGTGGAATACAATCGGTAATAAGTTTTCCTATAGAGAGAGTGTTTCAAGAACGTTTCCTGTTTCTATAAAAAAAAGATCACATTATCGTTTAGTGTTAATGTGCAATGAATTCCTATAAAATAACTAAAGATTGCCAGATTTCAGTGATTTTATATAATGATGCTCAGGTTTACACATCAGATTCAATGTTTTGTTGCATTCATAAATATATACAGTTAATATATTTCTAGATGAAGAAAGCATTGGAAATATATGCATGTAACAAATCCACCCAAGATGCTGGTTTTCCTTTGTTCTATTCAAAGCAATCTATCTACATCACATAACAATAGTAACTCAGCTGTTTCAATTATTTCAGTTTTCTGACTATTGGATCATCATAAAAATTAGAGCATTTTCCATTATCGCTGGGGCAAAGTAGTTTGAGCAAAGTATAATTTTTCCTTTTCAAAAATTGTCGGTTTTAGTTTCTCCATCAGACGTTGAATAAGACAGAGCTATCGGGATATTTTGCTCTCGAGAAGTACTTAGAACTGCTACAATAGCGGTAAAAAGTTATGGGAAAATAATCACGATTATCATATCACTCTTTTGTGATATTATGAATTATCTCACAGTTAAAGAACCTACATCCTTACCATGATTTTAGGGATCTTTACCAAATTTTTATTGTTGTAAATGATATATTTATTAATATTATTATTATTATTATTATTATTATTATTATTATTATTATTATTATTATTATTATTATTATATTATTATTATTATTATTATTATTATTATTATTATTATTATTTGTATTATTATTATATTTTATCACCTGCTAAAATTTGAGGGAAGTATGTAATGATATTATGTATCAGAATAGGTCAAAAGTATATGATATCTATTATTTACTTCTCATTCCCTTAACGTCTTACTTTTACCCGGGTACGTATATGACCCCTAAGGGTATCGAGCTTTCACTGAATTGTTATATAATCGATAAAACTAAAACGGGTTTTCCCCACAGAATAACCTTTAAAATCTCGATACAAGATCGAGACTGTTTGAATACGATTTGACTGTAGACTATTCCAACTTAGTGGTTTATGTTGACAAAAAAAAAGCTTGTCTCAGTAAATACTGATCGAATTATTTTGAATATTACTTAATAATCAAATTTGGATACGTTTTATAAGCAAATCAATATGATGCACTTTGTCTACCAGGGTTGTCCCATATGGGTTTACTCTGAAGATAAAGATATTGCTGACAGTTTACACATAATTTACTAGACATAAAAGCATTATTGTGGTCTGTAATAAAATGTCACAATACGTATAAACTTGCATAAAAAGATCCCTGGTCAGCACGTTGGCATTTATACGAATGGTTTGTAAATGACAAGGTTAGGTTACTCATTTAGTGTTTGATGTCATGTTGATATAAATAGTCCTTTGGATGTATGACGTAGATTTATGCATTTTTGATTGAGTATTTCTTTGTTACTTCACTCTGTGGTGTCAGCGTGTCCCAGCTTCCTAATCCAATTTGCCATTCCCCAATTGACCATCAGATATTAACTCTTTTTTTATGGTGTGATTTAAATCCATTCAAAGTCAATTCTTTCATTATCTGGCCGTATGTAACTGTTGATGATTTTTTTTTTTCTTAATAGGGTTCAACAGTCGTGATGTCACTTCCCTCGAAATGACATAGTAACTGGTTCTAAACTCTCGGGACAATGGTGGACGCCATTATCTCCATCACCGCCTTTATAAAATACTCCGACGAGCATATAAGTGTATCCAGAGGAGAAAATCATTTTAAATCTGATCATGTTTTGACATTTATACATTCTGATCACATGGCATGTGAAAAAGTTCTAGCCAGCATGAAGAATAAAGAGTACCGATTTTCTTTGTTTAGAACCAAGATGCTGGTTGCTGGGCGGACGTGCAGACTATTGAATCCTTTTGGAAGAGAAACAACGTTTTGACCCAGGCTTTGATGGGAAAAAATGACAAATAGGATGATTGTTACTATTTCACGAAAGGCGAAATATGGTTAAACCAGCAACTTTTTCAAAGGCGTAATTAGCCTCATCGAGATAGCAACATAAGAATATCAAATGGAAGTCATGTGAAGTACAGCTAGCATGCTTCTTTCTAATGTTTTCTCTCGTCTCTATTCTTTTTCCCTGATGATGATGAAGAAGAAGAGGAGGAGGATATAATGTAGTAATAGGTCAGATTGGAGGAGAATCGAACCACCGATTTATTAAAAGGGTTAATATCATTCCTTTCTCTGACAACTCGCCTAACACGTTATTATGGCGTACTAACTTAGATACTAAAAGTCGAAATAAATAATAGTGAAAAATAAGAAAAACAACCTGGGTTAAGTTTATGTTTTATCGAGAAGAATAAAAATAGTTTAGAGTGCGGAACGGAAACATGTCATGTTATCTGATGGTTTTAATTTGAAATTCACATTTTTGGCATCATAATTATTCCGACATAACAGTTTTGAGATATCTCCTCCACCTGACTAAGGAAATGATTTTCCTCGGATAGTTGTGCTAGAACTTTAGCCAAGGTGTCAATTCTGGTGATGGTGAGAATTAGATTAATTTTGCACGGAACTTGGAACCCATGCGGCTCCTTTTACTATTGATCTAGGTTTGATTTTTAAAAATTCCGTCCTGTATGGTTGTTAACCAATGTCAAAGATACAGTTACACCTTTTTAAAAGGATTGTCGAAATTTATGTTGCACACAATCAAGGGACAGAATCAGTGATAAATGCGTTCCTATAGCAGATTGTTGTCTTTAGCAATTTTACTTCCCATTTCTAGACGAATGATAAAATAATATATTATACAATATGTCCCAGAAGTTGTGCATCATCCAGGTTGTTATATAAAAAACATGTGAATATCAATTGTATTGATCATAATCATAACAGATGCTTAAATTGTTCACCCTTTGCGTTGACACATGCATCACTTCTCTTTATAAAACTTTCTTTTACTCAGGGGTTTCATAGTAAATCATTTGACAAGCAGTTGTTATCGCATATTTCAAATCATAAAGAGTATGTGGATGGTTCTGATAAATAACAGATTTAACATTTTCCCAAACGAAATAGGAGGTGATAGATTTGATGATTAGGATGGCCACTCTACCGGACCTCTTCGCCCAATCAGTCTTCCACTAAATGTCTGCTTCAGATAGAAACGTACACAAAATTAAGGGCCAACCATTTCTATCTTAGGGTTGTTCTCATGATGTCCCTCCTCATTCCAATTAGGATTTACTCCTGAACAATATCCTGAACGTCGGTTTACTTGCCCATTTACCTCAATGAAAAATTCCTTCATCACTGAATATCAGAATAATATTGAAGAATCCATGTGGTTACACATCCATTCCCCGAACTCTAATCGCCTATTAGTGTCAACGAATTAAAACTAAAACCCTCAACAGAGTAAAATACAGTTGTCTATAAACCTGGATGGTGCTTTCTTTCTTCTGGGATATCCTGCATATAATTGACTGCAGCAACATTGACTTGCTCAATTCCTTGACATATTTTCACCGTTTTACTTTCATGTGTGCTCAAAGAAAATTTATTTTAACTAGTTCATTATCTTCTTATGAATGTGCAATCGTTTTCTTGGGTAACTTTGGTTTCTCTGTTTATATACACAACACTTAGTAGAATGGTTTTCAGTTACAAAATCAACGCTAAAACGAGTATTTTTTCTGGTGACATAATTATGAAATGTAAAGAATAGTTTTTAGTTGACAATCATTTTTGAGGCATTGAGCTGAAATACCTGTTATTCTATTACTATATAATTTCAGCCTTCAGAACTTATTCAACCACTTTTGTTATGCTAGAAAGTCGGCAATTTAGCAACAAAAAGTGTGTGTTTTGTGGTTTTGTATATGTGTATAAGTGTTTTTATCTTAAGAACAATACCGAAATCAAATGAACTTTTGATGGATACAAGTTAAGTATTCTTCAATCATAACAATTGTAAGTCATTCTTGAATAAAGAAATTAGAATTATTGTTTATAAAGTGAATTACAGAACGCATTTGATCACTTCGTTTTATATATATTAAATAAAAAACGAATAATGTTTTAATCGGTCGTAGTAATAACAATTTTATAGCAAATTGGGTTACGTCTTTCTTCGCTGTCTTCATGCTGACAAACAGGAAGCACATCATTCTTGTCCACCTTAATGATTTTATTTTTTTTTTTATCGTCTTGAGACATGAAAATGACAATATAGATTTATTTTATAAATGTCATCTGTGGCCCAAACCGGTAATATGTCGACGTAAAACAGATACCAAATCTTTTTTTTTCTTTTTGTTTGTTTGTTTGTTTGTTTGTTTCAATAAACCATAAAAATGTAAAACAAGTCTAATGTTTTTCACTATAAATTCAATTTTAGAAACCTGAACCAGCCAGCATAATACCGTTTTGAGGTCACAGGTTACAAATTAATTGAATGTTTACTAATCTAGACATAATGATATTGAATTGATTCTAGACGAATGATAAAATATATATTATACAATATGCTAGCACATTCCTAAAGTCAGGCGGGTCATGACAATGTTAGACTGTTTTCTTGAACGATATCTGTGATGTTGTTATCCATTCGCACTAGTACCATTCGCCACACTTTAAAATGTGATTATGTTGTAAACTATACTTGATATGCTATTGTATGATTATCATTATGTTTTATCGTGTATATTTATAAAAAAACAGGCCAGTGATTTAAAATATAAGAAAAATATAATTACTGATCAAAAGTCAGCAATTGGTATTTTTAGAACGAATAAAAAACAAACCAAAAAAACCCACAAGGATTGATATTGAAAAGATCGATATTGACTTAACATGACTGACTTTAAAATAATCAAACAGGTTTTTTCCTTCATTTCTCTTCTAGCATTAGTTAAGAATAAACACAACTTCTAATATGTTTTATAAACATTTTCAACAGTATTATTGTAAGCCAGCCAGCCACAAATGAAACCATCTGTGGTATTTAGTTGTTACAAATGCTATAAAAGCTTAAAGGGTTTCAACCATATCTTTATGATTAAATCATAACATTTTTAAACACCTAAGATGGATTTGGAAATGAATTTATCACTGAAATAATTTGGAGACCCATCATTTATGGTCGATAATAATCACTTAATTTTAACGCTAACACTTGGAATAACAAACTGATGTAACTTGGTTGTAAAAAAATCAAGTTAGAAATTAGAAATTATTAAAATATTGTGTATGTGGTTAGCGGGCGTCCTGATTGGTCAAACTTTCAGTGTCCGTCAGGTGGCTGGAAAGGGGGGTCTTGAAAAGTCCAGCGTTGCCCCTCACTCCATCCCAATAATCTGTTTCCCTCTGCTCACGCAGAGATTCACGCTCTTTTCCTATCTAAGAAAATGTGTTTTTTGCCCAAGCGATGAACGAGGCCCTTCACTGAGATTGGGACAGATCTGTACGTTTTATTTCTGTGACAGATGATTTTATTTGTCTATTTATTTGTTTATCCTTAATCAAGGGTCGTCTCAATAGGCCTGCGTTATCAATCAATTTACCCCATCCCATTCGTTATGGATCATGTGATTTTCTTTGATGAGACTTTGATAGTGTCTCATCCAGTCACAAGGGCTCATTGTTCCTGGAATCTACTTCTGCTTAGGATTTGGACTTAATCCTAATTTATTATCTTATTTTTTCAAGTGTTTTGAGCCACGATTCTTGTAAACAAGAACATTCTCTGAACCTCTACATTGCGTCCTACCATGTTCTTCTCTCGGAGTGCGTATGTCCCTAAAAACCCACCTTTCGCAAACATACCGTACGCCTTATCACCGAAATATCCCCTGTGACGTTTATGGTGACGCAGCTAACTTTATGAAACAAACGTACAGCTATTCTGAATCAATGGAATCGTTTGGTCCTAAAACAAGATCTGAATATATGAACACACCTACAGGGTGTCCCAGAAGTGTGGAACCAATAATAATAATAATACTAATAATAGATCTTTATTGTCCATAAATATGGCAATTTGTCATTCAGTTGCACTTGTTATAACGTTATATGATAACTATAACATTAAACAGATATTTCACTCCTACTTATTTTCTCTCTCTCCCTCTCTCTCAATAAGAAAATAGATTACGGAGAAACAGCACAGCTAAGCACACGATGATAGGGAATATAAAGAGAAAAAATTTTAAGTTTTGTGTAACTCAAACCAGAACTCGAAAAATAACAGATTTTTAACGTAATGGATATCAATGTGTCCACCATTTCGTGTGATCAGTACTGTGAAGCGTCGCTCAAGTTCTCTCCAAGTATTTTTGAGCATTTCTTTGCTGACTAATTCGATTGCCATCCAGAAAGCGGCAACAAATAAAAATCGAATGATTTCTTTATGAACTGAAACAGATTTCATAATGATATCTTCATTAGTTTCAGAATAAATATGATTTGTTATTGGTTCCAGACTTCTGGAACAGCCTGTACTTTTATCCTATTTTATTTTTCATGCTTTAAAGATGTTTGCTTTGCTTTTACTTAATGTGTGTGTTGATTTATAAATAATAAAAGTACAGATACTGAAACTGTTGTATAATATATATGTTCTGGTGTTAAGCGTTGGTTGTTTTCGTTTTAAAATACAGGGTGTCTTTCTGATATTGATGACAAAGATACATAATCAAACTTTCAACTACAGGGAGTAGATTTATCCTGCGATCTGCTATTGGTAAGACATTCACTAACGTTTTTATGCGCTTTTTTACAGTTAAACTATGATGTCAGCAATGAACACGTTTTTTTCAGTAATTCACATCTGTTAAATACACAGTTCAAGTCGTTTAATGTAGGAATCCTGATCTAAAACGCCGTTTTTCAGATAGAATCCCGTAAAGTAAAGCCATATCATGCTTAAACCTTTAATTGTTGGTTCTCACCCTTTTGCTCTGACGAACCTGTAAAAACGCTTTGTGCTATAAAAATTAGCCATTAAAAAATATTTGTATCCATCTTATGCACGGAGTCGAGATTTTTTCCATTTAGGTCGATTTTACAACCACCGCCGTTGGTGAAATGGGCAAAGTACAATTAATGGAGATCCTAATTTTTCTCTTCAAAATTATCTCTCCATTCTATTATGTGTAACGGTAGTCTTAACAGTCTTAATGCATCCCCTGTAAGATACGAAGTTGACAAAAGACTCATAACAAAGTTATGTTCATTAAATGTTCCGTTTATTATTTTAAATGTCAACATAGTCACCACTCATATCCACAAAGAGCCGCCAACAACACATCATTTGGTGGATCGCGTCGAAGAAGAATTCATGTGTCATGCTCCAAAACCAGGGAATCTCCTCCGTCTGCACCTCGCCATCACTGCCAAAAATGGTCCCCTTGAGGTGTCTCTTAAGTTTTGGGAACAGGAAAAAAGTCTTTTGGAGCTTAATCGGTACATTTATGGGAGTGTGGGGCTTCACGAAAACTGTTTCTTTCAATGTGATCTCACGTGGTTGCGCTCGAGTGTTGTCGGGTATTATTGTGTAGCAATAAAACCACGTTATGGCGTTGAACCTCGCCTCAATCGGTGCTGAAGATTTATAACGATCAGAGTTTGTTTTTGTTCTAATGTATAAAAACTCAAAACGAATAATACCTTCACGATCCCAGAACACCGTGATTAGCACTTTTCAGGCAGAAGCGGCGATCTTTAGTTTCTTTGGACTGGGTGACTCTTATGTTTATATTCTTTTGACTACTGTTTTGTCTCTTAGTCATAATGGTGTACACATGACTCAATATCCGGACCCGTTAGGTTTTTTTCTAAGAAACGCATCACCTTTCAGTTCGAATCAGTTGGGATATTATTGACATACATATGCATGACCGTGTTTCTTTCATTTCATATGTAAACATTCTCGCTACCCAATGGGCGTATAACTTTCCGTTACCAAAGATGTCTCAATCGGGTGGGGTTCCTGACCTCCCATAGTGGGCTATGAGGTACTTACTTATCCCCCTATATCTGTTTCCCAACTTGCTTTCTGTCTTTGTCTTGGAATGAGATTACTTGGTTTTGTCAAGGCCCTGTCCGGATACCCTGGCTGGGAGGAAAAAAGTCAAATGTATAGTTAGTTTTGGGAGATGATTTTTTATCCTTGTAAATTAATTATTTTTTGTTTATGTATTATACGTATATGATTTGTAAAAATTTGAGTGTATTCCTATTAGTAGGGACCTGTGCTTGTGTATGGACGAGACTTTTAGGTGATCTCAAACTAAATACACTGATAGTGTGCTCTTGGAATCTACATCTGTTTCCTATTTGAACCAATTCCCCTTTGTCTTACCTTTTCTTGGGTGCTTTAATTATCATTGTAGAACGTTTTACTATCCCATTTTCTTCCCTTTTTTTACTGGCGCTGATATGACCTTAATGTGTTGCAAGCGCCGTAAAACCCTTAAAAACAAAAAAAAAACAAACAACAAAGATGTCTCGAAACATGTCCGACGCTTTCCTTTGAAATGCAAAGCCTTTGCAAAATGTCTGATTGTTTAATCCGACGTTTAGTTTGGATAATTTCGTTGATTTGATGTTGGTTTGCTTCGCTGGATGCAGTTTGTGGACGACCAGTGCGAGTCCAGTCGTTAATGGTGGTAGGGGCAGCATCAGTTCCAGTAGACACTTAAACCACAGTTGAATTATTCGAAAACAGCAAACGCGTCACCATGAATAATAATAATAATAATAATAATAATAATAATAATAATAATAATAATAATAATAATAATAATAATAATAATAATAATAATAATAATAATAATAATAATAATAATAATAATAATAATATACTTTATTCATCCAAAAAAAAAATGGAAATTCGTTTACAGACGTGACATGCATAAAAATCTTTTATCATTATACAGCTAGAGACGCACACGCACACACAGAATGAGAGAGAGAGAGAGAGAGAGGGGGGGAGAGAGAGAGAAAGAGAGATTATACAGCTATAATATGCAAAGCAAGGGCTGCATGCACTGTTTCTTGACGCCAATTCTTTATTATCGACAATCATTTTTAAAATAATACATGTTTGGTCATTATGTTTTCCAATAATTTTAGTGAATACCAAGATCCTGGAAGCTGTGGACTGTAAAATTTATTGAATAAAATTAATATTATAGGAGCATTTAAAGAGAATAAATGACTTCACAGGAAACGCTTTGAATCAAAACCGTTTCTCATCCAACAAAGGAAATAGTTAAAATGGCCATACATTAACTCAGAATCCAGAAAGAAATTATGGTCTTCAAATCTTAGGGTTTTTTTTTTAGGATAAACGAAAAATGCTGAGTTTGGGAGCTAAGGATAGTCGCTCAAAGATGTCCTTTGATTCTAAAGGTACACAAACTATAGTGGGAATGAGAAATTGACATTTTCTCATGTTCTGGAATTCTACGTAAGTTATTGTCTTATTTTTTCAATGGTTGATGTCGATTGCAGAAGGGTTTGAATTGAGCCCTTGCCTTTCTTTAAGTCATTGTATTTCGTTTGCATTTTGGTAGGCGGAAAACCCGAAAGTTCATTTTATTTGAGTTGTCGTTATACTTATAAAGCCGTAGCTTCAGGCAGTATATTGTGGAGAATAATATTCAAAGACACCTCCCTTGTCCTAGCTTACAATAGATGGAAAATCTTAACAGGGAGCCACCAGCAAGCCACGATAAAACTGAGAAGCATTGAAGAAAAAGCCGCTTTTGAAATGAGACCCAATTCTCAAAACTGTTTTATGTCGGGATGACTCAGATGCCAAAATGGCTTGAAGTGTGACGTTTATATTCTTCTCACTTCAAGAAATAATATCCATTCTGCTTTAACACACAAACTCTTTCTATAAGTTTAATTATTTCTATCATAAATTCAATGTCAAGTATCTAAATCATCCCGAAAAATTACCGTTTGGAGGCGGTGAGTTATAAATAGAATATTGTAAATTATAACAATTCATAAACAGGACCGATTATTAAATGTGGGCTCTGAATCGACGCGTTTCAGATTTATTAGGGTTTTTTTTTTTTTAAAGTGTTTTAAGTTGGCCTCGCCGTGACTGAGGTTTTCCTTCATTTATTTTTCTTCTCTGAAATTCATAAAAAGTCACATCTACCAGTGGTGATTTGATCCTGCGATGATTGAGAGTTGTCATGAAATCAAAAGTTCATGGTGCCTAACTCTTTAAAAGAAAACAACACATTTTTTTAAAAAATGGTCAGAATACTTGTCCTTCAAATATCGATGGATTAAAATGGCCGTCATCCTGGCAACAAGTCTCAAACATTTATTACGATTTTTTTTGGTCAAATGTCAAAACTGCGTTCTTTCAGAGTACGGCAGTATGGGCAATAATTTAATAACCAGTCTGATAATAGAATAAGAAAACCTCTACCAAAAGAGACGAACTAAAATGTTTACAATTCCACATTATAGTAGGCGTGGCTGAAAAGTCTTGATGGCTAACGAATATTTCCGATTGAATTGAACACATAAACTATACATCAAAATGTGGGTCATTTATTTTTCATTTACGTCACCACATTTTGTTTAGCTGCTATTATCATATTTGAACCCCTATTCCAACATGCCAGTCGAATAAATCACTTAAAAGGAATTTTGAATCAATTTGTAATTGATTTACTTATTTCATAGAGATATGCAGCTCAAACATTCATGTACGGCGGAAACTTGTTTATTATTATTATTATTATTATTATTATTATTATTATTATTATTATTATTATTATTATTATTATTATTATTATTATTATTATTATTACTGATTCAAAGCGTTTCCTGTGAAGTCATTTATTCTCTTTAAAAGCTCCTATAATATTAATTTTATTCAATAAATTTTACAGTCCACAGCTTCCAGGATCTTGGTATTCACTAAAATTATTGGAAAACATAATGACCAAACATGTATTTTTAAAAAATGATTGTCGATAATAAAGATTTGGCGTCAAGACACAGTGCATGCAGCCCTTGCTTTGCATATTATAGCTGTATAATATCTCTCTCTCTCTCTCTCTCTCTCTCTCTCTCTCTCTCTCTCTCTCTCTCTCTCTCTCACACACACAGTGTGTGTGTGTGTGTGTCTGTCTTTTTTTTTTCTCTCTTCTTTTTCATTCTTTCTTACTTTCTTGCTTCATCCCTCTCTCATTCTCTCTCCACTTCTCTCTCTCTCTTCCTTCCTTTCTTTCTCTCTTCTCTCCTTCTCTCTCTCTCTCTCTCTCTCTCTCTCTCTCTCTCTCTCTCTCTCTCTCTCTCTCTCTCTGTGCTCCTCCCCTATTGTCAATTATGCTATCAATATAATCTGTGACGTTTTGACTTCGTAAATGGGATTGTCATCAAAAATGTATTTCTCTGTATATGTTGTATATGTTTTCAATAGTTAAGTTCTTTTGATATCAATAATTAATAAAGTGCGCAGGAGCTGTCTTGTAGTCTAGATATGTTTGTCTTTCATTTATTTCAGATTGTGTTCAAAGTCAATAAAAACAAATAGGAAATTGAATGGAAGCTTCATTGTAATAAACGAAAACAGACAATGCGGACGTCTAGAGTTTACAATGCATTTCTCACATTTCTCATTCGTCTGTAGTGTTTCATTCATCGTGTTTGGTTGATAAGGGAAAACCCAAAACGTCATCATTAGCTGTTTTCGTTTAATAAATTGAGGCTTCCCTATTGTTTTTTATTTCTTTGAGTTTCAAGCAGCAAGATTTACATCAGCAAAGTCAAGAGCATCAGACTGAGTCAAGAAACTCCATTGAATTCCATTGTTTTTGTTTTGCTGCTGTGGTGGGTTTCATGATTCTGTCTACGCTAATAAAAAAAGAGCATTGGTGACACAAGACATCCCCGTCTTACTTTAATAATTATGATAAAGATGATAATGATGGTGGTGATGATGATTATAATGATGACATTGGGGCTACATAAGGATGATAAGGATGTTGATAAGAATTATGATGATAATGCTGATGGAAATGATGCTGACTGCGTTAATAAAACGAAGAAATTACTCTATCAGGGATGATTAGGATTGTAATGCTAATTAATAGTAATGGTGTTGAAAATAATGTATGAGGCAACATATAACTTTTATAGACGTCACAATCAATTCTAACGTAGATCTAAATATCAAGCTTTGAAAATGACTGCAGACTGCAGACTATTGTAGATGAATGTACCGTACTTACGATATCACCAGAGACAAATTGTCACATGTTTAATCGATGGCTTCTTTTTCAGTCCATGACAAATTTTAGCCATTATTGTGTTATGTTTATCAAAGTGTCAGCCGGATGAGGTAGAGCTGCCGAAGATATTATGAAACTTTAAACCAGACTAAAAATCGGAAAGATCAATAACAAAAACATGATACCTTCATAGTTGTAAAATTTGAAAAGTCACTTCTAAATTTTAATGAAAACTTTGTACATGTAAGTCGAGTTGTATTTACTTTCACTGAATGGTCAAAGCACCGAAAGTCGAGTTATATCAACGATGATATTTTTGGTTATATTGACTTTCGCTGAACGGTTACAGCACAAAAAAGTCAAGTTGTATTGACTTAAGCTGAATGGTTAAAGAAAGCGCCGAAAAGTCGAGTTTGAATTCCAGATTTGAAATCGCTTCTTGGAAATATTTCACAGAATAATAAGAGGGAAAACAACAAGAAACTAGCGACATATGGTATTAGTTTGAATGTTCTTACACGTCCGTCTGCTTACTCAATCTATACGCAAACGAGACATTTGTGAATTTGTTCAATGTTGTCGTGGAAGGGTGTTGACATATTGAAAAATAAAATTTGAGTGACCTTCTGCAAATGATTTGAATTTATTTATTGATTTATGATGAACTCTGATTGTAAGCAAAATTTAGTAACAATAGCATATTGTCAATGCTTTGGGATTGTGGAAAAAAACTGCCACACAGTGCAATAAAGCATCTTTCGTTTTAATACAGATACGTTTTTTTCTTCTAGTATTTGATGTGTCTGAAAAGGTTAAAATTGCAAACCGATATGTTACGTAGCGGTGAAGGCAAAATACCATATCGTCATTACCGTCGTCACAAAACTCATTACGATGAAGAAAAACTTATTGATGTGTTTTGAGATTATTCTGTACTTATTGACATTCGAATCATTAGAGTTCTCATCAGTAGTGTCGGGAGAATCATAGTCATCCTCTGGTTGAGGATCTTTTGCCTCTTCGAATGGGGCAACAGCATTCTTGATGGTTAACAATTTCTTGACACATTTCTGGTAATTGGCCTTGCTTTTTATAGCGCTCTCTTCTTTCTGGAAATACAATTTTTGAAATAATCAAAGCAAATGCTGAGTTAAAAGGATTGAAAAGAACAAATATCTAACAACAGATCTTTAAACAATATGATATAAGAAGGACATTACAACTAGCGAGATGCGTTATATCATGTGGTCACAAAAAAAAACGCGCTGCTCTTTGTCGACTTGTATTTTTGAGATTCTTCTTTAGATTTCTTTAAAATTCAAAACACAAATAAAACAAATCTTTATACGTAGACTCTCAACATTTTATAATATTATCTGAGAAACTAAAAAGATACAGTGATTTTTCAAAACTGTGCTCTGAAATACAGTATCAGAGGAAAATGACAACTTTTCTTCCCGGTGCCAAAAGTATTTACATCCATCTCTCTTTCGCGATTGACATATTCCCTCTCCACAAATTTAAATCCATTTAATGGCAGTTAGCAGATGAATATTTGGCCTTCCTGTGACTTTATTGGGTTTGATGATTCATTCATTATGAGGATTTTAAATTGCCAAGCTATGTTTTTCACTCAAGTCGTAGTCACGTCAAGTCATGGCGGAGCTGAATAAGGTGAGGCCATTCACGTTCGTCAAGTGTGTCAACCTTATCGGCATAGTTAGTCTTATCTTTACAAAACCCTTACATTTGTTGGATTCTGTGAATGAAGGTATATAGGGTGCTAGGAAAAACCCCGGAAAAAACTACGATGCTATTTCAGTACCAAGTAGAAAGCAAAAATATTCGAAAATTTAAAAGTAACAAGAACAAAACCTTTAATTAATTTGTGCCATGTTTAATTAAAAATGCTTTAGTGGTTAAGAAACGTCATGTTATATCAAACTTGTATAAAAATCACGATATCGAGTTTCTAAACTTGTGCCTTGTTTTAGCAGTGCAGTGTAACTAGTGTAGAAAGTTACCACCGTCTGGTTGAAAAACAAATGACCTATCGGGACAAATCTGCAACAAGTTTTCTGCTTATAACAATGCTACTGGATTGTCAGTACCAATAGAAGTCATATTCGATTTATTTCCATAGACGAATGGCCTCCAATTTATCATGACTTGAATCCCTTGGACCTCAGCATTTATTCATTGATGGTTTATAAGGGTGTTACAACGTTTTACATACAGAGTTAAAAGAATCAATTCAAAATGCAAGGGATCGTCTCACTATTATCAAGATAGAAAATCAACTGGATCATGAGGGAAATGCTACGGATCAGTCATATAGCAAAATGGGGGATCAAAAGATCTCATCAAAATTTTGAGAATTATGTCCAAAATCTTCGATATGGCATTTTTGTGGATTGTTTATCAAACCAATCATGGAATTAAAATGTTACAATATATTTTTTTGAAAAATTGTCTTACACAAATTTGAAGAATTGGGTTTGATTGTGGTAAAATGTCAGACTTCTATAATTTATAGTTTTGAGGTTGTACGCTTCTAAACTTTTCCTGTTTTTTTGCACGTGAAATAAGAAGTTGTCAAAATCTAGAGTACCATGTCTTGATCAAACCGGTTTAAAACAACAACAACAACAATAACTACGACGACAACAACGACGACGACAACGCAAGAACGACGATTACAACAACAACCACAACAAAATGGGATGGAGACGTACCTCATCTCTGTCGTGCAAGAACACAGTGAATATGACTGCTGCCACTGTGAGGACTGATGACAAAAGAAGTACAAACAGGTATTTTGTGAGTGCTGGGATGACGTTTGATACTTGCGGTGTCATGGTGCTCACCATACTTAGGAACACAGACAGTGCCAGCAGGACTGTGATGGCTAATACAAAAAAGTAATAAATTGTCTATTAGTGCTATTCTTGAAGCTTGGAATGAAAGCGGAGGATAAAGTCAATAAACAAGGTATTTTTTTTTTAAAACCCCAATTAATTAAGTTTATCAATAGATACTTTCAACAGCTTAACACACACCTGAATAATGAACATCGTTAGAATAAAGTCGTATGTTTTGCATATTATAACCAATGTTCAACTGCATTCATGAAATGTTGACATTGATAAAAACAATAATGGGAATCGTAAATTGGACTACCAAGCTCGGGATTCGACAATGCATCGAATGTATAAATACCCCTCTTTAAAACTATGACGAAAGACCACAACCCCTTTAGATATTGGAGAGCAGGTGGCAGCTCTTTTGGATACACACTGATAAGGGCCAAATACATACAATCTATCTTTTTTCGATCATCTGATCGCAATAAACTTATTGTAGAAAAGTGAACACTAAGTAAAGACCTTCAGCTGAAAACTAATAACGATATGATAGTACAATGTGTATTGATGGAACGAACTGGTAGCAACAATAAAGCAGAACATTCATCCCAATCAAACGATTGAAATCCAAAAACTTTTTTTCTTATCATATCATGTCATATCATAATCATCAAGGATTACATAGGTCAAGAGACCTTTAAATATCTTGTGGATTTTGCAAATATAAATATATAATACAAGTATTTAATACAAACAAAAGAAAATATCAAATTGATGCATGAATACCATAGATACACGACACCAAATTTACAAACAAAAGGACAACTTGGTGCATAAATAACTTTTCATACAGGCTTGTTGATGATAGGGTTTTAAAAAGCGAGAAAAACAAATCTCATTTATGGTATGTTTATTGTATCGAGGGTTTGAACAAAGAAGCCTCTGCAGAATCCCGAAACTTGGTTGGCAACAGCATATTACCAACGAAGAAATCTCCAGGCGCATAAGAATAAAAACATAGTGGATAAAGTCAAGCACAGAAGATGTAAATGGCTGGGCCACGTTCTTCGAATGAAAAAGTCCAGAGTGCCTCACACAGCACTAAAATGGTCCCAATCGATAAAGAGAAAGAGAGGCAGACCATTGGGCGCATGAAGGAGGACAGTTAAAGAGGAGATGAAAGAGGCCTGAAAGACATGGATTGAGCTGAACTGGCTGGCCCAGGCAGAGATTCCCGGAGGAACTTTGTTGGCGCCTTATGTTCAACCAAGAACCAAGAAGATAAGTAAGTATTTATCGTATACACACTTCAAGACATTGGGTACTTTATCAACTGCGTTTTTGAAAGCATTTATTGCTTCAGCAATCTTTATATCAAAATGAGGTGCATTGCATGTCCTGGTTATACGTTGTATAAATGAGTTCTGTCAAATATTGGTAGAACATCTGGTGACAAATAACTAAAGGTTATCACCTCAAGTAAATGTAACCAAAAATATGTTTTAAGATGTCTAAATCAATGTTATGCAGACCAGGACAATTTTAATAAAGCGTATAAGATTTCTGGATTGATGGTAGTTTTTTTTTTCAAGCTATCTTTATATGGCATTTCGTTAAAAACCTGGTAAATATTTAGTTGTTTGCCTTTGGACGTTATCCAAAACTATTGATTGTCGTTTGAAAAGAGGACACCAAATGCAATTTCCGTATTCCAGAGTTGGTCTTATCACATATTTAGATATAGCGTTAGGAACAAGTCTCTATTCATGTTTTCAAAACTTCTAAATATAATACAAATTGTCTTGGTAGCTTTGTTAGTTATTGTATTCATATGGTTGTTATTAACACCATCAAAGATCCTTACTTTTCTTTTTAGTTTTGTATTTTCATACTTCCAAAATGATTTTGGAATTTTAAATATTGTTTCTCTAGCCGCATTCAGTTCAACCAACATGCATTTATCTTCATGTCTGATACCCCAAATTATTATGGGCTCATAGTTGTAATGGGTATCCCCAAAAATGACGCATAATATTGTCCATTACATTAATGTTACACTAGGCACATAATTGCGTTCGAATGTCGGGCGTGCATCTATGTACACGTTAATTTCAACTGATTTCACAGCATTTTTGATAAAACATTTTGTCGCATTTCCCACTGAGACATAATTATTATAATTTATAATAGATCTATTTTTCAAGAATTTCTTGAACAGCTTTTTTTCTCTCTTTTATTTCTTATACGGATTCAGTCATTTTATCCCAATTCGGAAGGAATTTTGTGTAGTCAAATCAATTGATAAGAAACATTTGTGATTGCACATAAAACTAATGACATTTTCCCTTCTCTTTGTGAACAACTTAATGTAACCAGCACATGGGCCAATCCATAATAAGTACCATGCAATCAGCTCTTAAATTTATTTTCACATTTTCACCAGGTTCCTTACCATAGCTAATCTTTTCCCCAGACTCTATTGGAATGATAAAGACCAGGTTGTTGAGTACAGATAGGAGGACGACAGGAACAATAACATTGAGGATAATTGTGGTAGATCGACGCTTCAATATTAAATTGAACTGAAAATATAAAAAGCAACACATAATTAGTTGACCATAATAAATACTTGCATGTTTATAATGATTGCTATTCATGAATAAAGAATGTTTCAATACAACTTAAATCACCTAAAAATCGAGGGAAAATCCTAACGAGTTGATTCTAAACAGTTGTTACATTGATAAATCTACGGCATTATGGGTAGGGTGTGCTGTTTTTAAAAACGACATGTAGGAATGTTTGAAATCAGTGAAAAGACTTATTGAAATCCTACTTTGTATTCCAAGATTCATCATGAATATCAAAGTGTCATCTGATATAGTTGTGACTCCTATTCTGGTCAAAAGCACGATTATTTGATGCCTCGAAACAAAAATTCAGGATTCAATGAGTAGAAAGGCACCCTAACATATTTGAAATGTCAGCTTCTTTTAACTTATATAAGATTTTTAAAAGTTGCCTGCTTGAAAACAACAAAAGCAAGGATATCATTATCTTTGTAAAAGGTGCTGTAATTGTTTAGATAACCTTATAGTATTTTGAATAGAGAAAAAAAAAAAACAGTATGGAAATAGATATTGAACAATTTCGAAAAATTAAAATAATTGAGAATCTGAGAGAGAAAGGGGAAATGGAGAAAAACATTTAAATCATATATATACACTCTCACAAAACCTCTCACAATTGCACCCACAATCACATGCCTTACACACATACCTACGTTGACAGCCAATTAGTGGAAATCGTCGGATTTTACAATTATTGCTTCCTTATTATTTGCAGGCTTCATTTGACATCTTTATATAAAAAATCAAAAGAATAGACCATGCAACATCCAATAAAATTTGATATCATCTCTCAAAACCATATCTGGCCAGTGGTCCTATTTTTATTACGAAAAAAAAGTGTTCTTGGATTACAATGAAAATAATACGCTCAGAAGGATGTCTGGAAATCAGTTTGGTTTACAATATAATTGCTTTCAAAGATTTACCGATTTACTTACCGAAGGACAAGAAAATGTCTCGCCAGGCACAACAGAAATATTTTCAATGGTCACAAAAGCACGCTGTAGCTCCCATCCAGGATTTGGATAGTAAAATGCCAAATTGATTTCATCTTCTGTATTGAATACTATGAAGGAAGTTGTGTGGCTCATTGGACACACCTGTTAAAAGAAGATACTTTTTTATTTAAACAATATAGCAACGTGGTGAAATCTATCTATCTATCTACCTATCTGTTGACACCTACTACTACTACTACTACTACTACTACTACTACTGCGAATGTTATTGCTACTACTACTACTACTACTACTACTACTACTACTACTACTACTACTACTACTACTACTACTACTACTACTACTACTACTACTCACTACTACTACTACTACTAACTACTACTACACTATACTACTACTACTACTACTACTACTACTACTACTACTACTACTACTACTACTACTACTACTACTACTACTAATATATATATTATTATTATTATATTATTATTATTATTATTATTATTATTATTATTATTATTATTATTATTATTATTATTATTATTATTATTTTTTTATTATTATTATTATTATTATTATTATTATTATTTATTATTATTATTATTATTATTATTATTATTATTATTATTATTATTATTATTATTATTATTATTATTATTATTATTATTATTATTATTATTATTATTATTATTATTATTATTATTATTATTATTATTGTTATTATTATTATTACTAGTACTTCAACTACTACTTCTAATATTACATATTTCTTATATTTTCATTTTCCATTTATTTCTAAAAAATTTCCCTCTCTCATTACGCTGTCCTGCCCTTAACATTCCTATCACACCCTAGGGACTCTCTACTCATACACTAACGCCACGTTACAGTTTCATTTATACTCCAACCACCCAGGAATACAGAAGTTTGTTTTGCTGACGGATGGTGTGTATCCGAAACGTCCATTGTTTGTACTGTTTCCCTTCAGAAGCCTTTCTATTTTCACGAATTAGACAAAACTTAAGCCAGGACATGTTACAAACAAGTGTGTGTGACATGCCTGTCTCGCCACATACGGATTCAATAGTCTGAGGTACGTTCGCCCAGCAACGCGCAGCTTGGTTCTAAACAAAGAAAATCGGTACTTTTTATTCTTCATGCTGGCTAGAACTTTTTCACATGTCATGTGATCAGAATGTATAAAAGTCAAAACATGATTAGATTTATAATGTCATTCTCATCTGGATACACTTTTATGCTCGTCGGATAAGTATTTCATAAGGGCGTCCGCCATTGTTCTGGTAGTTTAGAACCAGTTGCTAAGTTACTATGCGTCATTACGAGGGAAGTGACGTCACGACTGTTGAATCCTATTACTACTAAGTCATTGTTAGTCGGCCTTCGAAACTATACCATCAACAAACTGCAAAGTGTCCAAGACGGGTTATTAAGAATCTATAGTCCTTCGAAATTATGACAGGACACATACATGACACATGCTACGGGCTCTACATTTGCTACCTGTCGGGGCCCCATTGATTATCAATTATTTCTTCTGATTTTAAACGCCCTGAACTCTTGCTTTACACCTTGTATTGTTGAGTTAGTTACTTACCTGTATTTCACAATTTTGGACGTCGAATGGAAATTTTTCTAGGTCCAGTGCACAGTAGGTATGAAAGAGCCCGCCAGGAACCCAGCCCATCTGGCCATCGTGATTATATATCATGTGACTGAAAAACCACAAAACCAAATGAATTCCAGTCATTACCTTATTTTACTGCAAAAGTATGATAATGAGAAAGGGCTAACTTATGACTTGATTGCTTTTATACATGTAGATAATACTTTTTATCTTGTTAATTTAGTAAAATAACATTGATGAATTGAGTAATTTTGCTCAATATTTGTGGCAGATAATAATTTGCTCGGTCATAGTTTTAGGCATTCCTACGGTTGTACTTTTTAGCTGTCTCCTTGGATAATGATGCCAAGTGGAGCGCACGTGTCAGCTATAAACGTGACCCAAATCAGAGAAACCTGCAGGCGTTGCGAGCTGCACGCAGCAAAGCACAGCAAACAGCACGACGTTGCGCCAACGACTACTGGCTTCAGTTATCGGACAATATCCAGCAAGCGTCCGATAGTGGCAACATCAGGGCCATGTACGAGGGCATCAAAAAGGCGACAGGAAAATCCACAAAGAAAACTGCACCTCCTAAATCAAAGACAGGGAAAGTCATCACAGACAGGGACAAGCAGACGTTAAGATGGGTAGAGCACTACCTGGAACTCTACGTCAGAGAAAACTCTGTCACCCAAAAAGCGTTAGACGCAATTGAATAACTGTCTGTACTGGAAGAGCTAGACTATGAACTAATTATGTAGGAGCTCAGTAAAGCAATCGATCCCCTGGCCTGTAGAAGAGCACCCGGTGAAGACAGCATTCCTCCCGAAACCATTAAATATGGAAAGCCAGCCCTCTTGGAATCATTACATAAACTCCTGTGTCTTTGCTGGAGAGAAGGCAATGTACCTCAGGATATGCGCGAGGCCAAGATTATCACCCTCTACAAAAACAAGGGAGAACGCAATGACTGTGATAACTACAGGGGAATCTCTCTACTGAGCATTGTGGGTAAAGTCCTTGCACGCGTTGTCCTCGCTCGACGGCAAGTCTTCGCCGAACGTTTCTACCCAGAATCACAGTGTGGCTTCAGAACCGAGAGATCGACAGTGGACATGATTCTCAGTAAGTTAACTCCAGGAGAAATGCAGAGAACAGGAGATGCCCCTCTACAATGCATTTAATGGCCTGACAAAGGCTTTTGACCTTGGTAGCAGGAAGGGCATTTTTCATTTGTTAAAGAAGATTGGCTGTCCTCCACGGCAGCTCAGCACCATTGCCTTCTTCCACGACGACATGAAGGGCACCATCAGTTACGACGGTGAAGCCTCAGAACCCTTCCCCATGCACAGCGGCGTGAAGCAAGGCTGTGGCCTTGCACCGACTTTGTTCGGTATATTTTTCCTCCCTTCTGCTGAAGTTTGCATTGGAATAGTCCCCAGAAGGAGTCCACTTGCACACCAGAAATGATGGGAAGCTGTTCAATCTGGCACGTTTGAGTGCAAAGACCAAGGTCCGCACAGTCCTCATAAGGGAAATGCTATTTGTAGATGATGCAGCTCTATGCTCACACACCGAGGAAGACCTTCAGCGCGGCTGATGAAGAGGTTTTCCCACGCATGCAGAAAATTCGGGCTGACGATCAGCATCACGAAAACAAATCTGTCAGGATGTACCCTCTACACCAGCAATTCTCATTGACAACGAGGAGCTAGAAGTCACTGATCACTTCACATACCTCGGCACAACCATCACAAGCAACCTCTCACTTTTGATGTAGAATTAGACAAGCGCATCGCCAAAGCTGCCGCTGTCATGGCACAACTGAGCAAGAGAATGTAGACCAACAAGCAACTCACTTTGTACACCAAACTCAACGTCTACCAGGCATGCGTACTCAATAGCCTACTGTACGGCAGTGAATCCTGGACAACATATGCCACTGGCATTGCCAGACAGGAGAACCACTTGGAAAAGTTCCACATTCGCTGTCTACGACGAATTCTCGGCATCATGTGGCAGGACAGACTCACCAACAATGCAGTGCTAGAAAGAGCAAACTCCCTCAGTATGCCTCTCATGCTCTGCCAGCGACGTTTGCGATGGCTTGGTCACATACACAGGATGGCATACCCAGACATCATGCAAGGTGAACCAGCTTCTGGGCGGCGACCAACTGGCCGTCCAGCTCTACGCTTCTATGATGTCTGCAAACGAGACATGAAACTGACAGGCATCAACTCAAACACATGGGAATCGCTTGCTGACGACCGCAGTGGCTGGAGATATGCGGTAAGGGAGGGAGTGAAGAGATGTGAGGAGAGGAGAAAGAAGAAATTTGAGGAGAGGAGAGGAGAGCAAGGAGGAAAGAGAGGCAGCAGAACCAAACACCAAACACACAGTCAAACTATGTGTGCAGCAACTGCGGTAGAGACTGCCATTCAAGGATCGGTCTGTTGAGTCACATCCGTCGCTGCTCTCAACAAGACTGATGAGACCAAAGTCAAACAGGGCACAAACCATCGTTTCTTGAGACGAAAAGATGCCTACCTAATTAGGTATTTGTTGGGTGATAATTAGGTGGCTTTTCTCATGCCACCCCCTCCCCCCTCTGCACCATATATGCCGTAAATAAATAAATAGTATCCTATACTATCACAAATTCAAAAGAAAATAAAGGCAAACAGAGAGCAATCTCAATCATTTTCAAAAACTGATGAATAGTTTTTTCATATCATAAGCAAAGTTTTTCAAATATAAAAAGCCAGATAACTTATTTTTATCTAAACATTATGCTCAATAGGTAAAAGATAACAAATATTATGGAAATGCTTTTTATAAAGGGTATATAGTACATCCTATCTGACTTGTAAGTAAGCATGTGTAAGTCAAAGGAG
Source organism: Berghia stephanieae (assembly GCF_034508935.2). Lineage (NCBI taxonomy): Eukaryota > Metazoa > Mollusca > Gastropoda > Nudibranchia > Aeolidiidae > Berghia > Berghia stephanieae. The sequence goes on along the minus strand of NC_088360.1, from coordinate 67,003,167 downwards.
AAAGCTGTAAGATAATATAATATACAAATGCTCTGCATTATTATCATAACATAATATGTGATAAAATATATAGTTTTTTTCACTTTGTGTCCCTTGGTGTTTTGCAAAATGGTCGTTCAGAACAAAATACGAAGGAAAAAATATAAATCAACCAGCCCTAAATGTAATAGACAAGAATTGATTTGTAGACTGAATTTTAGATGTATGTATGTATACCTGTAGTCATCCTCAAAAGGGTCCCTTTCTCCAAGGGTGTTGATTAAAAGTAGACGGGGTCGCCATACTTGTTTGGGTGTAGGAGTCAATCTGCCAATTCCGTTATAGTCATCAGGGTTCCAACCCTGTACCTAGTTAATTAAACACATTCTTATGGTAAGTTAAAATACAAACACAGACCATAATCATTCTTCTTTTTTTAAAGATTGCAATTATATTGCGTGCGAGAAAAAAAAACCCGAAAAAGTTTAGAAGCCTGCATCCGCCAGACTATAAAGTGTACAAGTATGATTCTTTATCACAACCAAGCCCAGTTATTTAATCTTATTTATACAATATTTTTTTTTATTTTAATTTTTTTTCCACGATTCTTTTGATAAACACACCAAAAAAATGCCATATGGAAGATTTTTGACATAATTCTCAAATTTTGGTGTGATCTTTCCGGTTCCTCATTTTGCTTTATGACTAATCCATATAATTTTTTTCCAATGATCCAATAGATTTTCAAATGTCTTGAATAATTAGTTGTTCCCATGCATTTTGAATGGGCTCTTAAACTCAGTTTGAGTGTAAAACGCTGTACCACCCTTATAAGCCACCTATCACCAAAATGCTGTAATCCGTGGGATTCAAGTCAGGGTACATTGGAGTCTATCCATATTTGGAAATAAATCGAATATGATTTCTACTCGTACTGATACTTATATAGCATTGTTAGAAGCATAAAAACTTATTCCAGACTTTGTCCCGATCTCTCATTTGTTTTTCAACCAGACGCGGCAACTACTTACACTAGTAACGCTGCTCTGCTAAAACAAATTTGGAATCTTTCGGTACTGTTATTTTTATACGAGTTTGGTATAACCGTCATGGTTTCTTAATCAATAAAACATATTTCATTAAACATGGCAAAAATTAACTTAAGGTTTTGTTTTTGTTGCTTGTAAATTTTCGAATATTTTAGGTTTCTACTTCCTACTGAAATAGCGTAGAAATTTTTTTACGGATTTCTTTTTCTCGCACCCTATATCCCTCTTACCCACCATAAACACCGTGATTTAATCGCTTTTTTTTTTTTAATCTTCTATTTGTTTACCCCCCCCCCCTCCCCCCCCACCCCCCGTTTACCCCCCCCCCCCCCCCCCCCCCCCCCCCGTCTCTCCCCTATAGTTGTTGGACAAAAACAAACTTGCTTTACACCTTGTAAAGGTGCACTCCAAGAGTAACTTAAATCTCCGATTAGATGAGGTACAATTATTATGTGTGAATTAATAATACCTTTCCTCGAGACTTGTCTAATCGCGGACTTGAACCCAAGGATCGAATCTAGATCTTTTGTGTCCAAAGCCCTCCTTCTACACCACACAACTTGACAAGAGTAATCAACCTTATTTTTCCATATATACGATAAATCGACAACGGATTTCAAAACCAGCTTATTAAATCAAAGCTATGTCAAAAACAATGAAGATACACGTTGCAGAACCATATATTTATGAGTTTTACAGTATCATATGAGTAATATAATATTATGATTCATTTTGTGTTAACTATTTAACATCGATTATTACTGGGATCACATACCTGATCGTACCAAAACAAGAACAAAAAGCCGTTGGTGACCAGTTCTTGCTTCACGGTATCAACAGAAACTACAGCCACAAGAGAAAATTTTATTGTAACACGAAGGATATTTCTCTGGTCTTTCAAAGGCCGAAGAGTAGTACTGTGGTTCTGAGGTGAAAGTATAGAATCCTCTAATTGTTTTATGCTAAGGTAGGACGAATCACCGTTAGTGTTGCAGATGTAAAGAGCTGTAAGGTATACCATGCACAAAAGCAGCTTATACTTCATGTTTACGTACCTCTTTGACAATCAAGGAATACACATACACTGATTGTTGAAATAAACTACATGCAAATATAAAACAGCAATTTGAATCCAAGGAAGTAAGTATGTATTTATGATTCTGATGTTGAAATTAGCAAAGTAAAAAATAGGAACGATGATCAAATAAACGGATATCCTGTCGAATATTGAACATCGACAAATTGAAAACAATATCAAAAATAAATTTCATTTAAAAAATGTTAAGTATAAAAGATTGGCCATAATGACGTCTTTTTATTACACAACATTGTGCGTAATTTTTATTCTTTTATTATTCTTTGTATCTATTGATCATAACCTCGTTATCACAAACTTTTCTCCTGGTATTCAAAATCATAAACTATATCGAATCACAGCGTGTTAGAATAAGAGTCCCAAAGGCTTTTAACAAAATGTAAAGCACACAAGTATACAATCGCGAGAGAGAGAGAGAGAGAGAGAGAGAGAGAGAGAGAGAGAGAGAGAGAGAGAGAGAGAGAGAGAGAGAGGGGGTGAACAGGCAGAGAGATTTATAAGAGGGGGTGGAGGGGGAGGGAAGAAAGGGGGGGTGGGAATGAAGGAAGGAAAAGAAGAGGTTTTCAACGTCATGCCTTATTGGTTTTAATTTGTAATAAATCCAATTTTTTTTCTATAGTTGTATCATTGATTTCAATATGCATTCTCGTGACCCGCATTGGAACATATATTTATGAACTTCTATACTTTCTTCTTTTATACTCGAATGACAAAGATCTGTTCATTGGTGTATGTCTCCTGGTCTCGTGGGAACACGTCAAGAATAATATCGCTCTCTCACGATAAGATCAGCAAGTGGGTTAAAGGGTAAACAAAAATCGATTATATTGCCTAGTAATGTAATAACACTTTACCACTATGAAAATAGACCGGTTAGAATAAACTAGCCGCCACTTCTAACGCACGGGCCGTTTGAAGCAATCTGTGTTTGGTTAGTTTTGATTTTAAACAAGTTACAACAGACACGAAAAGTCACGGAACTGCTTCCAGATAATGACGTGTATGGCCTTAATTTCGCCTGCATTTTTGACATCTGCTTTTCATGTTCGAATGAGATTTTGAACTTGTCAATGGCATCTTATTCTTCCATCAGTGCTTTGGTGAGCTGGTCCCGGTTTTTTGTTCCTCGGTATACGACCATTAATCTTGCGTTTCAGGTAATCCCACCACTGTTCTATTGGGGATCGATCTGGAGAAAAGGAGGGCTTTAGGAATACGAAGTGACTATTCTCATCCCCCTCGTCTAGGATGCTAGTCTTCATAATAGTAGTCCACAATTGTTGTATGTTTAATCCAAAGGTTGTAATGCAGTAATTTGTTAAGTTTCTTGTCACAAGTTGCACAATTAAAAAAAAAAAATCAATCAAATCCAAATCGCAAAAAGCCGGCGACGTTTTTTTCGGTAATCCAATCGGCCGGGAGGGGGGGGGGGGGATGAGAATAGAGGCAGCCTTAGGAATAATATAATTAACATAACAGGTCACTTACTACTTTGAATTCAATTTACTGACAGTACTGTGACGGTGTATACGTCTCGCCATGTTAGATACTTCTTTCAATCATGCTTCCGCCGCTCTGTCGCATTTGTTCATTCGAGTCATTTTGAATTTTTACAACGGCTTGAAAACTTTTATAACTAATGATTACTAGAACAAATGTTGTGGCTTTATAACAGACAGAACGAATTGACGTCATTCAGTTCTTTGTTATTGTTTTTAGCCAGTTTCAGTTCTTTGTTATTGTTTTTAGCCAGTCATGTTTATGAGTAGTTCTCATTAAATAGTATCAATCAGACTATAAACGTCTAAGGTTACACATTGTTTTGTGTGTTGGTCCGTCTAGCGGATATTATGAGCAATGACAATGACAATTTTTGTCTATTTTGAATGTTAATCACCTATCGTCTATCTGACGTAAAAACTTTTTGACTTAAATGAAAAAAACCCAACCCATTTTGGCAGTTTACGACAAATTGGTGAGTTAAAGGTCCTTATCATGGTTTTAGAGATAGGTTTCCCAGTTGTATCTTAACCAACATAATTTGTATTAATAAAAATGTATAGGAAACCCATAAATAACAACAACAACAACAACAACAACAACAGCAACAACAACATACAGATGATTCACGGTAGACGGTAAGATCTTTTATTCAGCACAGCAAACTACATTTAGTAAACATGTTTATAACATCATCCGCCCCCCCCCCCCCCCCCCCCCCGGTGATATGATGTTTTTAACTATTGTCACTGAATCCTTTATTGAAGAAATGTTTTGCTTGACACGCTCGTGTTGCTGAAGACATAATTATTGGTTTACCTTATTATTCCAAACGATTTATAACAATAGTTTAAGTTTCAGTTGATATCACGTCTACTCCAAATTTACATTCGATAAGCCCAACTGTTTGTGAGGAATAGGAGACTTTTCATTTCAAAGAATGAAGTGAATAATCGAAATGAACATTTATATTGCTTATTGGCAAGGGTTGACCATGCCCAATGCACTTCACCACAATATTTCATTTATTTCTTGAACGGGCCATATGGAACCAATTCATACGGTTGAAGTTGCCATTTATGCGCCTATTTGTAATAGCACTTTTGCAATATCGATCATTGCCTATAGTCACAACCTAAGCCGATAAAGAAAATGTGGGTTTAATGCCTCACCCAAGGATGCAACGCTAGGCAGAGATTTTGTCATTCATCTGGGCACTTAGCGGGGACAAAATCTCTGGCTTTAGTGACAAGAGGAGACACCCTACGCTTAGATAATACTTCCTTGTCCTGATTTCACTCAAATATTGCTTCAACTATACCAGATCGATAAAGATGAACAACTTGTCAACAAGTCACACATGGAATAGTAAATTAGTCAGATGACACAGATTGTGTTTGGAGTGTGAAGCTATTCAAAATTTAACTATTTTACACAACAATATCCCTTTGATTTTCATTTGTTTGAGACTTGATCGATCCAATGTTACTTGCATATGGACAAAGAGGTCAATTCATAGTCAGACATTAAAACTTGTTTTTTATTTAATTAAGGATTTAATATTACAGATCAAGGCACGACTTGTCTTATGCACCAGATATGATATACAAAATAGCAACGTTTTGAGATCTTAAAAAATGTTATTAGATGACACATGGGAAGCAGAAGTCATGGCGACACACCTTCCTCTCTTCCGGTCCAAAACTCATTGGAAGGAAACAAAAATGCAATGTCAAAATACTGGTCTCAATCTCCATGAAAGTGTGTGTGTAACCACTCATCCTGAGGACTAAGAATTAATAGGATACATAGTGGTGGCATTACTATTTTAACAATAGGGTGTATAGGCATATTCTTATGATCAAAGGCGTAAAAGAGCGAGGGTGATGAATTGACAACCAGCATTTATTTAGGCTAGAAAATAAGATGACAGCTCTCTGGATCAGAAAATTAGTTGCATATGTTAAATATCCAGTCCTCCGGAGGACTGGTTTCACACTTCCAAAGAGATTGGAACCAGTATTTTGACATCACACAGTTGTTCCATATTGGCAGGCCTGATATGTTAAGAAGTGGCAAAAATAAAGTACCACATAGTCAGCACCAAGGTTACTACATTCATTAATCCAAAGAAAAACTTGTTGATGTGCCTGGAGATTATTCTGTACTTGTTGTAAACACGGAATTTAGAGTTGTCGCCCTTGTAGTCCGGCACATCTTGAGTAACTTCTGGTTGCGGCTCTTTCTCTATCTCCATTGACTCCACAGCTTTCGTGATTGCTGACAATTTTTTGACAGTGTCCTGGTAACTTAGCTTGCATTGTATGGCGGATTCCTCTTTCTGAAATTTTAGATGTTTAATTAATTAATCGATTTCCTGAAGCTTAAAACTATAAATTTATAAAAGAATAAGTATAAGTACATATTAGCAAGAAGTGTCTTAATGTAAGCAACATTTATTTGACATTGAAAATCCAATTAAAACTAAAGTTTGTGCTCAATACTTAATCAATATTTTACATTATTTTACATTTGCATTCAATCTCTTGAGACGACATTCATCATTCCCAATAACGACTAATTTTTCACAAACCTTTTCAAACATTTTATACAGGAATATAATAGGCTTCTGTTTCAACATAGATTTGCCTCTTGTTAACGTGTTAATGAAGATCATTTTGAAGTCATGAAATTATTATTTACAATATTTGATTGGTTGCTAATACAATGAACATGGGTGACGGTAACAATTTGAATGTAGGAAACCTAAAACATTATACTTTTGAAGTTGTGGTAAATAGTTCTGATGACAGTGATTGTTAAATTTAAAGTTTGGGTTATTTTAGCAATTGTGATTATTCTAGTAATGAGTTTGAATACTGATTCAAAGAGTACCAGACACGATCAACGAAAAATCTATACTAAAACAGATAGAGGTGTAAATTGTATTTTTTGTTTGTTGTTGTTTAGATATGAAATGTTGTGTTGTTTTTTGGGGGCTATATCATCGTGTATATGTTGAGTAGGATCATAGATCCCGTCAGTTAGAATTTACCCCGCATTTTTCTAAATTTAGATAATTGACTTAGATATCTGACATATTGCTAAACTTAAGCAATACATTGGTTTAAACTTTACACAGTATTTTGATTTATACATAATTATAAAGAATGGATCACACCTTGATATCCTTGACAAGAAGAAATGTGACCCTTCTCCTCAAAGCGGGTTATGTCGGGTTCTCTTAGATGTAACCATGTATATGTATTTTAATGAGACTTGGGTAAGCGCTTATGTTTGATTGAGGAGAAACAATGTTCTCAATGTGAGAAAAACTAAAACATTAATTTCTGATCATTTCCTTTTTGACATCTGGTTCATTCCGATAAAATACTGTTTTCAGTTGTTGGGTCACACATACAGAGTAAATTTTGAATTTTGTAAATTGCTTTGTAAAAATGTTATATTGCGCTTAACTAAATTTACCACAAAGCACACATTTGAAATCTAATATTATTCATCTCCATTTTTTTACTTTAAAACTATATATTTTCTTTATGAAACAGAATCATCCCTTTTATATTAAAAGAGGCAAAAAATGGCCGGTCATAAGAATCCAAAAACCCACTAAATATCCGATAAAGGTTGACCCATAAGTGATGCGTACCTCATCTCTGTCATGCAGATATACAGTCAAAATGGCTGCCGCGACAGAGATCACAGAAGACAAAAGAAGGCCAAACAAGTATTTGGTGAGGGCAGGTACGACGTTCGATACTTGCGGTGTCATTGTGCTCACCATGCTTAGGAACACAGACAGGGATAGCAGGACTGTGATGGCTGGAACGATAGGAAATAAAGCAATGACCTTAACTACGAATTCGTATTTTATTAGGGAGTAAATTTGTCACACACATTTGGAATTGGATGTTAGCAAATTGGGATTGAGATCTTAAAAAGTGGGTATGTTTCAGTGCCAGTAAGGCAGAAAAAAAAAACAAATATAAAAATCATCCAAAAGACTTATCTTGCCTTGACAGTCGAGGCAGCCTGATTTTGGATGGTTTCTGGCCTTGTTTTTTTGTGTGCTTTATTAATGCGTGGTCTGGCACTGTTCCATAATACTTTTTCAGATGTTTATCTTACACTAGCACCAGCTTCCTATTTTGGCACTTTGACAATTTGTGATTGAGGCACTGCACTGGGTATTTGGTAAAATAATAACTGATTTGCTCATTCTATATCGATCAAGAGGCCAACATCAGAAATATGCATTGAAGTCATGGATGGAGGACATGTTTAAATGATGAAAAGACAGAATACTAGGAAAAGGGCAGTCTCTGTGCTGTGATGCTCCTTGTACGCCGTCAGAAACTGTTCTTCTAGATTATTCGATTTGAGATGTGCAAGAGTTGAAAAAGAATGACTTTTTATAAAAGCTTCGAAAGGAACGGAAGGTTGGAATTTGGACGGCAGTTTTCCAATTCGTTTTTGTCCAGCGATGTTTTTTTTCAACAGTGATTGAACTAGAATTCTCTTGAAAGGGGTTGGAACCGTGCCAGATAATAGAGAGGTAATAATGATTTTTGTAATTGATGGTGTGAGAGAATCAATGCATGGCTTCAAGATCTTGGTTGGAGGAGGATTCAGCTCGCACGATTTTGTGGAAGCTCTAAGTATGATGCTTTTAACAAACTACTCTGTAACAAGCTGAAAGTCACGGAGTAGATTTCCATTAAAAGTAAAATCATCTGAAAGATTTCCGGAGGTGTCCAAATGATTTATGATGTTTTAGATTTTTCAGAGAAAAACTTCGCAAATTCCGGCGGGATATAATATTAATACGAGTCTATTCATAAAGATGGTGGCAAAACTCTTGTTTTCATCATGATAATGATAAATCTGTATTCTTTACACTATGGACATTTTATGCGGCCTGATATGACCTTGTTTGGACATGGCAATGTCAGGTCTTGACACAACAACATAATACTGTTTTGATATGTCACATTTCTGCCAAAGGAAAACAAATTAAAAGGCAAAAAACCCCAACTAATTCCAGTAACATTTGATTTTGAATAAATAAAACATACAAATAACGTTGTATGCAAACTATGGAACGCGGCAACTTACCATAGCTAATCTTTTCCCCAGACTCAATTGGAATGATAAAGACCAGGTTGTTGAGTACAGACAAGAGAACGACAGGAACAATAACATTGAGAACGATTGTGGCCGACCGTCGCTTTAATTTTAGATTGACCTGCAAATTAAAGTTTTGAAAAATATCTATATCATACTACTATGCAAAATGAAAGATGTGTACACAACTGAAAAACATCTAATGATTCTTATATTATTATATTTTGTTTTATATCTCAAGCGAATCAAGGGATGTATGAATATCCTTCTTTTGTTGTAATACAATATGCTCTTATAAAGTGCCACGAATCCATAATTTATGTTGTGTATCTTACTGTTCACGCTCTCGATGTTCTTTAAAAAGCGAGCCGCTATGTGGTCTAGTGGTACGACACTCACCTTTGGGTCGGAAGTTCCTGAGTTCGAGTCCCGAGGGACGTATGGTTGAGTCCTTGGAACATGCTCTTTACTCATACTCTCTCACCGTAATAAGGTGTAAATTGAGTAATTGGTCGTTAACAGCGTTATCTCTGTTAGAAAAAATTGTAATATTTCATAACAGGCTACATGTCTGGTCCTACTTGTTAAGTTTGCTGTTGGATTGGGACACCTTGTATAGCGCTTTGAACATGTTTAGTGGATATTGCTCTATATGAATGCTCAAGAAAAATAGAAAAGAAAGAAAGAAAAAAGCAAAACAACACAACGAAACAAAATACTTGAGTATTACAATCAATATATCCAACGGAGAAAGAGACAAAAATCATGGTTCTTTCCTCTTAGAGTGGGATGCATCTTTAAAAGTATCTCAATACTATTGTTCAGAGGCTTGCTACTAGCAGGTAAATTATTCCATAAGAGAAAAATATTTGGAAAAAAATGAGTATAGCCGACATTCAATATAGGAGGCAGAAATATTCAAGTTTGATATCCCTAGTTTGTATTTTACTTATCTTTGTTATTGATCTTTACTGGTGTCTCTATATAACCATTTAATCCTTGGTACTGAGTTTTTATTTCAGACCTAGCCCATGCTTCACCATCAACCATCCAAACTGTTTCTTTTGTGAAAACACTACTGTAATATATCTCAGATAAAGATCTGAACAAGTTATTATGAAAGGTGCCAGACAAAGCAAGAAAGAAGAATAAACATCCCCAAAAATTCAGTCTACCTCCCCAGTCGAGGTAGACTGAATTTTTGGGATGTTTTTTTTTTCTTGTATTTTTCTTTCTTGCTTTGTCTCGCACCTTTCATACACACTTTTTCAGAGCTTTATATTACGCCGTTGCCTGCTCTTTCATTTCTGAATTTAATATGTCTCAACGTATTCTTCAGTACTTTTGTCTTCTTTTTTCTCTCGATCAAACCGAACATTGGCTTAATAAAGGTTCTGTGGCATTTCTCTTCAAATGAAGAGAAAACATGATGGACACTTGGGTGAGATAAAGATCTGAAAGTATAAATGAAACATTGCCAGACAAAGCAGAATGAAGATACACAATGCGCTCCGATTTGAACTAGTCTATGTTTGTTATGCATATATGTGGGTTTTTTTGTTATTCCTTAAGTCAATATTTTAAAGAATTTCACTGAATCTTTGACAGTGACGTCAAGAAACATCCAACAAACGAGTCATCAATCTTCTTGGGTTACCTGATATCGTCCATCTTCTTCATTTCTTTTCTTTACAGTGATGGCTCTCAAAGGCTGGATTTGTTCTACAATAAGTTGACACGGGAATTATTAGGACTGCTCAACTGCAGCTACTCATTTGGAGAAACAATAGTCATCAATGATAAAAGGAAATGTCGAGGGTTTTATAGTCCGTTTCATAATTAACCAGTAGATTTTTGACCTACGAAAACATGGGATTTGTGACACAACCTCACACGTGCTCGGACAAACATGGTTGTTTATAAACAGTAACGTGAATGGAATCGACCTCTCTCTGATCACTGTTAGTATTTTTATACCGCCAAATGGGTGACTAGTTTATCACACGATTTTCTCGATCAGATTATGAACGTTTAAATCTACACATAGTGTCGTGTGTTAGTTCTATTATTTAAACATATACCATCGATAGCAAAACCTGTGTAGTTTGCTGTGTCTACCAATCACTGCCATTGTTTACATTATGACGATTGTCCGAGAGGCGTGTTTATCCACCTGTCTATTCATATCCAAGCGTGAGACGAATCTCTCTAAAACTGTTTATTGTATGGCACTGATCTTTTACATGATTCTTCTATATAGTACGACCCAACACAAATATTTTCCCACAGATTAAGGATTTTCCTTATCTGCTCTATATTAAAAAACTTTTGGGGTAATTGATTTCAACTCTCTCTTTATTGTACAATGTCGTGAGTACAATGGTCATTATTTCAAAATCAAGTAGCAATATTTCAATGTGAACACATGTGCGCCTTTTCATTCTTGTGCTCCAAATTCAACTAGTCGGATTGTTAATGTTCCAATGTGTCTTGCTTCACGATTGTAGTAAAACAAAGCTTTTCAATGTCACTGTATTGCATTTCAAATCATTTTTCTAAAACTTAAGAATAGAATGTCAAAAATAAAAATAAAGCAAAAAATCACGGTACGCCTCTGATTTTATGAATGAATAAATAATATTGCAATGATTGTGATTTGTGTTTACAAAAAGTAGACACGTGTACAATTGAACATTGAGGCAACGGTGTTATGGTCTAAGAGAGATAATTATTATATTATCTCATCCCCTAACGTAGTTGTCCTCGACCTTTGGTCACGTGCCATTGGATTGAATGATTTTTAGTGCAGTCCCTGTTTGAGTCGTGTGAGCGTGAGGTTCTGTGTGGAAATGGAGATGGTCGATCGGTTAATGGAGTTTGAAAATGTAACTATGTGTGTTTGTAAGTATGCCGTCTGGTAGTGTAAGTATCGTTCGTAATAAATTTTTAATTGTTTTAAACGCTTAGATATTCCTTTTGTTTAACTTGATATCATGTTCGTCTTTTCTACTGCTTAGTCCTTGGGGTGCACTCATACGGAAGTTGTACCATCAAGCCGACCCACCTTTTGTCTATCTCTGTTTCTCTTCTTCTCTCCATCTTGCCTCATATTTCAACATTGTGAGCCCTGTTCTCAGCAACAACGAGCTTGGTGAGTTCTTCCGGACAAATGTGTGAGTTAGAGAAGGCTGCATACTCTCCCCAATGCTCTTCAACGTCTTCCTAGAGAAAATTAAGAGCGAAGCTCTCGAACATTATCAAACCTCTGTATCAATCGGCGGACGAAAATTGTGTAATTTGCGTTTTGCTGACGACATAGACCTCATGACTGAAAGCGAACAAGAACTACAAGATATAACTAACTCACTAAGACATAAAGCAATGCAGTACGACATGGAAATAAGTACAGAAAAGTCTCAGATACTGGTAAACACCAGAAATGATGGACATGCAGAATTAAATACTTAGGTGTTCTGCTAACCAAGGACGGCACCAGTACAACTAAGATTAAGGCAAGAAGAGGAATGTCAACAGCAACACTAACGAGACGGACAAAAATATGGAAAAGTCCAATCAATTTCGAAATAAAAATTAAACTGGTACTTTCCATCTTACTATACAGCTGAGAGTAAGGGACATTAACTGCGGAATTAGAACGCAGAATCTCTGCTTTTGAGATGAAAAGTTATCGAAAACTTCTGCGGGTGCCGTTTATAGAACACAGAACCAATAAAGACGTACTGGAAGAATTGCAAGATCGTGGAGGACGACAGGAACCCCTCATCACCAGAATTAGAACGATGAAACTGCCATGGTTTGGTCACAATGTGAGGCATGAAGGTTTGTGCAGAATGGTGATGGAGGGCACCTTTGAAGGAGGAAGACAAAGGAACGTTTGGATGGACAATATCAAGGAATGGACAGGAATGAAGATGGAAGAACTCATGGAGAAGACCAACAATAGAGAAGAATGGCGGAAAGTGGTGAGAGCTGCATCCCATGTATCCCCCCCCCCCCCCCCCCCCCCCCCCCCCCCCCCCGACGATTATCAGATCATGGGATGAATGAATGAGCCTTGAGCCTTTTGTCTGTGGATCTTTATATATTACGGGCCCATTTGTCTGCTGTCTGTTGAAAGCGGTTATCTTGAACCCCTCTATATAACCAACGTGACAAACGGTCATTTCTGTGTCATTGTTGAGGCCAGGTATGAGACGCATGCGAATTCAATGAATGTTCACGGTAGTCCTATGCTTTTGTTAAAACAACGGCATGTGGAAAACTATTTTGTAACTTGCTGTGTAAACATTACAATTTTTTAATTGATGCTGTGCACTAAGCTAAAAAACTTACAACATTGCCAGCCGGATATAACATACCAACACACGAAAAGCGATGTGTAACATTAAAGGTTTATAGTCTGGATGATACAATTTAGTGACAACTTTTCCTAACATGGCTGTCTAAAACGAATAACAAAGAGCTGAGTGACGTCAATTTCGTCCCTTCTATACCTGTAACGGTTTAAGTTTTTATTTTAATAGATAGAACGAAGTTGACGCCACTCATGTCTTTTGTTATTGTTTTTTGTCATCCATCTTTATGAGTTATTCTCACTAAACTGCATTAACCAGACTATAAACCTTCAAGATTACACATAATTTTGTTTGTTGGTCCGCTATATTTCCGGATGGCAATGTTGTGAGTTTCTTAACCAAGCTCACAGCATCTATAACTTTAAAAGGAAAAATAATTAATTTATGGATATAAAATTCGGGGGGAAAATGTTTTCTTCGTCGTGGGTATATGTAATTGTCATGCAAAATGTCACTGCATGCTGCAATACAACAAACAGGTTTAAAGATAAACGCCTCTAAGTCAAAGCTTGGATATGAATTATTATTATTAGTTGCAAAACTGTAAGAAGAGTGGAAGAGTTTGGGGACCTGTAAACCATGAGTGAATCTATGGAGTGATGCCTTCAATGATCACTTTACGTCGGTATGCTTAAGGTTGAATTGATGAACTAATGATATGATCTAACTGATGTATCTGTGACCTTTCAAAAACATTACAATTCTTGGATAAAGTTCAATTACATTCATTTCGAGTGCTAACAACCCCAAGCACGAAGGATGATAGATCTGGGTTATCCCTTAATTATTATTGAATCTTAGGGAAGATCTATATTCCTTTTACGTGCCTTTACTTACCGAAGGACAAGAAAATGTTTCCCCTGGCACAACGGAGATATTCTTGATAATAACGAAAGCGTTGAGAAGATCCCAGCCAGGATTAGGATAATAAAACGCCAAGTTGACAGAACCGTCTGAGACGAATTCAATATATGGAAGTGTGTAGCTCATAGGGCACAACTGTAAATGAAATAAGATATATATATATATATATATATATATATATATATATATATATATATATATATATATATATATATATATATATATATATATATATAATTGCGATCAAAAGAAAGTATACACATTTAAAATCTCGCCGCTATCACATGAATAAGTCTTTTAAACAATAAAAGCGCTGTTTTGTGCAGTGGTTTTCACGGTAAGCACACCTACAAGGCTAAAACTGTCCTAGAATTACATCTCTGGTTTTAATAGTTTACATTTTTTTTCTTTTTTTTCTACTAAAATGGTGTATCTGATGCCCTCTACACAAAGTTTGTAGATGTGTCGGTCCTCATCCCCATTGGTTTTCCGCCACTTAAGTTCCACTGCTCGGCGCCGCTGGACAAGGGATGTTCTCTGTAAACCATGAAGCTGAAGTACGTATCAATGAAAAGTCTTGGCAAATTTTGGAAAAGGTTTGCTGCCATGCCTAGGCTGACAAAACAATTCTAAGATTTTTGTAAAGTTACAGGTTCGAAATCTTTTGACAAGACGAGTCATTTTAATCGATCGATATCAATAGGACGAGTTTTCTGGTCCAAAGTGTAAGACTACGGCAGTTTGGATGTATGTTACACACCGCCTCAAATCGGTATCAAGCTGGAATGGACAAGACAAGGAAAATTGAATATAAAATCAAAGCTATAGGAATGGCGAAAATTGATGGTTTTGAATTTGAAAAATCAAAACTCACTCTTGTGAATCTTATAATTCAGTTTTAAGAAGAAGGGTCACACCACAATAATAGCGATTTGAGATGATGGGTCGCATATGACTCCCCGGCATCGTTGCCAATAAAAGGTGAAAAACAATATAAGTGAATTATTGATAGTAGTCATCATAATAATCAACATGGGTGATTCCTAATGACATCAGACATCTTGTTTGATGGATTATATATATATATATATATATATATATATATATATATATATATATATATATATATATATATATATATATATATATTCCTTCATGGAGTGCCTAGGCGAGAGTATCAATGATGCCGTGAGAGGAGGGCGTAATAAAAATAAGAAAGCTAATTGTACATGCCTGTATTTCACAATCCTGCACGTCAAATGGGAATTTTTCCAGCTTAAGTGCACAGTAGGTATGGAATAGCCCACCTGGAACCCAGCCCACTAGACCCTCGGCTGCGAAAAACGTGTGGCTGAAATATAACCCCACATACAATTTATTTAACGTAATATATAATATATATATATATATATATATATATATATATATATATATATATATATATATATATATATATATATATAACTGTAGCCTAAGTAGGTCCGAGATTTTAGACAAATTTCAAGTACCTACTTTAGTTACTTTTTTTTTTCTTTGAGCAAGAACAGAAAAAAAAAAGAAAAGTAGAAAATAAAAACAAACAAAACAAAAACAAACAAACAAACAAGCAACTGAACAATGTCAAAACAAAAAAAAACGAAACAATGCAAGACAAAAAACCTGTTCAAATGTAAAATGATAAAAGAAAAAGTAGAAGAAAGTTTTCCCGGTCTCAAATTGTAAATGTTTCTATACATTGTCGATATTTGAAAATAAATCTGTTTAGCTCCATCATTGAAACATCATTTTTCTTAGTGTTTAAGGAAAGGTTAGGTATTTAAACATTAAACCCATTACAAACGTCATTATCTTGGCATTCTTTGTACAACACAAATTTAAGGGCTGGTTTGTTTTTTTTACTGTGGTTCGTCAACTGTTAACTTAACATGACGATACATCTAAAAAACAACAAACCAACAGTGATGCAGTTTCTTATTTCATTGCTGAAGAAAAATTTGAGCCCAGACCATTTGTTTTTTAACTTCATGTTCTGCTGTTTGGGAACGATGTGTTCGATTTTGTTCACTATTATAATCCAAACTGCTCGTTTTTGCTGTACTTAACGGGGAAAAACCAAAAAAAAAAAAAAAAAAAAAAAAAAAACGAAAAAAAAAAAAATCGAATAACCTGTGAATGTTTGTAAAATACAAACTTTCCTCCGACAAAACACATTTTCCACTTTAGTCACACAAAACTTTTATACATGAGTAGACTAAAAAATCTTGACGCGGCTCTTGTATGTTGAAAACTATAATAGATACGAAATTGACAAAGGTGTCAAAACAACGTTTAGTTTATGTCCTTTCCGTTTATCATTTTAAATGTCAGCATAGTCACATCCCCATAGAGCCACCAACAATGCACCAGTTGTGGCATCGCGTCCAAGAGGAATGAACGTGGTAAACTTCGACACCATCGAGTCACCCCCGCCTGCACCTAACCATCACTGCCAAAATTTCACCCTTTGGGGTGTCTAGTAAGTCTAAAGAAATGAAAAAAAGTCGTTGGCGGTAAATCAGAACTGTGAAAGGAGAGGGGTGTTCAATGACTTTAAGAAAACTTCCTCTTCATATGTTTATTTGAGCATTCTCGGTATCCGACGGACACATACCCTTTTGTAGCCTAGCATTTCTCGAACGATATATCCAACTGTTCCTTATGAAATCCCAAGCCGTTGTGAAATGTCAGATTGTTTTATCCAGCGATTAGCTAGATCAAGTTCGTCAATTCTTTTGTTGATTCGCTCCGGTTGATGAACTTTGTTGACGACCGCTGCAAGCCTACTCATTAATGTTGGTGGAGCTCAAGTAAAGCACTTAACCCACATTTGAACTGTTCGAATACCATTCACGAGTTACCATAAACACGTTTCGGCTCTTTATGAATGTTTATGGGTGCACAGTGCACATCTCTCTGCAGTAATGAACTCAGTCACAATACGCTGTTCATTGCGTAATTCTTTGGTGTGATATCTTCGACCGACATGTTGGAGTCGGAGTTTTATCAAATCAAATAAATAATAATTACAGCAGCTAAAACAAATTTGGTGAACTAAAAGGAGAATAAGTTACGCACATTTTTATGTCTAATTAATATGGGGAGTTTAATAAAATCGGGAATATTCAATCGGCGTTAGGACTTTTCAGTCAAGCCTAATATTTTAGAGCTTGACAGATTTAGATGATCTCGCTCAAATTTGTCATTAAGTCTTAAACATGAGACTTTCAATGAGTCTGAGATTTAAGACTGTAACTTGAGCTTTTTAAAAAAAACTTGAGCTTATATATAGCCGCAATATCTACTAAACGTACTCAAAAGCTTTACAAAGGCTCCCTGACCAACAGCAACACGTAACGTATAGAACAAGACATGACGCCTGTTAGGCGATATTACAATTTTTCCAACAGTGACAACGCTGTTAACGACCAGGTACTCATTTTACCCCGAATACAGTGAGAGAATATGAGTAAAGAGCCTTTGCCAAGGACTCAACTATGAGCCGAGGCTCGAACCCAGGACCTTCCTATCCGAAAGCGAGTGTCATACCACAAATTTGGAGGTTATCTTAATCGATCGGTTTATGGCTTAAACGTTGTCTAACTACTATGAAATCAGCTGTTTTGTCAGGCCATAGAAATTTACGTGTAATCATCCTCGAAAGCGTCTCTCTCTCCAAGGGTGTTGATGATCAATAGACGGGGTCGCCATACTTGATTGGGTAACGGGGCTAATCTATTAAAATTGTCATAGTCATCATCTTCCCATGTATGCACCTGGTGAAAATGATATAGAAAGAATATGTAAATCAAAATCGAAGCATCCTCACATACAAACACACCGGAGAAAAATTCATTGAGTATATCTAACTTTCCCTATCATTTACTGTTACTGTTATATTCCCTATTAGAGAGCCTCGCCTTTGGCCGACCAACCTCCGCTGCACGTCCAACTCGCCTTGAGCATGCATTCACGTAAAATATAAAGATTTTTTAAAAAAAACCTACCTCTGTTTCAAAAACTAGCATCTTTCACCTTTCTAAGAAACATTTTGATTTTTCAGAACTTTAGTTCGTTAAAAAATACCGGCCAATCTGACCCGTTGAGTCGAATGAAAACGAAATTTTGTTGTTTACACTGTTCAAAGGAAATGCCGTAAATAAGCTTTCATGGACTTCCTGTGTTGTTTTTACAGTGTCACGTGACCGTTTTGAGAAATTTGTCGTCTGCTACAAATAATTAGACCGGTAGGGGGTAGATATTTTCGTTGGAGCAGAGAAAAAGTGAGTATTATTTCTTGGACTTGTAGAGAGGCCTAGGGTCCACCAGCAGTCAAGTTGATTGAATAAAAGAAAAAAAGGCCTTTTTTATCCGCCGCCACCACCACCATGAGAGTGGAGGGTGAGGGGGGGGGGGGGGGGGGGTGTTGCATGAAGACGAAAGGGAGACGTGTCGCTTGGTGACCTTGTGGGACGTAGAGCATCCCAAGGATGCTGGCAGCAGTTGCCGGTGTTCTTAACCCCTTAACGGCGAAGCTAATTTTTTGCTTTTAGATAATAGTTTGCTTTTATCTTTATTATTGTTAACGGGGAATACAGCGTTTCCACCAAGAGAGCAGTCAGATTATCGCAACTCGG
>NC_088360.1:66971988-66976988 GCF_034508935.2 Berghia stephanieae | reverse complement strand
TCACCATCACTGTCAATAGTATTTAAAAAAAATAATTTTTTTAAAAAAATGGTAAAATAGAACAAAACATATTAGTCGTACTTAAATCTCAGAGACTTTAATTCCCTATCAACCAAGATTTTAAACTGATTCAAAGAACATGCATTTTTGGGTTAAAACAGAGATTATTCCATGTTTTCACTTACGTATAATAAATGAGTTCTGTCTTATTTTGGTCTGAAATCTTGGAATATATATTTTATATTTGTCGCCTCTTGTATACGTAATCTTGGAAAATGTAAACAAAATTGATGGATTTATATCATTTATATTATGTATTATCTTGTTATTATCTTGTTATGTATTATCTGAATTAAGCCTCCCCTAATTCTTCTGTATTTGAGACTAGGTAGATCGAGGAATGCTAAACGTTCGTCATATGACATGTTCTCAAGCCCGGGAAGCAATTTTGTTGCTCGTCTTTGAATATTTTCAAGACCTATTGACTGCCTTAGATATATTGGGCTCCAAACATTGTTCCCGTACTCAAGAACAGGTCTTATAATAGAATCACTATTTCTGATCTTTTTCAGTGCTTGCTCATTAATTTCTCATTTTGACAATTAATTATGGCAAGAAAGTGTCAGGCTTGAAATCAAATAGAAGGGATTTACAAATATGACTCGACGTAGATCTAGATATTTAGATACGTAGATATTTTGTCGAGGTAAAACATATACCGAAAAGGGATTAATAATTTTTTTTTACTTGAAAATTTAGTTTTCGCATTTTTAGAAATGATAGCCATTTTGGTCAATCAAACATGGAACACTAATCAAAGTTTCATATATCATATTCTTGACAATAAATTCAATTTCTGTTTACCTCCTTACCTCCTTACCAACTCAAGGAAAAATTATGAAAATGATCGGGAATGAGAGAGTTAAAACTTTGAATTACTTCGACAAAACACGGATTTGAGGTGCTGGTCACAATTTATGATGAATGGAATACGATGAACACTACTAGTACAAGACTGCCGACTAATGATACCAAACTCTATTTAGGAAAAATTGACTTATCTATCGATAAATTAAAATGATCCCTAACTTTTCAAAGAAGTTTCATGTTTAAGACATCTTGTAAAGTTAGGGTAATTTTAATCCATCTATGTGTGACCCTCGAATTTTTATGGAGAAAATGCTTCTTGATTGTTTTGAAAGTACACAACAGAATGGTAAAAATATTTTTATTTTATTTTATTTTATTATGTTTTTGCCAATTCTTTCTTGTTCTTTTTGGATTTAGATATTTCAGTACTTTTCGGTACATTTTTGACTGCAGACATTAGCTGCATCAGAAATCATTAAACAACACATATGTGAGAAAAGCATCAATGTTTTCCTTTATATATATATATTCCCTTAAATTACGTGACGTTTTGATTAAAAGTGTAACGTGACCATGACCTCTGGACCAATGACTCATCCTCGGGTTTCTTAAACAACATATCAACATACTTTGAGCAATAAACATAAAAATGCAGTGATATGGTATAAGACTAAATCAACTTGACATATTTCACGGTTTTGACTCTTTATGATTTCACGCACCATATAATCTCATCGTGACAATGACATAATGACGTATACCTACGTATATTATGATATAAATATCAAATGATTTTTGGTAGAAAGAGACCGTTGAGTATTAGGGGATAATGATGTAATATCTAGACAGGACAGGCACCAACCTTTGGCTTTTTGCTGCTTATGTCCAGCAGCCACGGACAGCCAACCCTGTTAATTGTTGACTTGTCTAAGCTAACGTCAGGTTAGGATAAATCATTAACCCTTTTACAGCAACACAATATTTATTTAACCAGTTAACTGCCGCTCTCTGGAAAGACACGAATTTAAAAGCGAGGTCCTAGGTTCTAGAGTTTAGATGAGGGTCATTAAAATCGTTTGATATTTGAAGGACGAGTTTTCTGTCCAAATTTTTTTAATACGAGTCTTTCCATAGTATTCATTGCTCTCTATCTTTATCTGGTTAGAACTTTCAAACAAAACTGTTTTCACAAAGAAAGAATCTATAGCGATACGATTTTCTGGGTGTCATAAACCCCGATTCGCGTCATTGTCACTGTCCGCTATGAAACAAACAAATCCTGCTTTTAAAAGCAAGATAATGATATGTCTTAGAGTAGGAAAAGCGGGAGAACGACATGAATGTTGTGTAAGCATATTAATATTTAAAATTGGATAATTGAGTGTGTTCAGTATCGTAGAGAGAAAAAAAAGAAAAGAAAAGACTATGTTGATTGACAGTAAACACACGCCGAAACATTGTCGTGTGAGCAAAATATTGTTTTTAGTTCAATTTAGAAATGGTTTTAGAATATACATTATCTACATGAATTGTTTTAGTAATAATCTCACGAAGTCAATGTTAAACTGACTATCCCTTTTGATTTTTTTTATGGGGTCAATCTGACCTCAAACACCCTGCTTCGCTCATCAAATTTTTATCTCGTTACGTTGATAATAGATAGTCTCCAAAGTAAACATTTAAATGAAAGCTGATATTCATCAAATGTTAGAGGAAGTTTTTAGCACTCGTTTGTCGGATGAATGAGTTTCCCATGTGGACATTTCAGAATCAAAATAAATCAATTCATTTATAGCATCAAATGGAAGGGAATGGCTTCACCCCTTAGCTTTGCAATGGACTTGGTTTGATTTACACATTTAAAAAGTCGACTGTGTAACCCATCCCATTATTTCGTTTTTAACCCAAAACTCGAATTAATTACCATTCAAACGTTAATCAATCGGATTGAATACCGCGTTTCATCTGCCAAATCAAATTGGTTAAAAGCTAGGTGCATAAAATAGCATGTATAGTAGCAAAACGCAATGATGGGCCTGATTTATCATGGTTGTAATTTACAATATTTTGCGTCGGTTTGAGAGTATTTCCATTACAATGAGACCATATCAAGTTGAGTTATCAGACCTACAAATTAGTAAACGTCGGTTAAAAGAAATAGACAACAAACATCATTATGAATTTTAATATAGTAAATCTCTGAATCCCCTAAAGTGTTCTTATTCATTGTTGTTAACATCAAAATATGGTTTAACTTTTATTTCGAGTAAATTTCACAGTTTTTGACCTTTATAGAAATTTCGAACAGAGGGCATGCCCGACCATGGGAGGGCTCTCTTCGGTGTTATGAAATATTCAACATTGGTCAAAAACTGTATTATAACACCTTAGTTGTAGAGTTTGATATAAAACCATCGTGAAAGTCAGCAAATATAAAAATATCAAAAGAGTAAATTTTTAAGAAAGACGAGATTAGAAGTTGATTTTAGTTTAATTTAAAGTGTCGTCACCATCAACAACAACAACAAAATCATCACATCGTTGCGTATTATTCCCCTTTGATTGTACTCGTATTATTTAAATAACCTAAGTTTTGATGTCCTATTTTAATTCAAGTTTAGTTCGCGCAGAACACGAAAATTATTTTATAAAACGAAGGTCAGCAGTAATAAATTTTTCGATAAATGACCTCTTACCCAGACCTCCGATATAAATTGTTTAAGTCAATAAAACAATTAAGTCATAAGCGGTCTTGAATGCATTTTAAGCTTGACTGGTTTATTCCCATTGGAGACTACGAATGAATTGTTATTATTTCAAAATATGTCACGAGAAAAATAATGACATTAGGCATTTTGATTGATAGAGGGTTATCAGTGACTGAAATTGGTATGAAAACTACAACATATTTCACACTTTTTGTGCCATGAATATTGTCGATCACAATTTATTTTAATGTGTAATTTGAGTTGTAATAGTACGATCATTAATACTGCATTGTTACATTGGAAAAGTTTATGTGAAAAAAAATTAACCAAATGGTTTTGGGAATAACGACAGTATATCATAATACTTAGAAGCTGTTTGAGGATTATAACAAATAATTCATTTGTAAATAACAAACTTGTCTTCATACTCATAAGGCCTCGTTTATCCCGGATTGTGCAGCATTAAAGGACAACAGTAATTACTTGCTATCCTTTTTATAGAACACTCGACCATCGGAAGTACATTCCTTCGGGATTAATAGCATCTATCCATAATAACTGCAGGGTCGACAGGAGGGTTTTGGGCGTTCAGAATAAACTTCGACTGCATTTAGGTTCATTATCGGTCTATTTGTTTGTTAGGCGAATGCTCTACCAGGAGTGGAAGGTAATATTATTCATTATATATTAACGAAATACAGTATTGATAAAAATAGAAAGAGCTGAAATGTATAAGATATATGGGACAGGTGGGAGCACTGGAAAGTCTTGGCCCAAGAGACAAGAGAAAAAGTCAAGATTCAAAATCTGATGTCCTTGCAAGCAGAAGAGAGTAAGTCTGTAATTCGCCAATGAGATTGTTAGAGTTGTGGTTGAAAATGCAAATTGATACAAAGACTACTTATTGAATAGTTTTAAACTGACCGGCAAACAGAATGCACTATGAGGATAGAAATGAAAATGACACTACGACAACGAAGGGGAAGAAGAAGTAGATTAGAAGAAGAAGAAGAGGGAAGCGGAGTCGGAGGAAGAGGAAGAAAGGGGTAAGCGGAAGACGAGCATGAGAGGTAAGGGAGAGGGAATAATGGAGGAGAATGTGGAGAGGAAGATGAGGAGGAGGAGGAGGAGGAGAAGGAGGAGGAGGAGAAGGAGGAGGAGGAGAAGTCGCAGTTTTTCTCATTGAAATATATTCTACTTAGCCGGAGTGTTCACGTGGCCGATTTTACATTATGCGGACAATGACAAGAAGGCAAACCATTTTAACTGGTTCACTG
Source organism: Berghia stephanieae (assembly GCF_034508935.2). Lineage (NCBI taxonomy): Eukaryota > Metazoa > Mollusca > Gastropoda > Nudibranchia > Aeolidiidae > Berghia > Berghia stephanieae. The sequence continues at coordinate 66,972,133 of NC_088360.1, read as the reverse complement.
CAGACAGAAGTTTCCCTATTTTATTCTTTGAACGCGTACATGAGATTTTGATTTTAATTATTGACTTTCAACGCAATGATATTACAGCGTGTTAATAGTAAATAGTGTGTAATATAAATTGTAATAGGAAAGATCGATCTTAGTC
>NC_088360.1:66716988-66966988 GCF_034508935.2 Berghia stephanieae | reverse complement strand
GTATTGGTTTGGCTTGGGATTGATTTATAACATTTGTCTGGAATTGATATTGGACCCTTGATGAAATCCTAGGGCGGAATTTGTAAGTATACATATATTTATTTTGCTCTGTCCATAGAAGTTTGCTATCGATAAGAACTCTTAAGTATTCTGCAGGTTTAGTTGTTTTTTTTTTTTTTTTGTTTTTTTTTTTAGTTTTGTCATGAATGATATAAATAAATGTTCTTGGTTCAGTTTTATTTGTAATTCATATATGCTAATTTTTTTTCTATGATATCTGGAAACAGCAGTTTTCGTTTGAAAGAAAAACAACAAGACCATGTAAAATTGAAGGAAAGGGGGCGTGGTGATTCCATAGTTGCTTCGTTATATTTGATAAAATTTCAATGTGAAAATATTTTTATTTCATTTTTGCCAATGGTAGACTGATATAATATCTGCTTTCTTTGCAGTCATACCTTTTTTGGGGAAGATGGGGCAATGGGCTGGGTTCCTGGCGGCCTCTTCAGTACTTACTGCGCTCTCAACATGGAGAAATTTCCATTTGACGTCCAGGCTTGTCAAATACAGGTAAGAGACATTACCCACAAGAAATTAATCAATTAACTGTCGTACTTCAGAAAGACGCATATTTAAAACATTTGGCCAGAAAACTCGTCCTCCAAATATCGATCGATTTAAATTACACTCATCAAAAACTCGCAATTCTGGGATCTTCTTTGCGCACTGGCTCACCGCTAGAAATTTCATAGTTTTACTTTGTTGACATTTGTTTTTGTTGTTTGTTTGTTTTTTTGTTTTTTGTTAGCTTGCATTTACTTTTCGTTTTTGTTAACATACGACTATTTTTTTTTTCTGCAAAGCGACAATAAATGTCAACAACGGTGATAACATAAAAATGTCTTGTCTTCATTTTTTACCTACATTTATTAGCGTCAAAATGTTTGTGAAATGGTTTCAGGCAGATAAAATTCGTGTCTTTGATTAGTTTTTTTTTCATTTCACTGGTTATATTTAAACCTTGTGGGCTACTGATGCGAGTTTATTTTTTAACGCGAATTTGATATAACTCATGAAATAAAAACTATAATAATAGGCACTCATTGCTTATCTGCTATATACTCATTTATTTATTTATTTATATATTTATTTATTTACCTATCTATTTGTTTCTCTATCTATATAGGGATTACGTTGATCGTTTTGATTTCTCAAAACATTTAAGATTTTGTGACATGCTTCATTGCTCAACATGACGCAAGGTTTAGCTTTAGGTATTTCATTTTCTTCCTCTCATCTCCAGATGTGTCCAATGAGCTATACTATACCCTCTATTCTGTTTGATGCTGATGAAGAAATGAATGTGGCATTTTATTACCCTAATCCAGGCTGGGACCTTTTAGAGACAAGTGTGACGGTTGAAAATATTTCTGTTATACCAGGTGAAGCCTTTTCATGTCCCACGGTGAGTCAAATTAATGCACCTTGGCTATGTTTTATAATGCAATTGAAGTGGTGACATACGGTCGTTTTTATAGCGTTTCGGCAAAAATCATATCCATATTTTATTATGTTACAGGACAGAAATGATCTATAGCTTTCATCAGCTTAAAAAAAACTGAGAGACGGACACCAAAAGAATAATGGAATAATATTTAAAGACACACACACACACACACACACAAATAGACAAAGAATCAACTTCGCTCCTTTTTAACACTGAAATAATTTCTATCCTTTTTTTTAAAATGCCAAATGCTCAAACATTTTGAAGTTTTCATATACAGCTTAGTCAGCTCAGTTAAGTTGATGAATACTAAATCTTTCCTAAATGTTTTTAATGACTTCAATACTGACGTCTTGCATGTAGAAACATTACGAGAACGATCTTTTGTCAAAGTTTAATTAACGTATATGTCATAGAGATAAAAGGATAGTGTAGTAGTAATGGTAGAAATAGAAGTAGTAGTAGTAGTAGTAGTAGTAGTAGTAGTAGTAGTAGCAGCAGCAGCAGCAGCAGTAGTAGTAGTAGTAGTAGTAGTAGTAGTAGTAGTAGTAGTAGGAAGGGGAGGAGGAGGAGGAGTAAAAGTAGTAGTAGTAGTAGTAATAGTAGTAGTAATAGAGTAGTAGTAGTAGTAGTAGTAGTAGTAGTAGTAGTAGTAGTAGTAGTAGTAGTAGTAGTAGTAGTAGCATTAGTAGTAGTAGTAGTAGTAGTAGTAGTATTAGTTAGTTGTAGTAGTAGTAGTAGTAGTAGTAGTAGTAGTAGTAGTAGTAGTAGTAGTAGTAGTAGTAGTAGCAGTATATATATATATATATATATATATATATATATATATATATATATATTATATATATATATATATATATATATATATATGATCTTCCGAATGTTGTTGCATCTAATTGCAAATTATTTGCAGATGACACGAAAATTTATGGTTCTATTGAATATTATCTAGCTCTATGATGTATTTTCCTTTTTTCGTTGCTCTAAAAATGGATTCTTGAGTTTAAAACTTCAAAATGTAGATAACATTTAGGAAAAAAATAATCCACGTAGCACTTCCTATATGGATCCTTCTAGAGCATTTGTTCTGTCTTCCAACGAATCTGAAAAGGATCTTGGCGTTTTGTTTTTTTTATCGATCTCCAAACTTTGTTCATATCGATACCTGCAAGACAATGGTTGTTATTTATACGTTTGCCACTCTTGATAAATATATTCTTTTCTTATTTGTAATATATTTTATCGTTTTCTTACCCTGCCAACTGGCATCTGTGTTGTTTTGTGCTCTCACAATTTTTAATTTTAATTGAATTTTTACACCCGTGTTTAAAGATAACAAGGTGCAGATTCTTTGATTTAAAAAATATTAAAGAAGGAGTTAGGCAAGATGTGCTTTATCGCAAAAACCTTTTTCAACATGTTCACTGAAATAATCTTCCGTGTCATTGAAGAAGTACCCTGCATCTCTGTGGGAGGTGAGAATTTGACGAACCTGAGGTATGCGGACAATGCAGTTCTTATAGCTTAAAAACAATTTGCGCTTTTATGTTTAAAAACTTGAGCTTTTTATTTAGCGCAATATCCACTCAATATGCTCAAAGCGCTTTACAAAGGGTCCCTGACCAACAGCAACACGTAACATGTAGAACGAAACATGACGCCAATTAGGCGATATTATTACAAGTTTTTTCGGACAGAGACAACGTTGTAACGGTCAGTCACTCATTTTACACCTGAGTACGGTAAGAGAATGTGAGTAAAGATCCGATCCGGAAGCGAGTGTCATACCACAAAACCATACAGTGCAATCTCCACTAAACGTGCTCAAGGCGCTTTACAAAGGGTCCCTGACCAACTGCAACACGTAACATACAGAATGGGACATGACGGTTGTAATCGATATTGCAATATTTGTCCGACAGAGACAACGCTGTTAACGGCCAGACGCTCATTTTACCTCTGAGTACGATGAGAAAATTTGAGTAAAGAGCGTTTTCCAAGGACTCAACTATGCGAGGCTTAAACCCAGGACCTTCCAATCCGAAAGCGAGTGTCATACCACAAGATCACATAGCCGCTTACACACCAGAAAACCTTCAGATCATACTTGACAAATTAGTGGTTGGTATTAAAACAAAGGGAATTTTGATGAACGTAAAGAAAACCGAATGCATGGTCATTAACAAACAAAACCAGGCTCTATATTTTCACCATCAAACAAGTTAAAAAATGTCAAATAACTCGGTGCAACCATCACGAACGACGGCAAAGATTTTGTAGAAATAAAACAAAGAATTGCGATTGCTAAAAATATCTTCCACAATCTAAGAGCAATAATCTCTGCCACCAATATTAAATTAAACACGAAACTAAAGGTGGTCCAAACTTACGTTCTCTCCTCCACTCATATGTAACCTAGACTCTAGACAAGGAATGTCAAAACCGCTTAGAAGTTTTCGAAATGGGGTTGGACAGAAGATTGCTAAACATCAAAGTGTCAGATGGAACAACAAACGAAGAAGTTTGCATAGAATAGGGAAACCCATACAGATTGTGAAAACCATCAGAAAAAAGACAAATGGTTTGTTTTTTTAGCCATGTGTGTCAACGAGGGCACATTGAAAGCCTAACACTTAATGGCTTAGGAAAAAGAGCTCGTGGTCGTCAGAGGTTGACGTTCCTGACCAGTTTGAGGCTGTCAACGAGCAATATCCCTACAAACTCAGAGTAAACGAGGGAGGATGGATCGTCGTGGAGGCATATCATAGGCAACGTGCATACAAGCGCAGGCCACGGATGATAAAAAATAAGTCGCTTGCTGGACCCATTCTTGAATATGGCAATAAGATTTGTTGCCCTATATTCAAAAGACTTTTATTGACGGATCGATTTTGATCGTTAATGGCTCAAAAGATTCCATCTATGTTAATTTCCACAATACCGGAGTAGCCTACATATAAAACTTTAAATAGAATAGTGCTTTTTGAAAAAGCATTTGTTTCTCCGCGGGGAATCCACTAACAATAATTAAATCATGTTGATAAAAACTTTTCTTATATGGGCTGTTTGTTGTACAATTGAATTGTGTAGAGAGCGTTAATTGTTTAAGAAAAACCGTTGCCAATTACTAATCGGTAATTTCTATAGAAATCACAACTTAAATAAATTACATTTCATGGAACTATTCATAAACCAGAGTCCCTATTTGTTGAAACATTGCGAGATGCATAACTCGTGCAAATGATCAATAATCCGACGCGTCATAAAAATTGTCACCAGAGTAATATTCTGGATCTTTTTCTTTGTAATTATGAAAATTGAGTGGGTTTTATTCAGCATTTGCCTCCGGTTGGAAATAGTGATCATGAAGTTATATATATATATATATATATATCTCTCTCTAAACATACCATAAAACTTTTTTAATGACTGCAAAGAAAGTTAATGACTATTATAAAGGAAACTATGAAGAGGGTAGAAGGTGACTGCTGAATTGTAATGGGGTTTTGGAGGTATATTAATTGTAAACTTAAAGTTAAAAACGGTATTGGGAAACTGACTACCCCAGACGGTTGTAAAACGGATAATGATAAAGTAAAGGCAGATGTTTTAAATACATTTTCTTCAAGTGTAATTGCACAAGAAAATGTTGATAATATGCCTAATTTTAAGAATGCCATTGATAAAGAGTTTACCATCATAATATTTGATTTTGACAAATGCTGTTACATGAAATTGGATATTATTGTATTTTGTATATCAATTATTTGAAACTCTCGAATGTACAAATTGGACATGCTAAATGAATGTAAATAGAGTTAATTATACTACAAATATTGAATATGACACTTTTGATTGAATCAAAAGAGAAAATATACCAAATGATGAATCTACATATATTGTAGATGGAAATGCACTCTTCCACTCTTTGACAGAGATTCCAAACACATATAGGGAACTTGCAGAGAGAATATGCTGAACGACTAAGAAGGGGTTCCTCAGAGGATAACGATTGTGTGATTGGAGAACACATTAAACTCCCCCGTAAATGGAAACAGTTTTTATCCAGTGAGAATAACAAAAAGGCCTTAATGAATTTTCTGAAGACAGAATGGGAAAAAGATCAGTATGCTCCAAAGCTGAAAGATAAGCAACTGTTCTTTGTAAACGAGGAGAGATGCTATCTTTTTACAAGTCCTGATGGAGAGTTTGTTACCACTTGTCTTGTTGAAGAATTGTATTCTACACAAGAGGCAGACACTAGAATTATAGTCCATTGCCTTTATGCCTCCCAACAGTCTCACACAGCTAGAATAGTTGTAAAGTCACCTGACAGATGTTTTCCTCTTACTGCTGTCACACTGTGATGCTATTGACAAGGTATTGATTTTTCAGACTGGAACTGGAAACAATAGACGCCAGATCAATATTACCAAGATGGTAAGATTTATGTCCAAACCCCTTAGAGATGCCCTATTGGGTCTTCATGCTTTCACAGGATGTGATACCACAAGCTCTTTCGCAGGGAGAGGAAAGGTCAAAGCCCTGAAACTTCTGCTGATAGATGAAGATTTGATCAAGCTATTCTCATGTTTTGGAACGACACAAAATGTATCAGAAGGTGACATTCTAAAACTTGAGGCATTTGTTTGCCGATTGTATGGAAAAGCTTTTACTAAAAGCGTTGACAAAGTAAGATTTGAAAAAGTTATCGAGACATTCAGCAGCAAAGGAAACCTTATTTCATGTAGAAGCGGTCTAGACCTTTCTAAGCTGCCTCCATGTAGGAATGTTCTTGTACTCCATATAAGCAGGGCAAACTTCCAGACTTTCATTTGGAGAAGGGCATCACTTCAAGTACCCAACCTCCCAAGTGTTGACAGTAGTGGATGGATCAGTGATGGTTCGGGTATCCTAGATATCAAGTGGCACAGTGGTTCTTTCCTGCCAGATGAATTATCAGATATAGTCCCTAGTGATATCAATAATGAAGAAGAAAATGACAGTTTATCTGATGGACAAGGTGATGACAGGGAAGAAGACCGTGATTCGGACAGTGAGGATATCAGTGATTCTGACAGTGCAGAAGATAGTGATTCGGACACAGAGTACACAATCTAAAGGCAATGTTATAGACTGTACCTTATTGAGAAGAAAGAAACTAGTGTTCAAAGACTTAAAGATGCCTGATCTTGCAGACCTAATGTCCTTATTTAATCTTTGTGTAAGAATTTTAGCGATTATCTTCTTAAAATCTGTTACCATATTGATACAGTTTCACTTTTAAAATGCACTTTTATCACAAAATGTATAAATCTGATTCTTTTAAACTATTTCCTAAATTAGAACAATGAATTATCTTATATTTCATGCTAAAATTATGCATTTTTTATAAATGGGATTCACAGAGCAGCCATTTTATTTTTATCAACCTCACCCCTAATTTATCAAAGGGACTTAACCATATATTCTGAAATTGCAATAACTCCCCAATGAGTATGGGTTTTAGCCTCTAATTTTATTTTGGTGTTGTTCACAATACTAAAGTTTTAAAAACTTAAGGCTCATAAAGAGCCCATAATAGATTAAAGGTTTATAGTTGTCGCAAGAGTCTATTATTTTTATTTAGTCTTCGTTAGATGCGTTTTTATTTCTGAAAGGGTGAAAAATGAACTTTTATGGCAAAATTGTTTTAATCTGATCTTTCTAAATAATGCACCTAGTTACAGCAATCATTTCCCTTACATTTGATGCAAAAATAATGCATATCACATGAATAGTATTGAACAGTTGTTCAAAGCAACCCTACCCCTATTTTTGCTAAGGGCCGCAACTATTTGTTTTCAAATCAGCATAACTTCTGAAAGAGTATCAATATTGGGCTATAACTTTTTTTGGTGGTGGTCAAGATACTGCTCTTTCAGAATATATAGGCAGACAAAGTGTCCATGGAGAGATAGGTGGAGGTTACCGAGGCCAGAATTCTATCATCCGTGAATACTAGAATTACCAAATTTTAATAATAAATGGCACAAATCACCTAAAATATACTTTTGGGGTTATTTTTCAGACTGGTTGGCTAAAATGCTGCAGTCAACATAATTTCAAAAAAAAAAACCCTCACTTCTGGACCCTTTTGCCTTCTTGTGGACTGAGAAAATCTATTAAAAAATTGTCAAAATTAGCTATTTTCCGCTTTTATCATCAATTTTCAAGGTTATGAAATATGGCTATTGAGCATACTGTTATATTTTTCAAAAGTACATTTAATTAGCTTTATTTTGATACCAATTGTATATGTCTAGTACTTATACTTTTTGAGATATGCAGTGTTAAAGACAAACAGGACACTTGTGATTTTTTTTGCACCGAGTGACCTTTCAGGGGCCATAACTCCCAAAAGAGTATCGATTTTTGGCTATAACTTTTTTGGTGGTGGTTGAGATGTCACTCTTACAGACAAAATAGGTGTACAAAGTGTACAAGGGGGGAGATGGTTTCGTCCCGTGGCCCTCTACCTATTATTTATGTATTAGATATTTAATTCTCAATATTATTAATTGTACAAATAGTATATAATGTCAAGTAATTGATAATATTGAGAATTAAATATCTAATACATAAATAATAGGTATTATATTATCAATTACTTGACATTAAATACTATTTGTACAATTGATAAATTGCATCTATGCATAAAAGTTACACAGAACATTGGTGGTTCTCAAACTTCCCTTTAATTCCTCTTCCCCTTTTTCTTCAAACTTTCAATCAAGTCTATTTTTTTTTTTCATTTAGAACATTACCGATAAAAATCAACAATTAACTTCTACTTATACCATTTTTAAAAAATCATAATGTCTCCTATTGTCGCCATGGCCGCAGAACAAAACGTTTTCAACAATGTTGACACAGGGTTTACTTTTCCGGATAAAAAGCATTCATTATCGTCAATCTCACACTTAACCCTGAATAAACTCTGGAACAACCATGAGACACTGACTGAAATATACTTTACAATTAATCTGGTATAATATTTATCTTTTGTCCACAGTTTGCTTTCAAGCTGAAACGTCGATCGACTACCATCGTCCTAAATGTAATCCTTCCCGTTATTTTCATATCAGTGCTCAACAATCTAGTGTTTTTCATTCCAGGGGATGCAGGAGAAAAAATAAGTTATGGTGAGTAGTCGAAACATAATGATATGACCTAGTACATTGTTGTACATTGATTTTTAAAAAAACACATTTTGGCCACAGTTTCTGTCACGGATTACGTAGATTTAACAAGTGTGTATGGTGGACAAAGCAAGAAAGATAAATACAAGAAGAAAAAAAAACATCCCAAAATTCAATCTACCTCGACTGGGTCGCTGGGGTCGTGTGTAAGGACAGCTACTCTACTAGTTATTTCTCCTTGGGATATCAAAGATTGAATTGTCTGCTGTTGCCAAGTCTAGGGTCCGAAGCCACTTTCTCGAAAAATTGATCACTCAATTATCTGTGGCCCCCACCTCTATAGAGCTCGGTATCCGAGACGACTACGGCCCCTCCTTTATCAGCCGCTTTAACCACGATCTCCTGACGTGAGCTACATTATTGTACGTCAGCCCATTCTAGATGGAAAAGATTGGACCTCTTGATATGTGTGGTTGTAGTCTTTCAACATGACTTGATGAACATGTCGATAGTTAGAGACTGGTCCAGTTTCTTTTACGTCGTGAGAACAAATTGATCATCAGGGTCTCATTCATAGTCAGGGTCACATTAATCGTTTTTGAAGAGATATTTCAACCGTACAATACGCTTGAAGCGACGTACATCCGACTCAATGCGGGACTGGTCGGACGTCTTCGCAGAGGATCGTGACCCCTTTCCTTAAAATCTATTCCTTTGCACTGCTCAACTGGATATCGGGTGAAGGGAGGGGGGTGGGGTTGGGGGGGGGGGGTTGTGCACAAACCACCAGGTGACTGTTATGATTCCCACTAGGAGAGGTAATTCCGACAGCTGTTTTGTCCATCATGCGGGTGGGTTCACTGGTGGGTGGGGTGAATTGATCTCTTCCAGACTAATCCCTTGTTGTTGTTGGGCACCCAAACCATTGGTGGTAACTGGCTGGTTGCGGAAGCCACAAAGAACAGTGGGACCAGATAGGGTTCAATAAACGAATCCATCGGTAGTAGTAATGACTCTGAATGTCGGTTCTCGTCTAGATGTATGCTTCTGCATTGAAAGAGGAGATGCAATTTTCTGGTTTAACACTATTTAAGCATGCTTGTTCTTGTTGATTTGATAAATGTATGAATAACCTAATGCCTTTTTAAAGTGAGTGATTCTGGCCAGTGCTATATCTCAAGCGTGTGGAGGATGTGTCAGTGATATCATGTGATAGTTTAGATATATTTTTGCGATTAATGTCAGTGGTCAGGCTTAGTTGTTGCATGGCACACATAGATTCTAGTGCAAGAAATCTAAAGGACTGGTATGTGCTTAGAGTGCTTACAGAAGGATGGAAATGTGAAACGAATCCTTTAGGGGCCGTGCGTCTCCTAATGCAGTACAATAATAAGTTTAAGTGGCTGCTAGCTCGAGCTTTATATAGGGTGGCATGACTAGGATGGAACTTACTAGTGGAAAGGAACATACGAATGTACCGTAAAGAAGAGCGCAAGAGTTGCTAAAGATATGCCGTATAAGGGATAGTGGAAAATAGAAATGTGAGCGAAGACGCTAAATGGACGGATACGGAGATCTATAAGTGTAGGCTAAAAGCCTATTAGGTAAGCAACTAGAAAAAAGGAATGGGAAGATAGACTGGGAGGTGTGGGGAAGACGGAAGTGGTGACAGAAAATTGTATTTAGCGAAGAATTCTCGTATTTTCACGATCTCCGGTTTCAGGCAACCCTCACCGCAATTTATTGGTACTAGTCCTCATACTCAAAATATAAGGATTGCTATTTATCTAATTTATTTTGAAATAAGTTCAACGAATTAGAATTTTTTGTTTCCAATTTTAAATCATTCCAAACTGTCTACGTAAAATGAGGGCATTCTGATGCACAAAAGTAGAGCATCTAATCATGAGTATTTTGTAATTGTCGCCACGGGTAAAAATGTAACAGGCGAGAAGCTGAAACAGTGTTACAATCTAAATTATCAATGTTATGAACTAACTTGGATGAAATCACTTTTCCCTTCTATATTACAATTTAAAAAGACTTCCAAAATTCTCTAATGACACAACAACGACGACTTATCTTTTCTCTTGAACTAAATCACTTAATTGTTTCTGTATTGCATTTAGTAATTTCGTCAAATCCAGCTTTGCTACAATAGGGAAAAACAACCCATGTAACACTATACTGAGGCGTTCTAGAGCATTTGTTATCATCATCTATCGTGGCTTGTGCTCTTGAGCACGTTGCCGGTCAGCTGTCTCCACGAATCACGGTCCTCTGCGGTGCGCATTAAATCTGTATACTGTATTGCTTTTAAAATCACATTTGGCCATTCTTAGGTTATTTAGATATGTCATTCTTTGTCTTCCTCTAGCTCTCTTTCCCTCGATCATCTCAGATGTTACCAACATTTTTATTCCGTCTCTTCTCCACACATGTCCCAGAAACCGTAACTGCCTCTTTCTGATGGTATCGATCAACATTCTCCCCTTTCTCACCTTCTCCAACACTTCCTCGTTCACATACCTATCTGTCCATCATAGCCTCAACATTCTTCTATACACCCACATGTCAAATGCCTCAAATTCCTCGTTTGATTTTTGGGGTTCTTTTTCCAGACGCGTGTTTGACTTATTCTTGAATATGGCAATGCGATTTGATGCCCTGTATTCAAAAGACGGTCAATAAGTTTTGAAAATGTACAACGAACGGGCAATCCAAATGCTTATTATTGTTTATTTGAAGTAAGATTAAACATTTGTGGCTCCTTAGACTGAAGTACAGGATAATTTGTGGTGACTTGATTCATATATATATTGTATCGTATCGTATCATATAATTTAAGAGCTATTGACTTTTCTTTAAAATCGTTAAATGTTCTGTTTAACTTTCATGCATAGATAACATTTTTCGAAGTTAAGTAAACTACATTCATTGTTAATTTGACAATGTTCGTTACATACCGCTGTTTCAAATTATTAAATGTCTAACACACAAATAAGTGTTATTGTAGTCAAGATTCGTAGTCTTATTTTCCCTATCAATATTTGTTTGACATGTCCACTTTGATACATTCGAGAGTTTCAATTAATTGATATGCAAAAACAAATAATACCCAATGTCACGGTACATTGTTCATCCAAATCAAAAATTGTGTTGGTAAGCTCTTTATCAATGGCATTCTTTGATACATTCATTGACTTGCAATTATTTTCTCATACCGGTTTGCTACTGGATTACGAATTACGTCTTCAATGAATTTCTTTAACTTACTTCCCCTAATATTTATAACATAAGAATCTATTATTATTTTTTTAAAGTTGGGGATCAACGTTGTTCCGTACAGCCAGTGTTAAATATTTATCATCGAACACAAAATTACTGGTAGTTCTAACAATTATAAAACTATTTTTCACAGATTGATATACAAATAACTTGCAAACCTTTCTTAAATTGATTGTAATTCGCCTGTTGATTCAAATGGTTATTTAGAATATCTGATGGGGCGTATTTACGAGTCTTTAACCTTTGGCCGTCGGAGTTGCCATAATTTGACCACTGATTGCTCAAAAGTTTCGTCTCGATCAATGTTAATTTCCACAATGCAGTATATATATATATATATATATATATATATATATATATATATATATATATATATATATATATATATATATATATATATATATATGTGTGTGTGTGTGTGTGTGTGTGTGTGTGTGTGTGTGTATGCATGTTACAAGAACAAAACCATAAGTTAGTATTTGCCAAATGTGATTCAAAATCCTTTATTGGTTAAGAAATCATGCCGGTTATACCAAAGTCGTTCAAAAACACGATATCAGAAGTTTACAAACTTGGGGTTTGTTTTTAGCTTTCGCTAGAAACCCACTGAGGTCTACCGTCAATAACAACGGGCTTATATTTCAGCCCCGTGTAACTAACACAATACGCGTAATGATTTTTCCTTTCTCATCAGCCATCACAGTCCTCCTAGCCCTGTCCGTGTTTCTAAGCATGGTGAGCACCATGACACCACAGGTATCTGACACAGTTCCAGCACTCACCATCTACCTATTTGTGCTTCTTTTGTCATCTGTCCTTACAGTGGCGGCAGCTATATTAACCGTATATTTGCACCACAAAGACGAGGTATATATATTGATAACAATGATTTCCTATCGTAACAATCATACTATTTTTTTCTCCAAAATATACAGAAGTAATGGAAAGACCAACAATATGCGTTGAATTAAAACCTTATAAATCTAGTAATTACTTTTGTTATTATTATTATTATTCGACAGTTGTTATTGTATCATTCCTACACGTTGGAGTTCTTCCTCTATTATGTGATGATAATATGATGATGATGATGATGATGATGATGATGATGATGATGATGATGATGAGGATGGTTATTATTATTATTATTATTATTATATTATTATTATTATTATTATTATTATTATTATTATATTATTATTATCATCATTACTATTATTATTATCATCATCATCATCATCATCATTATTATTATTATATTATTATTATTATCATCATCATCATCATCATCATCATCATTAATATTATATTATTATTATTATTATTATTATTATTATTATTATTATTATTATTATTATTATTATTATATTATTATTATTATTATTATTATTATCCGATGATGATGATGATGATGATGATGATGATGATGATGATGATGATGATGATGATGATGGGGATGACGATAGCCTATTGATGAGTGCCATCATCACCACCTTTATCAACGCTACCACCACCAAAATCATCATAATCGTCCATGAATGTAATCATTTCTTCTCTTTTTTAATCAACTGCTGGCGGAAGAAATGAACTGTGCAAAGCACAACAATTATATTATTTTCGTTACACTATTATTTACAGAGAGAAGAAGCTTCAATCCGAACAAAGACCACTTTTCAACATTCCGTCAATAAGATCACAAACATTAGGACTGCTGTGGCACCAATGACATCTGTTGAGAACCCTTCGTCTAAACATTTGAAAGCTAGCACTGCGACGGATGACAACGACAGAAGACCCTGTGTCCCTCGTCAAAACAAGTATAGAATGATCTCCAGGCACATTGATAAAGTCTTCTTTGTGTTAGTAAAAGGTGTATGGTTGATTATGACTATATGGTATTTTACTTTTGCAAATTCATAAACCAATGCCTAAGAGATTTGTTGACAATATTTTCATTGCTTGAATACACTCATGCTTTAAGCAGTTTTATAAAAACACATTTAATTATTTTAATTTTTTGTTGTTGTCTTTTGTTGTTGTTCGTTTGGTTTGGTTTTTTTTTTTTTAGCCATTTACACACAATTGTTTCTAGCCTTGTTTGCACTAGAATTAAATTTAAAGATTAACATTAATCGGATTGCATGGTTATTTCATTGTGCTTTACTTTAGGGTTATCTTCATCATCATATCATCACCATCGTGATCATGATGATGATGATCATTATCATTGTTATTATCATCAGCATCATCATCATCATAATCATCATAATCATCATCATTCCTGCTCATCTGTGTAGTGAGAAACTACTGGACCCGTTTTTCATGAACGAGGACTAGATTTAGTAATTTACTAGTCTAGTATGTTAAACTTAAAGTTGAGAGTAAGTGTCTAAAAAAATCGGATTTCATGAACGCTTTCTAGTCACTTACCTAGAAGAAGTGGGCGTTGTAAGGACGGTGACTAAGTCTGCTATTTTGTGCGGGTAACATCACCTCTCTACTTCATAAAGATAGGACAGATACACACGTCTTCATGCTTACAATGCAAAAGATTTTCAAACACACGTGATATTGACTGTCGACTGTTATAGACTGCAATGATATCCATCGTCGACTGTCAATCCTATATTTAGGCCAATGGCAGTTTCATTGAGACAACGACCACCGAGATTGAAACTCAAAGAAATTGAACCAAAAAATAACAACAACAAAAAAAAAAAAACAAAAAAAAAAAAAAAAAAAAAACAAATAAATACACAAAAGAGAAAGGGTGTTCTGATTGATCACATTATTTCAGGAAATTGCAATGTCAACAGAATAACTTTAGTCTCCACTATACGTTCTAATTCTATTTTTTTCTTGTTGTTCTTTGACGCAAACCCTTCGTTTTAGGAGTCTCTTGTTCACTCTCAACTCCCAGCCGATAGATTCATTTTTTTTCTTTTTTTCTCACAAAAATGTGTAATTTCGACGATCTGCACTTATCTTATAGTTTTTTTTAAAAGCCAGTGTCAATGGCAACAGGACACTTTTTGCCTCTGTCATTCGTAACCGACGTATTATATTTCCAAAGCGAAGCGCTCTCAATGCTGCTATCTTGTACGCTATGACATCACCCAGTAACTAAACTCAGACTAAATCATGAATTCTTGCTTCAGCAAATGACTAAAACTTAGTCCGAAGGTGCCGTGATTTTAGTCCCGGACTTGCTTAGTCAGCTCAGGGATAGTCAGAGACTAAGCGCTAGTCCGCGTTCATGAAAACGGCCCCTGCAGACTATTTGTTCACGACTACAGAACAATTTCTCACGGCATAATTATTGGCACGTGGAAGCCAACTTCATGGCCCGATCGCTAACTGAAAGCTAACACACACAACCACACACACACACACACACACATACACACACACACATGATACTTTGAGTAACACTATGAGGAGGATAAAAAATTGATTCACTCACAGTCTCTTATTTAATTAAAACTATTCTAATATTTGATTAATATGCTAACATCTAATTGTGTGAAGCCACTCAATCGATTTATTTTAAAGTATTTCCGCTTTAGCGGTGGGACTATCTATCTTCCCATCTATCTTCTGAACGTGATCTTCCTTATCTACTTACTTCTTTTACTTACTCCTCTTTGGTGTTTCATAAACACATAAGGTCGACAGTAAGGAGCGCCAGTGACTTCTATCTTCCGCCAGCTTCCGAACCTCACCCCCGTTTTCATGAAAGCGGACTAACGCTTAGTCTCTTCTGACTTTAGTCAAGGACTTGAAAAAATCGGATTTCATGTGAGCTGGAATTAAAAACACAGAGATAAACTAATGGATGAATAAGAAAAGTAACTTAAATTACACTAAAATATACTGTTTAATATAAGTAATAGCAAGAGTCTATTTGATCAAACAATGACCAACATGCAATGACAATAACAATAACGACAACAATTACGCTACATGCGCTACCCAGTCACACAATAAGAAGAAATCATTCGTCACACGACAGCGATCACGACTCACAACATTATACCAACTGTCGTCGTCACCATCGACACTATCCGCGT
This sequence comes from Berghia stephanieae, assembly GCF_034508935.2. Classification (NCBI taxonomy): domain Eukaryota; kingdom Metazoa; phylum Mollusca; class Gastropoda; order Nudibranchia; family Aeolidiidae; genus Berghia; species Berghia stephanieae. Next base: position 66,950,942 of record NC_088360.1, on the reverse strand, counting down.
CACATCATCATCATCACCATCATCATCATCATCATCATCATCATCATCATCATCATCATCATCATCATCATCTGACGAGACCAGAGAGCAAACAAAGGTTATGTCAGATGCGTCTAAATTTGCATCAAATATATACGGCCCCGAGCCGCACCAGAACAACCAACATTCCTCTCTCAACTCATCATCACCAACAATTACTACAATGATTATTATCAATAGCATCAAAACAAAAGATGTATATATTATATAATGATAAACAACAATATCCTATATCCAGTTCATTAAGACAATAACAACATATCATATGTTCACATACATAAGCATTGAGTATTCATCAATATAATCATATTATGATACCAGAATATCCTTTCATCAAAAAATCAACATAAACCTAACGCTAAACCTAATTTTATTAAAGACAAAAACGTGAGTCATCAATATGTAACTCACTCTGATGTTTACTGTACTCATCAATTACACCTGCAGAGTCAATGAGTAACTTGTGAGTATATGATTGGCATACAACGTATGTCAGCGGTTTAACATGACTACTGTCGTATTAGATACGACGTCATCAGCGATCTCCCACGTAATTACGAGTCAGGCCTGATTACATGATGAAGTCAGAGAGCCAACGAAGGTTATATCAAATACGTCTTTTACGCATCAAATATACGGCCCCGAGCCGCCCCAAAACAACCAACGTTTCTCCCCCATCACCATAAAGACAATTCAATGTAATTATCTCCCGTAAAACGTATATCGCCCCAGAATCAAGGACATGGTTACCATCCAGCGGCAACGCCATACCTTCCAAGATAAGACTAGCCAATGTACTCAAAACAATATCATTATCAAGAGCATGTAAGACAAAACATCAAATATTTAAAAAAACATCATATATAACATAATTCCAGTCTTATTATTATTATTTTCATCATCATCATTATCATCATCATCATCATCATCATCATCATCATCATCATCATCATCTCATCATCATCATTATCATCATCATCATCTCATCATCATCATCATCATCATCATCATCATCATCATCATCATCATCATCATCATCATCATCATCATCATCATCATCATATATTATTATTATTATTATTATTATTATTATTATTATTATTATTATTATTATTATTATTATTATCATTATTATTCATTGCCTTTTTCACCCTGGGTCAGGGTATAGGCCACAGACAGTTTCCATCCTTCTCTATCCTGAGCTAACAAGCTAAAAAAAAAAGGATTTGGTTTGTCCGTCTGCGTTTCTGTAACGATTTGAGTTTAACGGAAAGGGGTGTTAACCCTTTGCCAACCCCAACCTGGAGGACGAGGCGACTCAAAGATGGGGGAATCACACACCATTAGTCGCCGTTTACGACACGCTGGCTTGGCGTTGGGCTATTCTTGACCCTCTCAGTAGAGGAACCCCGGACACCACATGGGGATTATTATTATTATTAATCTCTAAAATCACAACATTATGAATTTAATATAAGAAATAGTCTGGCAGCAACTGACTTTGAAAAAGAGGAATTAAAACACAGAGATAAACTAATGAATAAATAAGAAAAGTAACTTTAGTTAGACGTCTACACTCAAATATATTGTTTGTTCGTTTTGTTTTTTTTAATTTATTATTATGTTGTTTTTTTTTGGTTCAATTTGTTTGAGTTTCAATGAAACGGTCATTGGCCTAAATATAGAATTGACAGTCGACCACGGACATCATTGTAGTCTGATCAGTCGACGGTCAATATCAAGTGATTTGATTCATCATGGCAATATTAACTCAAAAAGAAACGAAACGAAATAGTGACTATACCGGATGTATTGTAATTTCCTCTTTGGAAATCTTTTTGCGTTGAAAGTATCGAAGGGTGGTATCTTACCTGCCATCCTGTACTAGAGAGCTTGATGTTATCAGCACAAATTAGCCAAATTAGTTACTGCCCTAACAACGCCCACTTCTATGCAAGAACCAAGCTAGTCAGAGACTAGAAAACGTTCATAAAATCCGATTGATTTTTTAGTCACTTGCTCCGTTTAGGCTTAGACTAGTAAATAACTAAATCTAGCCCGCTTACATGAGATTGGGCCCAGGTCCAACCGAAGGATGTCGTCTCTCTTTCCATCGATCTTCTCCAAGTCTCCAGTGGTCTTCCCCTATTGCGACAACCCTGCGGCACCCATATGAGCGCTGTTTTCGGGATTGCTCCTGTTACGATTCGGGCCGCTCCCGGAGAATCGGTAGAGCCAAATAACCCGAAACGTCAAAGAAAAGAAAAGAAAAGACTAGGAGGATAGAAAGAGGGAACTCGTTGATAAGTTCCCTCGGAGTGGAAGATCGGACCACTGCAATGAGCCTAGCCTGATCAGAAAGAAGAGAAAGAAAGGGAAAGTCTGGACAATGTTAATGATAAAATAAATGGAGATCCAGGTTTACAAACATGATACATTTATTACGGAAACTAAATTACACACCTACAACACAAATAGGAACGACACAACTCTACTTATCCATACATCCTTTCTCCTGACATACACGAATAAGGAACACCACGACAGTAACATAATATAAAACAGGACCGATGGAAAGGCGGTATTCTGTTCAGCTGAACGAAACTTACAAGAACTGCCTCTAGTTTCCCGCGCCTCGCATATATATAGAGCCGGGTTCGACCCCTGATTGGATAAAAGAGGTGTACGGTCGCCTCCGGACTCGTTCGGGTTATCAACCAGTGCCAGGGCATAGCATCTTCTCCCCCTAATGAGGAAAGACCCCATGTGACGATGAAATGGAAAAGGTATGAAGACCCAACAGGGTGAAGTGAAAAATAACAAGCAAAGAGGGGACCCCCAGGGGTCAATTAATAAAAAAATATCAGAAAAGAACCCCTGAGGGTAAATTGAACTGTTGGTAAAAAAAAAAAAAACCGTTGAGGGTTAAATGAAATGTGATAAACATATTATCATGTAGGTATATCAAAATATAATACACTATTTTCTAGTGGAGAAATACCAATTACATATCAAAATCCCTTGAAAGGAGAGAAAAAGAAATTAGGGTGGTAAGTGTGTTTAACCATAATATAATGATTAATTAGCATCACTAAAAGGCACGGGATAGAGCATCCGCCAGGACATTGTCCTTGCCTGGGATGTGACGGATATTTAAGTGGTATCTCTGTAGGGATAGAGACCATCTCATCAATCTCTGGTTACTGTTTGTCATCCTTGCGAGAAAAACCAGAGGGATGTGGTCACAGAGGTTGGCAACCAGAGGGCACGAAGAGAGATAAATGTCAAAATGCTCCAGAGCGAGCACAAGAGAAAGACATTCTTTCTCAATAGTGTAATAATTACAATGAGGTCGAGTGAAATTTCTGGAATAGAAGGCAATGGGGTGGAGCGTGTCTTCTAATTCTTGAAGCAACACTGCCCCGGTTCCCAGATCGGATGCATCACATGTCAATATGAAATCTTTCTTGTAATCAGGACTCATGAGTACCGGTGCGCTTCTCATGAATAGTTTAAGGGCACTAAACGCCTTGTTACACCCCCCCCCCCCTCCCCACACTCACTGAAAAACAGATTTTTTTCAGTAGATGTATAATTGGTGCAGCGATGGAGGAGAAGTAGGGACAAAACCGGCGATAGTAGTCCATCATTCCGAGGAAACGCAACAACAGGGAAATCCATCACAGGTGAAATCTTGGCTGAGTTTGGTCTGACGAGTCCATTACCGAGTTCATGCTCCTGACAGGTCACAGTTTCACACCCGATTGCCAATTTGTCCATATTAATGGCGATGTTGTGGTCATCCAGTATTGTGAAAACGGCCTCGAGATGTGCCCGTGATGATCCTCCCACGTCTCAGAAAAGACGACGATGTCGTCAATGTAATCTGTCAATGTATATATCTATTGCCGAATTGTGGTGTAATACAGAATTATACTTTCCATACAAGGATGAATAAAGTATATCTTATCTTATACTTTGACGTTGTTTCAGATAACTGCGGTGAAAAGAAGTCAAGTTCGTTTAGCATTGGTATTGCACGACGTGCAGTTATTTGCAGGTCTGATAACCCATTTCCTTTGGGGATGATTGTTGTAATGAAAATCTCAAAAAAATGACGCAAAATATTGTCCATTACATCAATATTAATTATTAAGCCCATAGTGCTTTCGGATGCCATACCTGCATATGTGCACGTCGGTAATAGAATTTCCTCATATCAATGCCGTGGTGACTTAAGCACGCAAACATATTAGAAAAGCCCTTTTAAAAAAAAATTCTCAGCAGGAAAATGAATTTGGCCATTTCATTTATTTATTTATTTGCCTTTTTTTTTCGGAACGAATTTGGCGCTTTCAGCCAAATCGAGTCTCGCAACCCTTAGACTTAGTGGTTTGGATTATAAATTGGAACTGTGTATTCAGTCCACCGGAAATAAAAATATTTAAAAAGGACCAATTATCGTCTATACTTACCTTAATCGATAGTGACGACTTTGATACTGAGCCTATTATAGGCATCATGAGAAATGCACAGGCATAATTTATAACAATTTAACGGCTTAATAATATCATTTACAGTGTTTTATTTACTTTCGGAAAACCATGATTGAGAGTTGTTCGAAACCGGGTGCCTGAAATAGATCTCAATTCTCGAAACCTATTTATCAAAGATTGACGAGATTCTTACCGTGGCTGCGAGATAGCAATTGGCCTGGCCAATTTGGCCACAATTGGCCACACAGAGAATAATGTTTCTAGAATTAATTTAAAATTAACATTTATATCTATTTTTAATTTTTCCTAGTCCTTTAGAATTTATTGTGATTATCAAAACCGATGAATTTTCCAAGGAGTTTTAGTATTGCTTGACCAAGTAAGGTTATATTTTGTCACTTTTCACATCGATCACTGGCCTCGAGTACGGCTGTGCTTCGAGCCCCCCCCCCCCCCCCCCCCCCCCCCCCCGGGCAGTCTTAACCTTGTCTTCTTCCTTCCGAGATCCCTTTCTGTCAAAATCATTCCTTGTCCTTTGAATTGTAGGGCTGGTCTATTGTTTATCGTCTATCATGTCTTGTAAAACTATTTTTTTTTGGACTGGTATCCCATTTATTCCTTTCTACTAGCCCTAAAATGACCTCAATGTTTTATAAGCGCCATCAAACCTTTAAAAACAAAAGAGTCCTTAAAAGAATGTAGAGTCATCTTCCTTGCTGCTCACGCCGATATTGTCTACACAAAAAGTGTTCCAAGCTGTAACCTTATAAATAAGGATAGGAACCAGCGTGAACAGACAATAAAGACCTCCATGGACAGGACTGTCCCAGGACAGTCCTGTCCTAGTGCGGAAGGGGTGTCAATCAAGACTTTTCGAGAGTAAATAAACGCTGTAAATGATATTATTAAGCCGTCAAATTGTCATAAATGTTATGCCTCTCCACTTCTGATGATGCCTACCTAACCTACTCAGTATCAATGTCGTCATTATCGATTAAGGTAACAAGTATTCACGCTAATTGGTCTTTTTTAAATATTTTTTTTTCCGGTGGACTGAATCATAGATAATACAGGGTAACTGTGTTTTCAGTCCACCGGAAATACAAGTATAGAACAGTAAAGTTTGCTGCCCCAAACGTAAACAAAGGTCGAGAAGCACATGGCAAACCACATGTTCCTGTCTTGACAGCTCACGTTCCAATGTAAATAATAGAAAGAAAATAACCTTTAAAATTTGGCTGTTAGGTGGCAAAAGAAACACATATTCATAAATACTCGATCATGCATCAAATAATGTCTAGATATGGATATTTTATGGAACAAAAGGTAAAATTTATCAAAAGTTACGTCTATCTATTTTTAGACCAGAGCAAATTATTGCGCTGGTATGAACAAAACGAGAATTATTCGGAGCCTGATTTTCATAATAATTTAGTCTTATATTATTATTTCTGCAACTGTTAGATTTTATGTAAACATATTTTCAATACTGAAAGTGTATTGCCTACAACTCAAACTACAAAATTGGGAGACCTATATTGTGCGTAAATTATTCCGGTCCCTAACGGAAATCACTAGCAACTTGTTATTGTTTACGTTTGGGGCAGCAAACTTTACTGTTCTATTTAAAAAGGACCAATTATGGCCTATACTTGTTACCTAATCGATAATAACGACATTGACACTGAGCCTATTGTAGGTTAGGCATCATCAGAAGTGGACAGGCTTAACATTTATGGCAATTTGACGGCTTAATATTATCATTGTTGTTCGAAATCAGGAGCCTGAAATAGATCTCAATTATCGATACCGATAAATCAATTATTGACAAATTCTTACCATGGTTGCCAGGTGGCCATTGGCTTGGCCAATTTGGCCAACAGAGCATAATGTTTCTATAATAAGTAATTTAAAATTAACATTTAGATATATCTATTTTTAATGTTTCCTAGTCCGTTAGAATTTTTATGATTATCAAAACCGATGAGTTTTCCAATGAGATCAGAGTTTTAGTATTGTTTGCCCAAGTAAGGTTCTATTTGGTCACTTTTCACATCGACCACTGGCCTCGAGCACGCCAGTGTACTCCCTTGGCAAAAAATTCTTAATTTTGAAGTTCAACACGTTGACGCCATTCCTGGTGACTCGAGAAGTTTGATCAACTTTTAATTTTTTTAAATTGATTTACTTTTACTCACTTTTAGGATTATTATTTAAATTTAGAACACAGTGAGACGTTAAAATGTATTGCCTTGTGTATTTCTTGTACGTAACAATATGAATCAGGAGAAAAACGAAACAAAAACGAACAAACAAAACAAAAACCAACCACACAAAAAAAAAAAAAAAAAAAAAAAAATACAAAAAAAAAAAAAATAAAAAAATAAAAGATAAAAGAAAAAGAGAGAACAACCTTTTATAGTTATAGGGTCTTGAATGTGTTTAAGGGAGCTTCAGAGAGAGAAGGGGTGTGTGGGTGGGAGAGATTAGATATAGAGTATAGATAAATAGATTGAGAGAGAGAGAGAGAGAGAGAGAGAGAGAGAGAGAGAGAGAGAGAGAGAGAGAGAGAGAGAGAGAGGGGGGGGGTTAAGGACTGCTTTGTAGCTATTTGTACTCGATTTTTCTTTTTTCTTTTGGTTCCTACAATATCGGCGTGAGCAGCAAGGAAGATGACTCTACTCTACATTCTTATAAGGACTCTTTGTGTTTAAAGGTTTGATGGCGCTTATAAAACATTGAGGTCATTTTAGGGCTAGTAGAAAGGAAAAAATGGGATACCAGTAAAAAGAAATATAGTTTTACAAGACATGATAGACGATGAACAATAGACCAGCCCTACAATTCAAAGGGCAAGGAATGATTTTGAAAGAAAAAGATCTTGGAAGAAGACAAAGTCAAGAATGCCCGGGGCGCGAGTTTTTTTTTTTTGCACCAGGTTGGGCCATTTTGTGACGTCATCTGAGAATACCCCTCTTCGCCAACTAACCTGTACTATTTTTAGCATCGCCACAATGGGATAGCCGTGACAGAGGTCGGACAAGGCCATAGGTCAGCGCGCGCGTTGTTCAAGGTTCAAAGGGGTGTGCAGTTGGCTCGCCTACACTATACACTGCACGCCTACCGTATTTTTGATTGTTAAGAAGAAGAAGAATGAGAAGAAGATAACATACTTAACTTTTTTAAAATGTTTGATATAATACTATAATACTGTAGTTGAAGTTTGAAATATAAGTTAGCAATAGAAATTAGACCACACTATTGTTGTCTTGAGATGTGACTACAGTGGTAGCTAGTGTGGATAGATGCAGAAAAAGTACGTTACACAAATCAAATGCATTGTAGGGTTCATCTCTGTAGGTCTATTACTATATTTAGGTGATAAATTATTGCACAACTGTGATTGGTAAATTTATAACTGCTTCAAAAATACAACAACAACAAAATTAATTTTTTTAAAAACGTAGTGTTTTTATGCACCTCCGTTGACGGTGTATCTTTTATGCACCTCCGTCACGTATGCGCATTCCACCCAATTTCATCAGCGATATTGTGTTCCTGTATTCGGACATGGCAAAAGTTATATTGTGACATATGTAGGATGTTTTTGTTAATAAATTTATACAAAAATAATAATAAACTAAAAAATCGAAATAATATTTCTATATTAAAGAACCAGAAAATAGAAGTTGCATTGAAGGTAAAATAATGTTTTAAAAAGACCTTATTAAATGTGATGAACAGTTAGGTGGCTCCGTAATTAATGATCTGCTGTGGTATGCCTGTGGTGTTATACTGATTCGACTCTGACTGTTATTCAATTGTTTTATCTCTAAATTTGACTGCCTGTGGTTCAATGGTATATCAGATGACTTTATAAGACAATGACTAAATGTGTATTCTTGGAAGAAAGGAGATGATTCTATATAAACTATATGGACAGTTTGTTCGTTTTGAATGTAGTTGGTCGATAAGGAGAAAGAGGTCGCCACTTGGAATAAACTAAATGCCCTCATAATTTTGAATCCTTTTTTGTCCACATCTGTGTCCGTCTGTTTGAGCAAATAATTTAATTTAACCGTACCAGTGCTTAGTGTTAGTTGTAATTGATGATTGATACTGCAATATTTGTAGTATGTCCAGTAACCTTGTTGGGTGATTGATTTTTTTCTTGTAAAGAAGTCATACTTTATAGGCAGATTGATAGTAAATTGAGATATTGAAATCATACACAATATTGGTTTTTAGTTTTTACTGGTCAATAAAATCTTATCCTCGTGAGTTATTTTACCACATAAAGACATAAATCATATCAGTTTACTGTTATGACCAACACAGCTGACCTGTTTGAGAGGAATGGAAGTGGTTAAAAAATATACAGAACAAACAAAACCATGAATTAATCAAGAAAATCAACTGCCAATATGATGATAATGCACAGGAACATAGATGCATATATGTACTTTTGATATTTATTAAAACTCTTGAGATACTGCCGCTGAGTTTTGAATAACAAACTTTTTATCGAAGTGCACCATAATTTACAAGCACATAAAATTAAATCCACAATTTGTGATATCTAAAGAAAACTATTAACCACAGGAATATCAAATTTTCACTGATGTTTAGAAAGACAACTGATTTTTCAAATCAAAATAATAAAGTGAAAGAGTCTGTTATTGTTTTCCCGCTATACAGACATATTATAAGACCATAAATATCCATAATTGCCCCCCATTGGACACGGCACTGCCTGATATCAGTTGAACTCCAATGACCTCACGCAGGTAGCTCGCAAGGAGGGTTATTGGTCCCTTGGGAGTTCCAACTAAAATAGCGCTGATTCCAAGCAGTGAGATAGATAGATAAATAGATAGATAGATAGATAGATAGATAGATAGATAGATAGATAGATAGATAGATAGATAGATAGATAGATAAATAGATAGATAGACATACAGATAGATAGATAGATAGATAGATAGATAGATAGATAGATAGATAGATAGATAGATAGATAGGTAGGTAGGTAGATAGATAGATAGGTAGGTAGGTAGAGTTGTACTCGTAGTTGTAGTAGTATGAACAGTAGTAGTAGTAGTAGTAGTAGTAGTAGTAGTAGTAGTAGTAGTAGTAGTAGTAGTAGTATTAGTAGTAGTAGTAGTAGTAGTAATGTAGTAAATAGTAGTAGTAGAGTAGTAGTATGTAGTAGTAGTAGTAGTAGTAGTAGTAGTAGTAGTAGTAGTAGTAGTATAGTGAGTAGTTAGTAGTTAGTAGTAGTAGTATAGTAGTAGTAGTAGTAGTAGTAGTAGTAGTAGTAGTTATGTAGTAGTAGTAGTAGTAGTAGTAGTAGTAGTAGTAGTAGTAGTAGTAGTAGTAGTAGTAGTAGTAGTAGTAGTAGTAGTAGTAGTAGTAGTAGTAGTAGTAGTAGTAGTAGTAGTAGTAGTATAGTAGTAGTAGTAGTAGTAGTAGTAGTAGTATATAGTAGTAGTATAGTAGTAGTAGAAGTAGTAGTGTATCGTAGTAGTAAGTATAGTAGTAGTAGTAGTAGTAGTAGTAGTAGTAGTAGTAGTATAGTAGTAGTAGTAGTAGTTATGTAGTATAGTTGTAGTCAGCTGTAGTGGCAGTTGTTGCAAGTGGAGGTGAGTGGTGGTCAATCCTAGTGTTGAGTCCGCGTGGAGTCAGCGCCCAACGACTTGATCCTACGGTTCATATAAACCGCTTGCGTGTCAAAACGACACGTAAAAGTACTGTCACGTGATTATTTTTCTCCACGAATCAGCGTGAGGCGGTAGACGGAGAGGAACCTCCCTGGCCCATTTTTAAACCTGCCTGTTCCCAACCTGGTGCAAAAAAAAAAAAAAAAAACTCGCGCCCGGGGCGGCCTCGAAGCACAGCCGTACTCGAGGTCAGTGATCGATGTGAAGAGTGACCAAATAGAACCTTACTTGGGCAAGCAATACTAAAACTCTGATCTCCTCGGAAAATTCATCGGTTTTGATAATCACAAAAAATTCTAAAGGACTAGGAAAAATTAAAAAATATCTAGATAATATAAAAGTTAATTTTAAATTAATTCTAGAACAAGGAATTTACCCAATGGAAACCGTACGGTGCTCTTATTGGCTAGCCAACCAGCGGCCTCGATGAGAAAACCATCCGCCGTTAAGACATGGGCTGGGAATTGCGTTACTATAGTAAACAAGCGCTGATCGACCGTTCATGAAATCTAAGGAAATAACTTCCTGCTCGCTCGTTTAACTCAAAATTATTCAAAATGATGTCTCTGAAATATATAAATGTGACTTCTTAAGGTTTTCTTCACGGTCAAAACCACACAACATTCTATTAATGATTACGTCCTAGGCAAAAAGGAATATGCGGCTATGTGGTCTGTGCGGCTATGTGGTCTGTGCGGCTATGTGGTCTAGTGGTATGACACTCGCTTTAGGATCGGAAGGTCCTGGGTTTGAGCCTCGCTCGGCGCATATTTGAGTCCTTGGAGAAGGCTCTTTACTCACATTCTCTCACCGTAGTCAGGTGTAAAATGAGTACCTGGCCGTTGACAGCGTTGTCTCTGTCCCAAAATTTTGTAATAATATCGCCTGACAGGCGTCATGTCTCGTCCTACATGTTATGTGTTGCTGTTGGCCAGGGACCCATTGTAAAGCGCTTTGAGCACGTTTAGTGGATATTGCGCTATATAAAAGCTCAAGTTTAAAAAAAAAAAAATTTAATATTGACAGGTCGACCAAGAGTTGAACTCGTCAGACGACAAACATCAATGCGAAGTGTAGAGAGGGTCAAGCTCTTGTTGTCTTGTCCTGTTCTATATAGAGAAAATGATAAATAGTATAGCCTCATGTGTGAGTGGTTGCGTGTCATAGTCATGTTTTTAAATTTTCTGTTGTTTATGTGTGTAGTGATGACTCTCTCACACTCACTGCATCATCATAGCAAAGAGACGCCAACTTTAAATTTGGCTCACATGAATTTCAGACACCACTCGTAGGAATTTCAATGCCGAAAGAGGAATTCCCGCACACAAGAAAAGGGAATTGGGATGGTATTTGGCATACATATTGTATAGTATCTAGTTCTAAATAGATAACTGATTAGAATTATATTATGATATATAAACATAATGCCAAATACAATTCCGAAGTTTCCATATTTCAAATGAAGTAAAGCTCCAAAACCCAATGGTAGTGATTGTGGTACTGGTGGTAGTGAAGATGATGTGGTGTTGGTGATTGTAGTAGTAGTGGTATTGATGATGATGTGGTGGTGGTTGTTGTAGTTGTAGTAGTAGTGATAGTGATGATGATGTGGTGGTGGTGGTTGTAGTAATAATTGTAATGGTGATGATATGGTGGTGATGGTTTCAGTAGTAGTGGTAGTGATGACGATGTGGTTGTGGTGGTTGTAGTAGCAGTGGTAGTGATAATGATGTGGTGCTGGTGGTTGTGGTAGTTGTGGTAGTGATGATATTGTGGTGATGGTTGTAGTTGTAGTAGTAGTGATAGTGATGATGATGTGGTGGTGCTTGTAGTTGTAATAATAGTGATAATGATGATGATGTGGTGGTGGTTGTAGTAGTAGCGGCGGTGGTGGTTGTAGTAGTAGTGGTAATGATGATGATACGGCGGTGGTGGTTGCAGTAGTATTGGTAGTGATGACGATGTGGTTGTGGTGGTTGTAGTAGTAGTGGTAGTGATGATGATGTGTTGGTGGTGGTGTAGTAGTAGTGGTAGTGATAATGATGTGGTGCTGGTGGTTGTAGCAGTGGTGGTATTGATGATATTGTGGTGGTGGTTGTAGTAGTAGAGGTAGTGAGGATGATGTGGTGGTGGTTGTTGCAGTTGTAGTGGTCGTGATGATGATCTGGTGGTGGTGGTTGTCATAGTGGTGGTAGTGATGGTGTAGTAGTAGTGGTAGTAATGATGATGGAGTGGTGGTGGTTGTAGTAGTGATGATGATGTGGTGGTGGTGTAGTGGTAATGATAATGATGCAGTGGTGGTGGTTGTAATAGTTGTGGTAGTATTGAAGTGCTGATGGTGGTTGTAGTAGTAGATAGTGACTGAAGATGTGGTGGTTGGAAAACACATTATACGTTGTTATAATACATGGTTACACACATTCTCTAACTTCATTTTTTTTGACAGCTTTATTGCGGCATGGATACGCAAAAGTTCTGAACCATGTTATTGTGGATTTTGATATTGTTTGTTGTTTTTCTTGTGTCGTTATGTTGACATAGAGACCGAATGAATGGTAATTAGATGGTAATGCTTACATTCCCAGCCAACGATAAAATGGCGCTGAATGCTTTCATTGGTGGACACTTTTTAGGCTCCGTACATATTCTCATTCGTTTAATTCTAGGGTATGTTCTAGAAACATTATTATCTGTGTGGCCAATTTTGGCCAAATTGGCCAGGCCCAATGACTATCTTGCAGCCACGGTAAGAATCTCGTCAATGTTTGATAAATCGGTTTCAGAAAAGTGAGTGGAGCAGGCACTTATGTTGGTAACAACAAGATATGAAGTGAATAGAAAAGTGCCAGAAGACAATAGAGAATAAAAATTTTTTTCGCGGCGGTGGTGGGGTTTGAACCTGCGACCTTATTGGTACGACAACTCCGCCTGGCAGGTGAGAGCGTGGCTCTACCGTGTGAGCTATCAACGAACACAAAAAATATTCGTTTCAAACTCAAAGTCATTACTAGATCCCTCTCTCACCCACTTCTTGAGACCGCCGATTCGTTCGTACACCACCATCGCGAATAATTTTGACCAGCAGTTAAGCTTAATAGCCAATATTCTCAACACAAACATATAACATAGAAACGATTGAGACATTGAGTATGCTCCGGTGTATGGGGTGAATTTTTAATTCAGAAAAGTGAGTGGAGCAGGCACTTATGTTGGTAACAACAAGATATGAAGTGAATAGAAAAGTGCCAGAAGATAATAGAGAATAAAAATTTTTTTCGCGGCGGTGGTGGGGTTTGAACCTGCGACCTTATTGGTACGACAACTCCGCCTGGCAGGTGAGAGCGTGGCTCTACCGTGTGAGCTATCAACGAACACAAAAAATATTCGTTTCAAACTCAAAGTCATTACTAGATCCCTCTCTCACCCACTTCTTGAGACCGCCGATTCGTTCGTACACCACCATCGCGAATAATTTTGACCAGCAGTTAAGCTTAATAGCCAATATTCTCAACACCCCAAATTCACCCCATACACCGGAGCATACTCAATGTCTCAATCGTTTCTATGTTATATGTTTGTGTTGAGAATATTGGCTATTAAGCTTAACTGCTGGTCAAAATTATTCGCGATGGTGGTGTACGAACGAATCGGCGGTCTCAAGAAGTGGGTGAGAGAGGGATCTAGTAATGACTTTGAGTTTGAAACGAATATTTTTTGTGTTCGTTGATAGCTCACACGGTAGAGCCACGCTCTCACCTGCCAGGCGGAGTTGTCGTACCAATAAGGTCGCAGGTTCAAACCCCACCACCGCCGCGAAAATTTTTTTATTCTCTATTGTCTTCTGGCACTTTTCTATTCACTTCATATCTTGTTGTTACCAACATAAGTGCCTGCTCCACTCACTTTTCTGAATTAAAAATTCACCCCATACACCGGAGCATACTCAATGTCTCAATCGTTTCTATGTTATATGTTTGTGTTGAGAATATTGGCTATTAAGCTTAACTGCTGGTCAAAATTATTCGCGATGGTGGTGTACGAACGAATCGGCGGTCTCAAGAAGTGGGTGAGAGAGGGATCTAGTAATGACTTTGAGTTTGAAACGAATATTTTTTGTGTTCGTTGATAGCTCACACGGTAGAGCCACGCTCTCACCTGCCAGGCGGAGTTGTCGTACCAATAAGGTCGCAGGTTCAAACCCCACCACCGCCGCGAAAAAATTTTTTATTCTCTATTGTCTTCTGGCACTTTTCTATTCACTTCATATCTTGTTGTTACCAACATAAGTGCCTGCTCCACTCACTTTTCTGAATAAAAATTCACCCCATACACCGGAGCATACTCAATGTCTCAATCGTTTCTATGTTATATGTTTGTGTTGAGAATATTGGCTATTAAGCTTAACTGCTGGTCAAAATTATTCGCGATGGTGGTGTACGAACGAATCGGCGGTCTCAAGAAGTGGGTGAGAGAGGGATCTAGTAATGACTTTGAGTTTTGAAACGAATATTTTTTGTGTTCGTTGATAGCTCACACGGTAGAGCCACGCTCTCACCTGCCAGGCGGAGTTGTCGTACCAATAAGGTCGCAGGTTCAAACCCCACCACCGCCGCGAAAAATTTTTTTATTCTCTATTGTCTTCTGGCACTTTTCTATTCACTTCATATCTTGTTGTTACCAACATAAGTGCCTGCTCCACTCACTTTTCTGAATTAAAAATTCACCCCATACACCGGAGCATACTCAATGTCTCAATCGTTTCTATGTTATATGTTTGTGTTGAGAATATTGGCTATTAAGCTTAACTGCTGGTCAAAATTATTCGCGATGGTGGTGTACGAACGAATCGGCGGTCTCAAGAAGTGGGTGAGAGAGGGATCTAGTAATGACTTTGAGTTTGAAACGAAAATTTTTTGTGTTCGTTGATAGCTCACACGGTAGAGCCACGCTCTCACCTGCCAGGCGGAGTTGTCGTACCAATAAGGTCGCAGGTTCAAACCCCACCACCGCCGCGAAAAGAATTTTTATTCTCTATTGTCTTCTGGCACTTTTCTATTCACTTCATATCTTGTTATAAATCGGTTTCGAGAATTGAGATCTATTTCAGGCACCCGGTTTCGAACAACTCTCAATCAAGATTTTCAGAGAGTAAATAAAACACTGTAAATGATATGATTACTAACGAAAGAGTGAAAATGGAAAGGCTTCGTATGGGAACAAAACAGACAATGGACGTTTCGGGTACAAACCCTTCGTCAGCACAACAATACACAAATAAACGTGGAAAACAAATAAAATATAATGAAAAATAACTTGTATCGTCTGTACTCAATGGTGGTTGCAGTATGAATGAAATGTTAGCGTGGCGTGGGTAGAGGATAGGGTGCCCCAGGGGGTGATCTAATTGATAAGCAAAGGTCAGCGTCAGGGAACAGAACTTTCCAGACTATAATGGAAGATAAAAGACATATTGGTATAGTAGTAGTAGTAGTAGTAGTAGTAGTAGTAGTAGTAGTAGTAGTAGTAGTAGTAGTAGTAGTAGTAGTAGTTGTAGTAGTAGTAGTTGTAGTAGTAGTAGTAGTAGTAGTAGTAGTAGTAGTAGTAGTAGTAGTAGTAGTAGTAGTAGTAGTAGTAGTAGTAGTAGAACGCTGTAGTGGAACAGTAGGGGGGGGGGGGGGTTGGAGGGGCGAGGTGAAAGGGTCACGGCGGAGGTGGGGGGGGGGGGGGTTGTTGGATGAGCGAAGGTCGAATCTTCGCGAAGGAACGATGCGATAGTAAAGTGGAATACACCAATAAATAGATAGATGGATAGGCAGATAGATAGGTAGATGGTCAGAAAAGAGGGAGAGAAGGGAGAGAGAGAGAGAGAGAGAGAGAGAGAGAGAGAGAGAGAGAGAGAGAGAGAGAGAGAGAGAGAGAGAGAGAGAGAGAGAGAGAGAGAGAGAGAGAGAGAGAAATTAATAAAAGAAAAAAAAAAGGAAAAATAAAAATTAAAAAAAAAAAATTAAAAATAAAAAAAACCAGACAATCCAGTCTTTGATATCGCAGGAGAATTACCTAGTAGAGCAGAGGTCCTTAAACACGACCCCAGCGACCTAGGTAATCCATGTTTTTACATGCTCCCTAAGATACACAAGATCCGGAATTGTCTGACACTCCACCTGGAAGGCCGATTGTGTCGGCTATCTCGTGCCCCACTGAGAAGGTATCGCAGTTCCTCGATGCGGTATTTCAACGTATAGTTCCCACCCTGCCATCGTATATCAAGGACACTAACCATGCTCTTGGTGTCATTGACGAAATTCGATTCCAGGATGAACGTCCACGGCTAATTTTCACCATGGATGTGAAGGCACTGTACACATCCATACCGCATCCTGACGGACTGCGTGCCATCAGGCATTTCGTCGACCGCCATCCATTACCAGGGATTTCCAGCAACAGCATTGTGAGGCTCACCGAACTTGTGCTCACACTCAACATTTTTGAGTTCAATGATGTATTTTTCCATCAGATCTCAGGTGTTGCGATGGGCACCAAGATGGGTCCCTCATATGCTAACCTCTTCATGGCTACCTTGAGGAAACCTTCTTCCATCAGTACAGTGGACCTGCCCCCGAGCTGTTCAAAAGGTACATTGACGACTGTTTCGGCATTACGTCATTGACCCACAGCCAGTTGAAGGGGTTCATCCTAGCGATGGACTCCTTCCACCCGTCCATAGAGTACACTTATGAGATTTCAACCTCTGAGGTGAACTTTTTGGACATCAAGGCTGTATTGACCAGCACGGGAGTACGGACCACTGTACACTACAAGGAAACGGACAGTCACAGCTACCTGCTCTATCGGTCATCCCATCCGGTGAAGTGCAAAGACTCCATCCCATTCAGTCAGATACTCCGCTTGCGGAGACTCTGTCTGGAAGATGATGAATTTGCGCTTCAACGTGATCGCATGCTCGATTTTTTTAGGGCACGGGAATATCCCGAAAGGGTTTTGCTTAAGGCTGTCCGGAAAGCCAGCCTCGTGTCGAGAGAAGCAGCAATGAGGCCTCGCAATGCCAGGAAGCAGGAGACACAGCGTCCCATTTTAGTCCTCACGCATCACCCCCATGCCGATCAAGTGAGGAACATCCTATTGCAGAACTATGGGATCCTCCAGGCGGGCGAAGACACCCACAGAGTTTTCTCAGAACCCCCGTTGGTAGCATATCGACGGGATCGTAACCTGAGGGATCTCCTGGTCAGAAGCCGCCTGGAACCCATACCTAGGGATGGACCTAAAGCCAGATCGTGTATGCGACCCCCGATGCAAGACTTGTGGGCACCTGTGGGAGTACAACAGAGTCAGTTTTCCAGACAAGATTTGGGACATCAGGCGGCCGTTTACTTGCACTGACCGTAATCTAGTCTATGCGATTACGTGCTCCCTGTGTGGGATTGCTTACGTTGGTGAGACCGAAAGAGGCTGGGTGACAGATTCGTGCAGCACTTGCGTGACATATCGAACTGTGCAGACACAGCAGTGGCCAGACACTTCAATCTGCCAGACCACTGCGATGTACAGTGTGTGCGTGTGTGTGTGCTCAGTTTTTGCCATTCGGACACTTCCGCCCGTCGACGTAGGGAAACTCACCTGATCAAGTTGTTGGGAACGCTGACTCCACGCGGACTCAACACCAGGATTGACCACCACTAGATGTCAACGTCACCCATATTCATCACCACTGCTGCTCTCACTTCTGCCACTACAGCTACTGCTGCTGCTACTACTACTACTTCTACTACTTCTACTACTACTA
The DNA here is from genome assembly GCF_034508935.2 of Berghia stephanieae. Taxonomy (NCBI): domain Eukaryota; kingdom Metazoa; phylum Mollusca; class Gastropoda; order Nudibranchia; family Aeolidiidae; genus Berghia; species Berghia stephanieae. The sequence goes on along the minus strand of NC_088360.1, from coordinate 66,932,883 downwards.
CTACTACTACTACTACTACTACTACTACTACTACTTCTACTACTACTACTACTACTACTACTACTACTACTACTACTACTACTACTACTACTACTATTACTACTACTGCTACTACTACTACTACTACTACTACTACTACTACTGCTACTACTACTACTACTACTACTACTACTACTACTACTACTACTACTACTACTACTACTACTACTACTACCACTACTACTACTACGACTACTACTACTACTGTTCATACTACTAAAAGTACAACTCTACCTACCTACCTATCTATCTATCTATCTATCTATCTATCTATCTATCTATGTATCTAGCTAGCTAGCTAGCTAGCTATCTATCTACTGATTATCCACCGATTCATAGTCATCTACCTTCCTAGCTCTCTCTCATTGTGTCCAATCATCCACTTTTTCATCCATTAATATACATATAGACCCAGCTATCTCTCGGCTGTTTTCCCGCCCCCTCTCCTCCCCCCTCCACCCTTTCTCTCTCTCTCTCTCTCTCTCTCTCTCTCTCTCTCTCTCTTTCTTTCTTTCTTTCTTTCTTTGTCCCCCCCCCTCCCTCTTTCTCCCTCCCCCCCTATCTCTCTCTCTCTGATTCCCCCTCTCTACCGGTCCGCCTCAAACCAACCCAGAAGACAATAGAGAAAAAAATTTTTATTCTCTATTGTCTTCTGGCACTTTTCTATTCACTTCATATCTTGTTGTTACCAACATAAGTGCCTGCTCCACTCACTTTTCTGAATTAAAAATTCACCCCATACACCGGAGCATACTCAATGTCTCAATCGTTTCTATGTTATATGTTTGTGTTGAGAATATTGGCTATTAGGCTTAACTGCTGGTCAAAATTATTCGCGATGGTGGTGTACGAACGAATCGGCGGTCTCAAGAAGTGGGTGAGAGAGGGATCTAGTAATGACTTTGAGTTTGAAACGAATATTTTTGTGTTCGTGGATAGCTCACACGGTAGAGCCACGCTCTCACCTGCCAGGCGGAGTTGTCGTACCAATAAGGTCGCAGGTTCAAACCCCACCACCGCCGCGAAAAAAATTTTTATTCTCTATTGTCTTCTGGCACTTTTCTACTACTACTACTACTACTACTACTACTACTACCAATATGTCTTTTATCTTCCATTATAGTCTGGAAAGTTCTGTTCCCTGACGCTGACCTTTGCTTATCAATTAGATCACCCCCCTGGGGCACCCTATCCTCTACCCACGCCACGCTAACATTTCATTCATACTGCAACCACCATTGAGTACAGACGATACAAGTTATTTTTCATTATATTTTATTTGTTTTCCACGTTTATTTGTGTATTGTTGTGCTGACGAAGGGTTTGTACCCGAAACGTCCATTGTCTGTTTTGTTCCCATACGAAGCCTTTCCATTTTCACTCTTTCGTTAGTATTTTACGATCACCGGCTTCAGGCAGCCCTTACTGTTTTCTACAAATGATATGATTAAGCCGTTGAATTGCTATAACTTTTATGCCTGTCCATTTCTGATGATTAGGGCTGGGCGGGTACCCGGGTACCCGCGAGTACCCGCGGGGAATAAAGTTAAACCGGGTACTCGGGTAAAAGGGGCGGGTAACGGGTACCCGCTTCAACAAATGGAAACCGAACTGAGAGTGATCATTTTTGGCGGTTTTAATATTTTTGAACAAAAATTGGAAATAATACAATTTTATTTACATATTTACATTTACATGACATTTTTTCAAAAGATTTTCCTACTTTATTTTTCAATTACAATGATTTTTTTGTTTTATTTGTTAACATGCATTTGATTCAATTTTGGAATCAATAGGTTCAGACTATATTTTATTAGTTCTTATCTTTTAAAGGAATCTCAGGTACTTTTATTTTATTTATTATTTATTTATTTTTTTTCATTGCAGTTAATTATCTTTGTTCCTTACTTCAGTTTCGCTTCATTTGTTGTAATAAATAATAAAGTAATAAAAAAAAATAAAAAAGCCCCCTCTCTCCCCCCCCCCCCCCCCCCCCCCCCCCCCCCCCCCACAAAAAAATTTTTGGGGACAAAAGTCACTCCTGCCACGGGTACCCACGGGTACCCGCGGGTACCCGGGTAATCAGACCACTACCCGGGTATTACCCGGGTAATGATTTGGGCGGGTAATCCCAGCACTTCTGATGATGCCTATAATAGGCTCAGTATCAAAGTCGTCACTATCGATTAAGATAAGTATAGACGATAATTGGTCCTTTTTAAATATTTTTATTTCCGGTGGACTGAATACACATCTGTGTTTTCAGTCCACCAGTGGACACAGTTCCCTAATACAGGGCCAAGAACACAGATGTGTTTTCAGTCCACCAAAACACAGTTCCTTATAAATTTATTATCTGGCAACAAAAAAAAAGCGCTGAATTCAAAATGGCGGAATACAGGGAAGGTAAGGCAGCGAAATAAAGCTAGGCCTTAGACTCAGTAACACGTTCAAATAAACAATAATAAAATGCCACTGTCTTTGGAGACGTACCGCATGTTCTTTGAGGTAGCTTCACTCTTTATAACTTTATATTGTTATTTTAACAGTATTAGTATTAGAATTTAGATGGGAAATTCCATGAAAATGTCAACCGAAGGAGAAGTAAGAATTAGTAAGAAGGGGTGTTTTTTTTTAGTTTTACAAATTCTTAAGTCTTAAGTTAAGAACATATTAAAATTTGGTACCAATTTGTTGGAAAATCATTCAGGATTATGAATATAAGTATATTTCGTGCATTACCACTACCACCACTACTACAACCACATCGTCATCACTACTACTGTAACCACCACCACCACATCATCACTGCAACTCTAGATACCACAACTACCACATCATTTCATCATCACTACCACTACTACTACAACCACCAGCGTCACATCATCACTACCACTACTACTGCAACCACCACCACCACATCATTACCATTACCACTACTACTACAACCAACATCACCACATCATCATCACTACCTCTAATACTACTACAACTACCACCACATCATCATCATCACTACCACTACTACTACAACCACCACTACCACATCATCACTACCATTTGTACTACAACCATCACCACTCACCACATCATCATCACTACCACCTACTACAACCACCACCACATCATCATCACTACCACTACTACTACAAGCACCACCACCACCTCATCTTCATCACTACCTCCACTACTACTACTACAACCACCACCACCACCAAATCATCATCACTACCGCTGCTACTACAACCACCACAACCACAACGTCAGGGTGGGGTTCCTGACCTCCCATAGTGGGCAGGGGGGTACATACCGTGTCTTCTATCCCCTTATATCTGTTTTCCAATATGCTTTCTGTCTTTGTCTTGGAATGAGATTACTTGGTTTTGTCTTGGTCCTGGCTGAGAGGGAAGCAGTCGAATGTATTGTTTTGGGAGATGATATTTTTTTCATTGTAAATCATCTCTCTGTTATGCACTGTATTATGCTTTCTTTATATTATATATGATTTGTAAAACAGTTGAGTGTGTTCCTCTTAGCGGGGACCTGTGCTTGTGTCTGGATTCGACTTTTAGTAGGGAGTTTAATAGAAATTCTAAATGTACCTCACACACTTGAAACCAATGTCACATGAAAGAGCTGGCAACACAGATTACAAAACAGTTTGAATTTTGTTTCTATCTTGATTAGAAATGTAGTTACGGCAGTTCAAAGTCTGAAATTTCAGACCGATTTTTACCCCAAAATTACCATTGCAAAGTTGTGACCGAAAACGTGTGATGTTAATAAAAAATGGTTAAAACAGTCAATATGGAGTTCTTATCATATATTGTATACCAAAATGTTCGTCTTATCGAGGACAATGCATTTACATTAATAAAGAGGAAGATAAACATTTCAAATTAACACATTATTACATAATATGACGCAAATGTTACATAATCAAAAACTCGGCTAGACGTAAGAAAGAATTTGCTCTATCACTTTTGGATTTATCTCCAATATCTCACTGAAACAATTGCAAATAATTACCCTCTTTTAATTAATACATAGAGAATAAAAAAGGGTTTGAGATTATTTAAATGAAAAGATATAAACATGTTGTGTAATGACATAATGAGTTTATTTTTACCTATGGCAATTTAATTGCATATAAATAAAATGGTAGATTGAAAAAGTTTAAATAAATTGAAACAGATTCCCTATTATAATTAGAAGGAAAGTTCTGGCTTTTAATACTTAAAAAAATTCTGCTGAACTACTTTGGGTTTATTGCGATTACATCATTTGAACTGACAATTAATATAATTTTATGCCCCTTCTCTCTCAATGTATGGGGGTGTCAAAACTAATAGAACTTCTTACCATAATAATTATTAAGGCTAAGGCCTTTAAAATATGGATACAAATGATAAACATACCTAATCATATGGGAAAGAAACTTGATGACTTGATGGCAAAGTAAAATAAAATAAAATTAAAGCAATTGGTATTTTTAAAATATCGATATTATTAATATCGAATTTCACAAAGAGAAGAAATATACGAACTTTTAAAACAAAAACTATAAAATGCCTATAAATAAAGTTGGAAAGTATTTATTCAAAATAAAAACATAGTTAATAATAGTACTGAAAATATTATGGACTAAATTTAACATAATACATAACTAAATTTAAAATATCGATATCGCCCGGCAGCCATGATGAGAAGATAATGTAAACAAGGCATTTCGGCGCAGAGTTAAAAGCAGGGCTGGCGAGTCGGAGTCGGTAGGAGTCGGTTGTTTGAGGGTGGAGTCGGAGTCGGTTGTTTGAGGGTGGAGTCGGAGTCGGTTTTAGAAGTCCCGACTCCGACTCCTTACCACTTTCAGACATTGCATTTGTATGGGTGTGTCTTTTTTACGAAACCCGTCGAAACCCGACGAATCCCGACAAAGTTATGGGAAGTAGGTGGCAGTGGGGAGTGAACCTAGAACTCAGGGAAGTGTGCACCATTGGGGAGTGAACCTGGGACTGGGTTTCGGCGGGTTTCGTAAAAAAGAACTAGTGCTTTTTTACAAAACCCGACCATATCCAGCAAAGTTATGGAAAGTAGACAACTGGAGTGAACCCGAGACTCAGGGAAGTGTACACCAGTCGGGAGTGAACCTGAGACTAAGGTTATCGGCGGGTTTCGTAAAAAAGAATTAGTGCTTTATTACGAAACCCGCTGAAACCCGACAATATCCGGCAAAGTTATGGGAGTTTGGCAACAGTGGGGGGTGATCCTGGGAGTCAGGGAATTGCACACCAGTGGGGAGTTAACCTGGGACTGTGGGAGATGGATAACTGTGGGTATCCGAGCCGAACTATAGGAGTTTGGTACCAGAGGAGAATGAACCTGACACTATAGAAGGTGGGCGCCAGTGGGGAGTGAACCTGGGATTCAGGGTATTACACACCAGTGGGGATTTAACCTGGGAATATGTAAAAAAGGATATCAGTGGGAAATAAACCTGGGACTAAAGGAGATGGATACCATTGAAATTTGAAGCCGAGTATGAGAGTTTGGTACCAGAGGAGAATGAACCTGACACTATAGGAGGTGGGCGCCAGTGGGGAGTGAACCTGGGACTATGTAAACAGGATATCAGTGGGCAATAAACCTGGGACTAAAGGGAGATGGATACCATTGGGAGTTGAAGCCGGATTTGGGAGTTGGGTACCAGGGGAGAGAGAAACCTGACACAATAGGAGGCGGGCGCCAATGGGGAGTGAACCTGGGACTATGTAAAAAGGATATCAGTGGGAAATAAACCTGGGACTAAAGGGAGATGAATACCATTGAAAGTTGAAGCCGGATATGAGAGTTTGGTACCAGAGGAGAATGAACCTGACACAATAGGAGGTGGGCGCCAGTGGGGAGTGAACCTGGGACTATGTAAACAGGATATCAGTGGGAAATAAACCTGGGACTAAAGGGAGATGGATACCATTGAAAGTTGAAGCCGAATATGAAAGTATGGTTCCAGAGGAGAATGAACCTGACACAATAGGAGGTGGGCGCCAGTGGAGAGTGAACCTGGGACTCAGGGAATTGCACACCAGTGGGGAGTTAACCTGGGAATATGTATAAAGGATATCAGTAGGAAATAAATCTGGGACTAAAGGGAGATGGATACCATTGGGAGTTGAAGCCGGATTTATTTCCCACTGATATCCTTTTTTAGATATTCACAGGTTAACTCCCCACTGGTGTGCAATTCCCTGATTCCCAGGTTCACTCCCCACTGGCGCCCACCTTCAATAGTGTCAGGTTCATTCTCCTCTGGTACCCAACTCCTATAGTTCGGCTCGGATAACCACAGTTATCCATCTCCCACAGTCCGAGGTTAACTCCCAATTGGTGTGCACTTCCCTGAGTCCCAGGTTCACTCCACACTGGCGCCCATCTCCTATAGTGTCAGGTTCATTCTCCTCTGGTACTCAACTCCCATATCTGGCTTCAACTTTCAATGGTATCCATCGCCCTTTAGTTCCAGGTTTATTTCCCATTGATATCCTTTTTACACAGTCCCAGGTTAACTCCCCACTGGTGTGCAATTCCCTGACTCCCAGGTTCACTCCCCACTGGCGCCCACCTTCTATAGTGTCAGGTTCATTCTCCTCTGGTACCTAACTCCTATAGTTCGGCTCGGATACCCACAGTTATCCATCTCCCACAGTCCCAGGTTAACTCCCAATTGGTGTGCACTTCCCTGAGTCCCAGGTTCACTCCACACTGGCGCCCATCTCCTATAGTGTCAGGTTCATTCTCCTCTGGTACTCAACTCCCATATCCGGCTTCAACTTTCAATGGTATCCATCTCCCTTTAGTTCCAGGTTTATTTCCCACTGATATCCTTTTTACACAGTCCCAGGTTCACTCCCCACTGGTGTACACCGCCCTGATTCCCAGGATCACCCCCCACTGTTGCCAAACTCCCATAACTTTGCCGGATATTATCGGGTTTCGGCGGGTTTCGTAATAAAGCACTAATTCTTTTTTACGAAACCCGCCGAAACCGGCCGATAACCTTAGTCTCAGGTTCACTCCCGACTGATGTACACTTCCCTGAGTCTCGGGTTCACTTCCCATAACGTTGCTGGATGTTGTCAGGTTTCGTAAAAAAGCACTAGTTCTTTTTTACTAAACCCGCCGAAACCCAGTCCCAGGTTCACTCCCCAATGGTGTACACTTCCCTGAGTTCTAGGTTCACTCCCCACTGCCACCTACTTCCCATAACTTTGTCGGGATTCGGCGGGTTTCGTAAAAAAGAACACACCGCATTTTTATATCATTCAATGTGTAATATTTTAGATACTAGATATAGATAGTATCCAGGCCTATAGAATTTGAAAAAAATTACATTGGTATTAGCTAAAGGTGAACTATGCTTCCAAAACCCCCTTTCCTCCCCAACCTTCATGCTCTCGTGCTGTACATTTAAGTTGGCATCAATGCCAATCACCCCGTACCTGACTAGAGGGAGGGTGGGGATGCTGACTCTTCAATGTTAAAGTTAGGTTATTAGAAAGTGGGATAACCATAAGACCATAAGAAGTGACTTTATTTTAGTATAAATGGTTTCAGTTTCAATATTGTCTTAATTTCACTTTTCCTCTTTTTGTTGGTCTTAATGACAGTTTTATTCATATCTTAGTTTCAGTTTCCTTTTTGTCTAGTTTCAGTTCCTTTTTTGTCCTAGTTTCAAATATGAAGCGGCTTGTATTGTTATAATACATATACTGGGGAAAAGCTAAAAGTAGCTGCGAGTGTTGGTTGCATATTATTACCTATTAATACTATGCTTGAGGAGTCGGAGTTGGTTTCAAGGCTGGAGTCGGAGTCGGTTTAAAAATAACCGACTCCGCCAGCCCTGGTTAAAAGGTGTCTGCGCATCGATATAGAGCCCTGAAATTTGGCATGAACAGTTTAGATGTTATTCTAAAAACAAGCGTTTAAATTTTAAAAACACACGCGGTAAATAAAAAAATAAATGCATTTGAAAATTGCCAAATTTTAACTTCATATAACTTCTGGAATTATTAATGGAGTTTTCCTTAATTGGCACCATTTAAAAGGAAATTGAAAGACGAAAATAATGATACCAAAATATCTGTGATATTCCTCTTTATAACGAAGTTATGCATCTTTAATTGAACCCCCCAAAACGCGAACGGCAATTTCCAGTCACAACTTTCCTATGGGCGAGTTGGGTCAAAATTTGACTGCCACTGCTGCTGCTCACTAAACTGCCTACTTTTAGTGATCTCAAACTAAGTACTTTGATAGTGTGCTCTTGGAATCTACATCTGTTCCCTATTTGAACCAATTCCCCTTTGTCTTCCCTTTTCTTGGATGCTTTATTGTATTTCTAGAACTTTTTACTATCCCATTTTCTTCCTTTTTACTGGCGCTGATATGACCTTAATGTGTTGCAAGCGCCGTAAAACCCTTAAAAACAAAAACAAACAACCACATCGTCATCACTACCACTACTACTGCTACTACTATACTCCTACTGCTACAACCACTACTACGACTACTAACTACTACTATTACTACTACTTCTATTATACTACTACTGCTACAACCACTACTACTACTACTGCTACTACTACAACAACCACCACTACATCATCATCATCATCACTACTACTACAACCACCAGCACCACATTATCATCACGACCACTACTACTACAATACAATCATCACTACCACTACAACCACCACCATCACCACATCATCATTACCACTACTACTACTACTACAACAACCACCACCACATCATCATCATCACTACCACTACTATTACAACCACCACTACCACATCATCATCACTACCAATTTTACTACAACCACCATCACCATACATCAACATCACTACAACCACAACCACATCATTATCATCACGACCACAACTACTACAACCACTATACCACCACCACATCATCATCACTACCACTGCACTACTACTTCATCCACCTCCACCACAATATCATCATCACTACTACTACAACAACAAAACACCACTATCACATCATCATCACTACCACTATTACTACAACAACTAACACCACACCAGCCTCACTACCACCAGTACTACAATCTCTACCATTAGATTTTGGCGCTTTACTTCATTTAAAATAAGAAAACCTTGGGATTGTATTTGGCAATGCATTTATGTATCATAATATAATTGTAATCAGTTATCTATTTAGAACTATACAATTACAATATGTAAACACAAATACCATTCCAATTCCTTTTTCTCGTGTGCGGAAATTCCTCTTTCGGCATTGAAATTCCTCAGGGCTGAGAATCTTCCGCCTAAAGGCGGATTTCCGCCTGAATGGTAGTTTATCTTCGCCCATCCCATCACATTTCCTCCTTTTTCAAATTTGCCGTGTCAAACATTTTCCTCAAAACCACAAAATCAACATTATGTCTTATGTCATATTTTGACACCTGTGCTCAGTCTTGTGAAATTTGGTGACAGTCCCGTTTTTATGACGTTGGGCCAGACAGTATGGCACCAGATGTCACAATTGACACAGAAGACCAGTAGTGTTCTTTGATTAGTTAGTTGATGGTTGAAGGGGAAGGGGAGGGACAAATGGGTCTGGATTTGTTTCTCTGTTGTAGGTACCTATTGCCTTTTTAATTTTCTCTCTCTCTCTCTCTCTCTCCTCTCTCTCTCTTCTCTCTCTCTCTCTCTCTCCTCTCTCTCTCTCTCTCTCTCTCTCTCTCTCTCTCTCCCCCCCCCCCCCCCCCCTTTTCCTTTCTATTTCTCGTTTCCTTTTTCCCCCCTTTTTTGATATAGAATTCAAAATGTTATATTGGCAGAGAATACTCTCCTCCCCCCCCCCCCTCTCTCTCTCTCTCTCTCTCTCTCTCTCTCTCTCTCTCTCTCTCTCTCTCTCTCTCTCTCTCTCTCTTTCTTTCTTTCGCAACTATCCATTAAATCATCTGGTATATAGAGATCATATACAGTATTAGAATATAGCAATGGTGATTGGCTTAGTTTAATCTTTTTTCTTTATGCCTTTGGCAATTTGAGAGATTCTTGGGTTGTATTTATATGCTGAATAACTACTAGGTTTCGGTAACAAAGATACTGTAGCCTGCTTTATAAAGTAAAAATCAAAACAAAACAATACTTTCTGGCCTTTTATTTGAATAACATTGTAGGCCTTTAACATGTGGAAAGGACAAATTCATTAAATGTTTACAAAAAGTAAATTTATATCTAATGATAAGAATGGATTTATACTAGTAATAGTAATATATTACATAATACTAATACAAAACTATGTTCCTGTTATTTTTACACGTTGCTTGTGTTTGATCAATAGACGGAGAAATTTTCCTCCTTTTTGACACATTGCTATTATTATTATCATCACTGAATAAAAAAAAAACACTCGCCAAAACCACTACATCAACATCTCTACCGCCACTACTATTACAATCACTACCACATCATCATCCCTACCACCACTACTACTACAAATAGCACCACATCATCCCTACCACCACTACTACTACAGCTACCACCACATCAGCAACCCTACTACCATTACTACAACCACCACAATATCATCATCCCCACCACCACTACTACTACAACCACCATCACATCATCTCTAAGACCACTACTACTACAATCACCACCACTTCATCATCCCTACCACCACCACTACCACATCACCCCTACCACCACCACACCATCATCCCTAGCACCATTACCACAACTACCATCACATTATCTACTACTACAACCACCACCACATCATCAACCCTACTACCACGACTTCAACCACCACCACATCATCATCCCTACCACCACTAATATTACCACCACCATCACACCATCATCCCTACCATCACTACTACTGCAACCACCACCACACCATCATCACTACCACCTCTACTGCTACAACCACCACCACATCATCAACCCTACTACCACTACTACAACCATCACCTCATCATCATCCCTACCACCACTACTACTACAACCACCACAACATCATCCCTACCACCACATCACCATTCCTACCAAGCTACCACAACCACCACCACACAATCATCCATACGACCACTACTACTACAATCACTACCACATCATCCCTACCACCGCTATTACTACAACCACCACCACATCATCGTCCCTACTACAACCACCAAATGTTGTAATTAATTACACTTTCAACTTTTGAAATTCCACCGAGTTGTATCAGAAATTGCTGAGATAAATCTTGGATCGCATCTCAGTAAATTTTAGTGAAATTCAAATTTATAGGTTATGGTCGCATGGATGGGTCATGATCTTCACAATGAAAAATTTCCTCCTTTTTAGTGACCAGTCATTCTCACCCCTGATTCCTAAGAGTGGTGTCTGAAGCTCATGTGAGCCAAATTTAAAGTTGGCGTCTCTGCACCACCACCGCATCATCACTACCACTACTACTACAACCACCACATCATCATCACTACCATTTGTACTACATCATCACTGCCATCACTACAACAATACAACCACCACCACATCATCATCTCTACCACCACTACTACAACAACCACCACATCATCACTAACAGTTGTACTACAACCACCATCACCACCACATCATCATCACTACCCCTACAAGCACCACCACCACATCTTCATCATTACCACCACTACTGCTACTACAAGCACCACCACCACCTCATCTTCATCACTACCACCACTACTGCTACTACAACCACCACCACCACATCATCATCACTACCACTGCTACTACAACCACCACCACCACATCATCATCACTACTACTACGACCACCACCACCACCACATCATCACTTCTACAACTACTACTACTACAACCACCACCACCACATCATCACTACCATTACTACTACTACAACCACCACATCATCATCACTGCCATCACTACTAAAATACAACCACCACCACATCATCATCTCTACCACCACTACTACAACCGCCATCACCACCACATCATCAACACTACCACTATTACTACAAGCACCACCACCACCACATCATAATCACTACTACTAGTACTACTACAACCACCACCACCACCACATCATCACTTCTACAACTACTACTACTACTACTACTACTACTACTACTACTACTACTACTACCACTACCACTACTACTACAACTACTACAACTACCACTACTACTATTACAACCACCACCACCACATTATCATCACTACTACGACTACTACTACAACCATCACCACATCATCACTACCACTACTACTACAACCACCACCACCACTACCACATCATCACTACCATTTGTACTACAACCACCAACACCACATCATCCTCACTACCACCAGTACTACAATCTCTACCTTAGGTTTTGGCGCTTTACTTCATTGGAAATAAGGAGACTTTGGGATTGTATTTGTCAATGTGTTTATGTATCATAATATAATTCTAATCAGTTATCTATTTAGAACTATACAATGTGTAAACACAATGCCAAATACCATTCCAATTCCTTTTTCTTGTGTGCGGAAATTCCTCTTTCGGCATTGAAATTCCCACGAGTGGTGTCTGAAACTCCTGTGAGCCAAATGTAAAGTTGGCGTCTCTGGGTTAAGGAGCGAGGTCCCCGCTGAACGGAGTAATTTTACAGATGTTTTGACTAGCAACCAGGGGCATTGGTTAAGGAGCGAGGTCCCCGTCGCCGCCTTGCTTTGTTTATCATCATCACTAGTACCTCACCCACCAATACCACCATCGTCATTGTTATAACATCACTACCAGCACCACAACAACCACCACTACCATATCATCATCATCACTATTACCACTACCACCGTGACATCATCATCATTTCAATTACAACCAAACCACCACTTCTTTTGACAACTACCTCCCATCACATCATCATTACTACAACAAACACCACGGCATCATCATTACTACGACCAATATAACCACACACCTCATAATCAAAACTACTACCATAATGCAACCACTACCGCTTTATCATTATGACTACCATTAGTGCGGAGCGGTCCCAAGCATGTTTAGGACCGCCAGTTCTACAGTACAGTCCCTGGGAAATGTGAATCGCAAGGACCGGTTCGAACCGGTTCTTTTTCGACATTGGCCAATCACAAGGCGTCATTGTGACCGTCAAACGATAGGAACCGGTCCTGCAGTAGATGGCTGTCGAACTGCTAAGTGTAAGTGAGAGCGGAGAAGGCGTGTTGCCTCAAAACATGAAAATAGTGCTATAACACTATCCATTAAGCATGTGTTTGTGTGTGTGTCTGCGAAGATTGATGGAGCGGGTCGGGTCAATGTTAGGGAGTGAAAGGAAAATGGATTGTTAATATTTTGTGTCTGTGACATGCTGGACCAAAAGTATGGGAAGTGGGAAGAGTTTGTTTTGATTTTTAAATTATTTTTTTTTGGGGGGGGGGGGGGGGGGTTGTTGTTTTCTCCATTCCTTTTTTTCTCTTTTCTTGCGGCTATGTGGTCTTGTGGTATGACACTCGCTTTCGGATCGGAAGGTCCTGGGTTCGAGCCTCGCTCGGCGCCTAGTTTAGTCCTTGAAAGACTCTTTACTCACATCCTATCACCGTACTCAGGTGTAAAATGAGTACCTGGTCGTCAACATTGTTGTCTCTGTCGGAAAAAATTGTAACATCGCCTAACAGGCGTCATGTCTCGTTCTACATGTTACGTGTTGCTATTATTCAGGGACCCGTTGTAAAGCGCTTTGAGCACATTTAGTGGATATTGCGCTATATAAAAGCTCACGTTTTTGTTTCTTTTTGAATAATAAAAAAATTCTATCTTTGGATAGGACGCTGTCTATCCCAAAGTACTTTTCACCAGATCTAACAAACCCAGCTACCCATTCACTGCTGAATAAACAGAGATCATAAGAAAAAAAAGCTCGACTGCACCCGGGATCAATCTCTGGCCCCTTGCGTGTAAAGAGAGTGCTCTATCAACTAGCTATAGGGCCCCCCAAATAATCTAATGTTGGTTTTTAAAAATACAGACATTATAATTGTTATTTTTGAAGAAAGCTATAGTATGTGAAACTTGTATCATTTGATTAGTTAAAACACCAAATGAAATAAAAATATTATTGTATCATCAAATGACAACAATGCGATAGAAAGGAGTGGTGACAACAGATAGCCAAAAGAAAAAAATCGGACCAGCTAGGTTCGAAACACACACACGAACACACATACACACAAGCACACATCTTATAGTAGTCACATTCATTTCAAAGAATAACCCATAAGAGAAGAGGGGTGATGTCGTCAAAATAGATCATTGTCATTGCGATCATTAGTGTGTAGTAAATTAGGAAATTTACCCGGAGTAATGGAATCGTCCAAGGCGTCTCGCGGCCCCTCTTACCCCACCACACACACAAGAGGGCATATGTGCAAGAGGGGGTTGGTGCGATTAATTAAGTGGGATGGGTGGTTAGGCGAACGACCTAGGCAAAAGGACTGAGAAAAGGCAGTAAAGAAACTAGAATCGCTGGGACCGTTCAAATAGAAAGATAAGAAGTGAGGATAATAACGTTCGGTTCAACGGTTCGTCAGCTTGGGACCGGTCCCAGCTAAGGAACCGTGGGACCGGTCCTCAGCGCGGCACTAACTACCATAACTACAACCATCATCATTACTACCTCTACCACCACCATATCATCATTACTACCACAACTACAACCACCAACACATCATCTTTACTTCTGCTACAACTACACCAAACCACCCACCACCACATCTTCATCACTTCTACCACTACGACAACAACCACCACCTTATCATCACTACTACCACTACAACAACAACCACCACCTTATCATCACTACTACCACTACAACAACAACCACCACCTTATCATCTCTACTACCTCTACCTCAACAACTGCCACCTTATCATCATGACTGACACGTCTACAACACCATCACCACAACATCAGCACTAGTTCACTATTACAACCACTAACACCACATCGTCATCAATACCATTATACTACAACAACCAGTACCACCTTATTGTTATCAATGATACCACAACTACAATTACAATCACTACCACCACATCATCACCATTGCCTTTACTACAACTACCACCACATAATCATCATTACTACACTTCTACAGCCACCACCACCAGTATATTTATCACTACAATCAGTGGTTTTTGTTGTGAATCAGGAGTGTCATTTATATGTGCCTCCTGTCTGTCCGAAGCATGCTTGAGTTCGTAGTAGACATAATCCAAAGATTTCTGTGAATTAGATTTCATGAGTAATTTCCCATTGTTGGTTGGTCATGATCACGCAGCACACCATGTGATGTTGCATTATTTATCATTACACTTTGTTGTGGTATTTGTTTAGTTTTGATTTTTCTTTAATTCTATTTTTATTATGATAATTCATCATGTTAAAAATGGAATAAAAACACTTGATTTGAAAAAAAACATGAAAAGTAATTTGTCATAGGGAAGAATGTTGGTACTGAGGGTCCGTCTTAGATTGGTGAAAAGAATTCAGTAAATGAGATCTCTTGCAGCCAGCATTTAGGCCTAATTGTACGGAACCATCTCCCTTCTTTGTTTCTTGTGTAGCCTGTTAGTGTATGTTTGTGCATGTCATGTGTGTGTATGCGTCTGCCTTCCTCTTTATACCTCTCTATCCCCTTCTGTCTCTTTCTCACACGTACAGCTGTAATGTTCAGAGGGTCATGGAAGGGGGTGGATAACAATAAGAACAACCAGAAATGGTCTTGTAAAGCATGCCTGAAGCCAAAGCTACTGTGCTTAAAGGCATGTAGTTTACATAGAGCAAAAAATTCTGTAAGAGACAATTAGCATGCTTGAATCCAAAACGTGCTTACTGTCTGTACAATTGATGATGATGACGATGATAATTCTATTGTAATAATTATGATAACAATAATTGTTGCATAACTTCGTGTGCATTAAAAATTTTTTTGGGTATTCGGATGTCAAATGCAAACATTTTCAATTGTTTTCAAAGTTGAGTCGAGACCCCTGGTCCTCAAGTAATGCCACAGTGACCATTGATAGGATAATTAATAAGGCCATGAGTTATACTCACCCAATTTCAAATGTGGAAGAACTGTTCAAGAGATTTTGTCTTAGTAAACTAGAGAAAGTTATGAAGGATGGCGATCATCCCCTTGACAAATATATTAAGTTCTCCATGAGGGGCCCTTGTCTTTTATCAATACAGACAAAAGACAACATGTCACCTAAATTCATTTTTACCACATATTGTTTGAATCTTTAATGCCCAACTGTGATTTAAATTACATTCTATTTTTTAAAAATATACACACACAAGATTGGACTAGACTAGAGGCCATTATAAGATTTATAAAATTGATATATAAAGTTTATGCATTTACTTATAAATTCAATATAATATTATATTATATATATTATTATTATATATATATATATATATATATTATATATATATATATTATATATATATATATATATATATATATATATATATATATATATTATATATATATATATATATATATATATATATATATATTATATATATATAAATATATATATATATATATATATATATATTTTATATAATATATATATATATATATATATATTATATATTATATATGTTTGAATTTATAAGTAAATGCATATTTATATATATATATATATATATATATATATATATATTTCTTTCATCAGCAAATGGATCTTTTCATTCAAAGAATAAGAGTCAGATTGATGATGAGCTTCTTCCTGATCTTGATGATAGCGTTCTTCAAACTGCCAGGATAAGGAAGAATCAGGTTTCAAAATGCATATTAGAAGCCCAAAATATTGTCTCTAACTCAGTGAAATATTACGTAAGTACGACATATTCTAAGTTAAATGAATCTTTTCAAAGACCTATTTATATAATTAACTTTAGCCTTTAGATCAATATTCAAACTAGAACTAGCATTCTCTCAATAGCCAATATATGTTTGCATTTGCAGTGACATAATTCAGGCCTGTACACTGGGTGGGGATCCTGACCTCCCATAGCGGGCAGGGAGCTACATGGGTGTCTTCTATCCCCTTATCTGTTTTCCCACATGCTTTCTGTCTTTGTCTCGGAATGAGATTACTTGGTTTTGTCCTGGCCCTGGTTGGAGTCCTGGCTGGGAGGGAAACGGTCAAATGCATAGTTATTGTTTTGGGAGATGATATTTTTTTCCTTGTAAATCATCTCTCTGTTATGTATTATTATTTTTATTTTGAATGTATAATGTAAGCATATGAGTGTATTCCTCTTTGTTGGATTTTGTGCTTGTGTCCGGATGAGACTTGTAGGTGATTTCAAACTAAGTACATTGATGGTATGCTCTTGGAATCTACATCTGATCCCTATTCGTTCTCAGTTCCCCTTTGTCTTATTTTTTCTTGGGTGCTTTAATTGTAATTCTAGAACTTTTTACTATCCCATTTTCTTCCTTTTACTGGCGCTGATATAACTTAAATATGTTGCAGGCGCCGTAAAACCCTTAAAAACAAAAAACAAAACAGGCCTGTACATTCTCAGACAATTGTCTGAAATCCGACAACCAAATATTTTTTTACCATAGGGAGCATCATAGAAAAAATAAAATTTAAAATAGGTTCTGACAAACAATTTTCAACATCACTATTTTAGTCCAGTAGATTTAAGATAAATAAAAATACAGCGCAACCCCTGGATAACGACATTGCGCAGGACCAGAAA
Source organism: Berghia stephanieae (assembly GCF_034508935.2). Classification (NCBI taxonomy): domain Eukaryota; kingdom Metazoa; phylum Mollusca; class Gastropoda; order Nudibranchia; family Aeolidiidae; genus Berghia; species Berghia stephanieae. Next base: position 66,915,012 of record NC_088360.1, on the reverse strand, counting down.
ATTGCGGGTGGTTGGATGGGAGCATCACCCTTGAATCATATACCTATGATGTTCGCATGGGTGTACGATCCGATAGTGATGTCGTTTCTTCTTCTCTTTACTAGCCTATCCTGCTTCTTTGGTTTGTGATTGTATTTTTGACAGGGGATATTTTTTTTCCTGTAAATCCTCTGCCTGTTTGTTCTTGGTTATTTATAATTTAGCTTGATATCTTTAGGTTATGATTTTGATTGACATTTGTACTATTTTTGTTAGATTGCTTGTTTTTTTGTTTCAGCGGTCTCTCATATAACCTCAATTGTGTTGGAAGAGACCTAAAGCAACAAACAAACAAAAACAAACAAAACCAGAAAATTGTCTCGTTATTCCGGGGCTTTCAAGCTGGCTGGAAAATGAGGTGTGGAGAGACCCATGATAATAACAATGCGATGCATGGACCAGTGCCTGTGATAAGACATCCTGATCACGTTAGAATTAGTACATTTTTCCTGTTGATAAAGGGTTTACCAGTTCAGCTTTCACTCTCCGATGTGTATTGTCATTATTCTGATCGTAAACAGTCCTTTGTCGTTTATTGGATTTGGGACCGGCATGAGTCTAGTTACTTTATTAAATGACATTCAATAAAACAACGGAAGACATTTCAATACTTGGATCTCTCTTGATTAATCAGCGATCGTGAACAGTAATGACACTGTTAATAGTGCCACTCTCACCTGAAACTGCAGAGAGTCGGGTTGAATGTTGTGTTGTGATGAGGTTACTGGGCCGGTTTGCAACTACACAAATGTGGCAACGAATTTGCTGCCTGGTGAGGGGGGGGGGGGAGAAGAAAAGTTATTGATAGATGTCTATATACTCCCTTAAAAATTTTGTGATAGTCAGTTTTTCTGCATTTATCATATAACTTATCAACCTAAAAAATTATTCTTATGCACTTGGATGCATATTTGGTAGGTGCAACATTTTAAGTACCAAAAGTGCTTTAGAGCTGCTTGTATCTCGGAAAGGAAAAATCTCAAAATCAGCCTATATTTTTCCTCATTTTCAGTTTTAGATTCACATATTTCTATTTGAACCAACTAAAATATGGACAACCTGGGTTTTCTTGTGCTTTGAAAACTTTCTACATTACTCAGCTTTAATTAAATAAAAACAAAAATTAGTGTTTATAGACATATAGTTTTTACAAAAGGGTCTCCCTATCCCTTAAAATGCATCAATCAAGCAAAATTATGAATTTTAGTACTTGAGCTTAATTTTGTCATTGGTTTGAGGATTATCTTGTACATGTTATAAGTTTTTTGAAATGATAAAAGAATATGTCAAATTTAGGTCATTGTAAGGTCAAGAAAAGGGTAAAATAGCAGTATTTGTCCATACTTATGCATTTTGATTATCAGAATCATTTAATTTTTTTCTGGAAAAAGACACCACAAAGTAGTCATTTAATTTTTCTTAAAACATTTTTAGAGTACTCAACAATAAAATAAATCAGCATTAATACATCTAGTTCAATAAGTTTTCAGTCAAGTGTCTCTGAAGTTATCCCTTCCCCTAAGTTAAATATGACTCGTTGCCAAATAAGGATGTGAAAAATCTCAGTATATTGGACGGCACAGCACAAAATTTAGCATGAAGTTTTGTCCCAGTGTGTTAGAAAATTGAAAAAACATTGCCATTGTGTCTTTGTGGGAAAATGGCTCTCACAATATTTATGATTTGGAGATTTGTCTGTAATCCAAACAATGTGCTGGGAATGGAGGTGCTCGGATTATGGAGACGTGCCTTTAACTCACTCAACCCTCCTAACACCGACTATATCCGTAGTTTACCCGGGTTACTTTTACCCCATGCCCATTTATTACATTTTTCTGAGACAAATTATAGGCGTAGTATCAAAGCTAATTTTTAAAGTTTTTGCATGTTAATGGTAGTTAGAAAATAATATCTATGTATATGCTCAGTTTTAATACATTTTTTCCAATTTTGAAAAGTAGCAAAAATCTCTAGGATTGGGTGAGTTATTCGTATATATGATTTATTACCATTTCAGAGTCATGTAACAGTTGAAAGTGAGCCTTTGGAGTATGGATGCTCATTGGAAAGTCTTGACATCAATAAATATGGACCTATTGATTTTTCCAATGCTCAGAATTTATCTACTTTCAGCAAGGTATGGATAATGAAAATAATGATGTTGAACGTGTTGATTATCAATAAATCCTCTTTTGGTATGAATTTGGAAATGGTAACTTTAATGCCTCCAAATATCCACCATCACAATAATTTGTTCTCTTTTGAACATGAAATTTTATATTGTTTTGAATTCAGTCAATTAGCATCATTTTCTATGCAAGTTGTATTAAAGTTATACACGAATTGAATAAATAAGAGATGATGGGGGTTTTGTTTCACTGTCAGCTATGTTTTGATTTTTAGATGTTTCCTATTAGAAGAAAAGAATTAGATTTCACTGTACCTATCCAGATGTCAAGATATTCCCAGGGTTCCCACAAGATCTGGAAATGGTCAGGAATTTATTCAGGTCTTTTTCAACACTACCACCACCACACCATCATCACTTCCACCACTACTGCAACCACATCGTCATACTCATAATAATAATGATAATAATAATAATAATAATAATAATAATAATAATAATAATAATAATAATAATAATAATAATAATAATAATAATAATAATAATAATAATAATAATAATAATAATAATAATAATAATAATAATAATAAGGGACTCTTATAGAGCACAGTTATCCTCAACCATGCGGCTTTTGGTGCTTTACATCAACACAAAATAATATTAAAAATAATATTAAAGAAAATACGTGACATCAAAAAAGATATATTTTCTTTTCAAGAATTTCTTGAACATAGAGAATGATTTGGACTCCTGGATGCTCTGTGGAATGGTATTCCATACAGACGGACCAAATATCATCATCGTCTTCATCATTATCATCATCATCACTACCACCATATCTCCATCATCATAACAACTGCAAACACTACCACATCGTCATCAACTTCGCTACCACCATTACTACAACTACAATTACCACCACCACTACCACATCATCATTACTACTGCCATTACCACAACTGCTCCACCTCATCATCATCACTACCACCACTATTACTATTACAACCTCTGCCACCACATCATCATCATAATTCTTTCACCACATCAGCTAAGCACCTTAATAACATTTTACATTTTACTGCTTAGAAATAATATATAACTCCTACTCAATCTCTTATCTACAATCTTTTATTCTTCTTCTTCTAGGTTCCATGCCTGGTCCAGGCTTCGGATACTGCATGAATTATCTCTCTCCATTCCTCCCTGTCTCTTGCCTTTTCAAACAGCTCTTGGATTGTTAGGCTGGTGAAGCCCTTCAGTTGGTCTATGAGTGTTTTTCTTTGTCTCCCCCGGGCGCGTTTACCAGGTATTTTTCCACAACTTGCCAGGTATTCATTCTTATCTTTCCTTACTATGTGTCCGAAAAAGGATAGTTGTCGATCCACTATTAAGGGCATTAGTTTCCTTTGTTGGTATGTTTGTTTTAGCACTTCTTCGTTCGTTTTGTGTGCAGTATACGATATTCTCTGCATCCTTCTCAAGCACCACATTTCAAAAGCTTCAATGTTCTTTTGTGTTTCTGCATTTGTAGTCCAGCTTTCGCATCCGTATAACAAGATTGGCCACACGTAGCACTTCAAGACTCGGAATCTAATCCCGAACGACATCTGTTTGTTTTTCAAAATGTTTCCCAGGTCCATGAAGGCCTGTTTGGCTTGAGTTATTCTTGCTCGTATGTCTCGGTTACATCTTCCATCTGTTGTCACTATTGAACCTAGGTATTTAAAACTTTCTACGTTGGTAAGTTGCTCGCCGTGAATCGTTATATTGCAGGTGTTGTTGTTTTCAGGGTTTTTCTGTATTACCATGCATTCCGTTTTGGTGATATTCACTTCCATTCCCTTGGCTTCACTATCTACTACCACTTTGTCAACAATCTTTTGAAGTTGGATTTCTGATGTTGCAATGAGTACCGTATCGTCTGCGTATCTTATATTATTTATGTTGTGACCTCCCACTTTTATTCCCTCCATATTATTTATGCCCCTCATGATTGTTTCTTGGTATAGATTAAACAGATCTGGTGAGGCAACACACCTTGACGGACTCCTTTCTTAATAGGAATGGAATTTCCTGTAGAGTTTCCGATTTTGATAGATGCCTGCTGGGTGTAGTATAATGTTTGCATGAGTCTGAGGTCTTTCTCATCAGCGCCAATGGAGTGCAGTTGTTTTAGTATTTCTTCGTGGCGTACTCTATCAAAAGCTTTTTTGTAGTCGACAAAACAGAGGTATAGTGGGGTCTGAACCTGTATAGCTCTTTCACTTAAAACACGGAGGAGGTATATTGCGTTCCTTGTCCCTCTGTCAGGTTGGAATCCATATTGTTCTTCTGCGATTTCGGGGTTAATCTTATTCCTTAGCCTGTTGATAATTATACGCAACAGTATTTTGTTGATGTGGCTTATTAAACTTATAGTTCTAAAATTTTCGCATCTGACTGCACCTGCTTTCTTTGGTATTGCTATGAAAATAGAGTTACAGAGATCTTCTGGAATTTTCCCAGTATTGTATATATTGTTGAATAATATGTGAAGTTCATCAATTGCTAGATCTCCTAGGCTTTTTAATACCTCTACAGATATTTCATCAGGGCCTGTTGCTTTACCATCCCTCATTCGTTCCATGGCATGTTCAATTTCACTTTTGGTGATGTTTGGTCCGCTTAATGGTTCTTTGAATTTCAGTGGTGGTTCATTTCTATTTGGATCATTGTACAGTTCGCCTATGTATTCTACCCATCGGCTTTCTATATGTTGTTCTTCAAATAGCAGTTCCCCTTGTTTGTTTTGGATACAACTTCCTGCTGCTTTGCTTTTCCTTTTCCCTGATAGTTCTTTTATTCTTTGGTGAGCTTGTTGGGGGTTGGGTTTGTATTCTCTTTCGATTTCGCAGCATTTCCAGTCTAGATAGTTCTCGTGTGCCTCGATGCATTTGGATTTAATGTGGTTGTTCAATGTTTGGTATTCTGCAGACCCTCTGTTGCATTTTCGTCTTTCTTCAAATAGGTTTAGAATTTCATTTGTCATCCATTCCTTTTTGCTGTTTATTTGAGCTATTGGTAAATGCTTTTCTGCAGTTGCTTTGACACACTTTTGGAATATATCAAATTGTTTTTCACATTTTTCATTATCAGGTTCACTTTGGCTTTGTATCATGAGTGCATTTTCAAATTCTTCTCTCATTTTTGTTTGTATGCCATTGTCTTTGCATAACCTGTAATCCCTCTTTATTCTACCAGCTGTTCTCTGAATAGCTTTAAACTTTATCCTTATTGTACAAACAACTGGGACATGGTCACTGTCTACATCGGCGCCTGGGTAGGTTTTGCAATTTAATATGCCATTTCTGAATCTTGATGATACTGCTATAAAGTCTATCTGGTTCCTTGCTCTGTCCCTGGTGATTGCCATGTCCAGGTTCTTCTTGGGTGTTGTTGAAACCAGGTGTTTGAAATCATTAATTTATTTGTTCTACACCAATCTGCCCAGATGTTTCCTCGTTCATTTCTGTCTCCGAGTACAATCTTTTACTTTAACTTTAATAACAAATGATAAATATTTCTATGAATAAGCTGATTGCACAAATTAATTTAATTAATCCTCAGATGAAATATTTACACAATCGCAATAACACAATTTTTATGTTTTATCCTTCTCTACTTTTTATTATAATATATAGCCTTTACCAGTTTTTGAAGTATAGTCATAATCATTTGATTATTTATTTATATTGAAAAAGAATTTTATTATGAGTATAATCGACATACAGTCACCATGATATATCCACTTGTTGTTCCATTGTACTTTTAATATTCTTTGCCAGTTTTTATTTGATTTATTTACATTTGATATTTCTGTTATATATTACCGAATTGTGTTGTGATACAGAATTATATTTCCATACAAGGATCAATTATATATAAGTATATCTTATCATAATCTTATCCCATTTTAATCCTTTGAAAAATTTTATAGTCTTTTGTGGAGTTTATTGGTCATGGTATGGGTCTGGAGCATTTATATAGGACAATATCTACCAAATGTGCTCAAATCACTTTACAGTGGGTCCCTAGCCAACTGCAACACTTAATGTGTGGGGCCAGACATGACGCCTGTAAGGCAATATTACATTTTTTTCGACAAGGACAGCTCTCTTAATGCCAGTCTACTAACTTAACATCTAAGTAAGGAGAGAATGTGAATAAAAAGCCTTTTCCAATGACTCAATTATGCACCACTCAGAGTGGGACTCGAACTCATGACCTTCCAATCCAAAGGTGAGTGTCATACCACAAGATCACATAGCCGCACATCTATCAATCAATCTCTCTCTCTCTTTTTATATTTAACTGTTGTGACCTTTTTTCTTCACCGTAAGTTATCATTAGTTTTTAGTTAAGATGAAATGATATTTTTTTTTCAGGAATTATCATCCTGCTTGAATGAAATGAATGATTTGAAAGAATCTTCTCAACCCAAGTCTGATATAAATAGGAAAGTTCAGCAAGGGAGATTTTCAAGAATTAAATCAAGCCATTTGATTCCTGGTTCCCATATAATTGGAATCAGTTCAAACAGAGGTCAGGAAAATAAAGAACTCTCTCATTAACTAACGCTAAGATATAATTTCAGTTTTGAAATTTTATGTAAATAAAAATAAAGGATCAAATTTTGTTTTTTTTTAATGACAAAAAGGTTTTTTTTCATTAGCTTGGTACACTGGTCTTGGCGTTGTTTGATTTTCCTAACCTCTCATGGGGTGTGGACTCCCACATAGCATGTCCAAGGGCTGGCTCTCTCTCTCAGTAATTGACACAGGCAGCTCCGAAAAAGGTGGTCACAGCATGCAGTAACTGCCCAATATGCATTTCCTCAGTGAGAAGACAGTGTCTATAAGGACTGAGAAATATTGGATGGCTCAGATAAACTATCCCCTTTTTGGCAGTTTTGTGTGTCTATTCTATTTAAGCATACCTGCCAACCCATCCGTTTTTGGCAGAATCATTCCTATTTTTACACTTCCTTTTTGTACTATTCCGCCATTGTCTCTAAAATTCCGATTTTCAAAAATGATGATAATGGTAAGAATTTAAAAAAAAAAAGGGGGGGGGGGGGGGGGGGAAATTCCTATTTTTTGTCTCAAATGCCTATTTTCAGGAGTTCTGATTCCACTTTTGGAATGTGAAGGGTTGGCAGGTCTGTTTAAGCAACATTACTGCAATTTTTTCATAAGCTTTCAACAATTATGTCTTATTTAAATGGACATGGCAAAAATAGGTACATATTTTGCGTTTTAATAAATGTGTGCCTCTCGTCGGCTTTCTCCACTTCCTGGATGAGACTATCTAGCTCTCTTTCTTCTATATCCCTATCACAGCCGTTTACTGCTTTCACTTTAGTTCGACAGGTAAATTTTGCCGGATGCTAGTTCATAACAGATGACGAGTCACGGCCTGTGCCGAAAGGGCGACTGAGCAACTTTTCCTATTTTGACGACTTTTTTCTCAAGTTCAAAGTGGTGTAGTAAAGATGCTATTAGATGTTGCAATAAGATATTTTAGAGTCATGGCTAGTGATTTACATACTTTTATTTGATATAATTTTAGTAGATCATTTGGGATTAGATTTTATAGGAAATAACCATAAAAATGGGTCCGAAATTTTAATTACTTCAAACGATATAATCAAACATTACATAGTTATCTGAGTTTATACAAATAAATGAGAAATACTGCAATAATCATCAATATTCACAGAGTAAAAATATATAATAAAAGTCGTTTTGTAATGAAGCATTGTTGAGATATCCGCTCACCTGTACAGCCATATCCTTTTTGACAGCAATTTAAAAAATGCGTAATCACCGAATTGTAGGGGTTTGTTGATCAAATGATCAAAACGAACTGGTTTTAGTAATGGCAATTGACAATTCTTAGGAAAAGATATATAATATGCATTCCTTTGACGTTTGTATAGGTCTAAACTATAATAATAATAATAATAATAATAATGATCATTTTCATGAAAATAATATAGTGGCTATCACCTAAACGCCTGCTAATTTTGGTAAACGCAATAATTTCTCTTTAAAATATCGTTCTAAATGCCCGTTTAAAAAAAAAAATTGGAATTCGCCTTTATATGTCCACTCTGACAGAAAGGAAATTAAAAAAAAAGAAAGAAAAAAAGAATAAAGAATTTTACTGAATCATTTGCGACCGAAGAATTGACTCATCACCTGTTTCCGAGAGTTTTATTTAACTTCCCAACGCCCCAAATTACTATCAATTCATTCAATATAATTTACTCCTCCCCACTCCACGCTCTCCTGCAATTTCCTTCCATGTCCCTCAAACTGCTTTCTTTCCATGAGCGTCCAATCAGCCTTTTACAATTGCCCATTTCCAATTGGCTGCTGAAAAAGGACATTTCTAATTTCAATTATCCACCAGTCGGTCATCAGCAAAGTCAAGAAAGCTCCTCCTACTCAAATCACACATACCCACGAATATGATAGGCCTTGTAGACCAGTCACTGGTCATTGGTGTTGCACAACCATCCGCCAGCTTTGATCACATCGCTTTTGATGATGTCACTCAATATCTATCTTCTCTCAAACCCGTTGACTGTACCACGAGTCAACATAAAAGAATATCGCGATGAGGTGCGAATCGTGAAGATGGAATGACGTAGCTGTGTTAAAGTTATAGGTTCAAAGTTCAATTGTCAGAGAGAACTGATGAAAGATTAAACTGAGGTGGTAACATGAAAATTGTTTCGTGGTAAAACGTTGCATAAATTAGTTTTATGTACACCAACACACACACACCAAAACACACACACATACTCTCTCTCTCTCTCTCTCTCTCTCTCTCTCTCTCTCTCTCTCTCTCTCTCTCTCTCTCTCTCTCTCTCCAGTGCTGCGACAAAAAAAGGACGCCTACCAGATAGCTAATACTATTTAAAATGGAAATTTGTTGAAAATGGTCTGCTTATTGATCAACCGAAGCATCGTGGATAACAGAAATGATCATTGTGAATCAGTTGAAACACGTGATATCGATGTAATACTAATACTAGTAATAATCATAAAATATCAGTGTATTTATCTTACTCTTGATCACCACTGTAATAATAATAATAGTAAAAAATAAATAATATCCATTTTTTGACAATAAAAAATCGTGATAAATGCATTGAAAAAGATGGGGGGGGGGGGGGGGGGGGGGGGAGGATTAATGATCAGATAATCAAAGTGAACTGTTATTTTAAAATAAATTGACAATCATAGGTAAAGATACGTTATAAGTATTCCTTTGAACTTTGTATAGACGTCTAGATCTTAACACATTTTATATATTAATACTTTTCATTAACATACGTAAAACCTCACGATTATTGTAAGGAACAGCTGATTGTTACATTTCACAGAAACAGCTTCTAATTAACCAACGTTCTGTTTTCTATTTTTCACTGGTGGAACTTCACTTGCTAATTCTGGAGCAGTTTGCATGAAATGTTTTTTGACCACATATCTCATTTGAGCCCTTTCACAGCTTATTCGGCAGAGTCCATTTGCAATGCTTGTTTTCAGTATGACCATTCATCTGAGTAAAGAAAAAAATCATTAGTTATTATTGATATTGACGATGATGATGATAATAATAATAATAATAATTGTAATTATAAGAGATATAATAATATTATTGATTGTTAGTAATAATACGATAGTGATCGCCTAGATGCCTGCTAATAATAATAATAATAATAACGTAATAATTTTCCTTTAAAATATAGTTCTAAATGCCCGTTATTCAAAATGGAATCCGCCTATATACCCACTCTGAAATATTTTTAGCAAAAATAAGATAGAGAAAGAAGTTTACTGTAGCATTTGCGGCCCAAAAAAAAGGGTTTATCACCGGTCTGTGAGAGTCTTATTTGACACCTAGACAACGCCCCAAATTACGTTCAATTCATTTCAAATTTACTCCATCTCCCCAGCAAATTCATCCCATGACCTCCAAACTGATTTCAGTCCATGAAGTGCCAATCAGATGTTTACAATTACCCATTTCCAATTGGCTGCTGAAAAAGGACAATTATAATTTCAATCGTCCACCAGTCGGTCATCGGCAAAGTCAAATAAGCCCCTCCCACTCAAATCACATATCCCCTCGAAACTTCAGCCTTGTAGCGCAGTCCACCGGGCTTTTGATGTTACACAATCATCCGCCACCTTTGATCACATCGCTTTTTGATGTTATAATGTATCTATCTACCCTCTTTTCTCACGCCCGTTGACTGTATCGACGGGCGATGTAGAAGAATATCGAGGGAAGGTGCGAATCGTGAAGACGGAATGGCAAATTGGTGTGAAAGTTATAGGTTTAAAGTTCAATTTTCACAGAGAAATCATGAGAACTTGACTGAACAAGCAATAAAAATCGTTCCATGCTAAAAATGTGCATACATGAGTTTTACACACACACATACGCTCCCCCCCCCCCCGCCCTCTCTCTCTCTCTCTCTGAGTGTGTGTGTGTACTACTACTGCTACTACTACTACTACTACTACTTCTACTACTACTATTACTACTACTACTACTACTACTACTACTACTACTACTACTATGATTACTACTATAACTGCGCTATCATCATCATCATCATCATCGTCATCGTGATCATAATCGTGATCATCATCATCATCATCATCATCACCATAAAGCAACAACAATAACGTTATCATCACAATTGGATTCGTGTTCTTATGTCTCAGGAGTTTGCCTGAATACGGGACTATTTTGTAAGCCAACAAAGAATTAGACAAGATGTGTTTACACATTCATTGTGCAAAAACCGGTCATTACAAATCATTGAAATAAATACTATATTAAAAGTAGATTATTACTCTTATATTTACTACCATGTGTTAGGATAACAAAACTCAGATAACATCAATTTGAATTTTTTAAACAATTAAAAATATTTTTTAGGTTAATTTTAAATAGAAAAATATACATTTTTCAAGAGAGAATAAAGTATACTCACCATTTCTTGATATCAATGAAAATAATTGCGTCTTAAAGATGAAAATGTGGCCGTTATATCCATATAAAATAGAAAAATATGGAAGAAGTGTATGGTCAGCAATTGCAGTGTAAAAATGTTGATTTTACGAAATCTGTCCTATAGCCTGACTGACAATGAAATCCAAGCGGTGCATTCTACCTGCTGGGATAAATATAGGCCAGTTTTCACGTTCTGGACATCTGTTATGACGTAACCACACAGTGGTCTCCCCGTCATCGACGGTGGGTCGTTCCCATTGGGGGTGAGGCGGTAGTAAACTAAAGTGAAAGATTTCTAGTGTAATAAACGGCTGTGCTATAGACAGTTTGTATTTTCTGTTTTGATATCCTCCACCTTTCTTTGTTTACTGAGTTTGGTGTTTGTTGGTGTTGGTTGAAGGCATCTTGAGCTTCTTTTCTAGCTTCAACAATCAGTGGGTGATTAGAGGTGACCTTTTCGTGACTTTTGATCTCCTCGGCACGAGCTTCTCTGCTGTGTCCCGGTTTGCTTTTATGAGTTTCTCATATCGTTCCGTTGGATCTTCTTCTCCTGTACAAAGTCCTGTGAATCTATTCCTCACCTCTATAGTATACTGGTTCTGTATAGTTGAATCTTTTAGAGAGGACCAGTCATACTTCACTTTTGATGGTGTTGATTTGCTTTTTCAAAGACTCGAGCGAATTGTGGCATATACGAGATGGTGATCTCCTACTAGGCTGCTGATGCTACTGAATGCTTCTTCCACTTTCTATTCACTAGGATGTAGTCAATCTGTGTTTTTCTACCATTCATGTCTGACATGTATGTCTATAGCTCGCCTTTCTTCTTTCTCCTCAGCGTGTTTGTGATAACCAGGTTACTTTCGTTGGCATGTTCTAGGAGAAAAGAGCCGTTGCTATTGGTGCTTTCATGGTACGTGAATGGTGCATCCTTTTCACCAATATGAGCATTGAAATCACCACACTCAATTAGGACGTTGTGCTTGGGAATCTTATTGCAGGTTTCTGAGAGTTTGTTATAATGGGTCTCGCAGTCTACACTTCCCTCAACTGGCGCGTAGTTTGATATCACTGTTGTGTTAGGATTTCCATTAAAAGTAGCTACCATTATCCGCATGTTGACAGAGCTGACTTCAGCTAGAGATTTCTCTGTTTGTTTGTTCACTAAATTTCCTACTCCTCCTACAGCTGCACCTTGAGTGTTTCGCCAGGCGCTGGTAGTGATAAGAGTGCAGTTCTCCAACCTCCAGTATTTGACCATATCGTCTTCCTTGGTGTGAACAATCTTGTGATCTGATATTGCAAGTAGGTACTCAATACTGATTTTTTGTTTCATGCAAACGCCAAAACAAACAATATACCCCCAAAGAACTTTTTATTCTGAGCATTTTGGTACCAAATTTATTGAAATAAGATGATTATGAAGCATTTTGTGAAGATTTGAAATTTGGAAAATTTCGATCAAATTCCCACATGGCTGTAGTAGCGAGTTCGGAGACCCACCAAACCCAATCAAATACCCGCATCATTCTGAAAATTGCTAAATCAACAGACACCAATACATAGATAACGCTCAATTTTTTAAATTGAATATCCAAAAATGCAAACAGTGAAAATTTTTTGGTCAAAAATGGCCCGTGGGCTCTTTTCGGACAATTTCGAGAAATGGCGAAAACGAACAAAATTCATGCACATTCAAAACCTCAACACTCATCGCCAAATGGTCCGATTTAAGAAAGTTATATATGAAATAAAAGAAGAATTCAAGGAGAATACAAAGCAAAAATGACCTAATAGATATAAATCAGCACTGAAAATATACAACCAATGAAACAAACCCATACCCGTGAAAAACGCAAAAAGCCAAAAATTTGGAGCAAATATAAAACAAAGCAAATCAGCAGCTAGCTGCTAAAAACATCAAAATAACACAAAATAACCAGTACTAAACCAATTAATACACAACAAAGAAGTCAATTATTAAGTTAAACAGTGGAAGAGATCATGGAACATGAAGCAATATATTATGAAAATAGCGACATTTCGAGAGAACCCGCAAACATAAAACAGTATCTCGACGCTAAAAGCATAAACAGGTTGTAGAGATCGTGATATTGTACTAAAGATGGGAAATTTGAATGTACGGATCAAAGTATTATGGAAGTGGAAGCAGCTAAATAGAGAAACAAAATCTCAAAGCTTCCAAAATGTAAATAGTACAAAGAATGAAAATCAAGGATCATACAAGAATAACCATTAAACGTATCAAATGAAATGACGGCATAGCATTTATAAATTATAATTATAAAGTGTTGGTGTTTTCAGCAGGGTTATCAAGAGTTTGTTTGAGTGATGATACCATAAAGGCAAGTGTACCCAATTTAACTGATCTGTTGTTAAGTACCACTTTCTGGAAACGAACTTCATTTGAAATAGCTTCTCTAATCTTGGAAGCGGACAAGCCTTGAGATTTTAATTTTGAGACAAGCAAGTCAACATCACTTGAAATGCGACATGGCCCACCATTCACTTTCACTGCCTCTTCTACTTTTAAAGTCTTGCTCAGCTGAGACATATTTCTCTGGATCTTCTTATCCTGGTTCTTAGCAAACTGCTGTCTGATCTCTGTTGATTTTTCTAAAGTCAGGCCCAAGTTTTCGAGCAATAGCAAGGACTTTGGAACGCTCCCTAAAAGACTTTTTGTTCAAAAATTGCAGTGTCTTATTACGTTTAAAACTGTGGACAGCAGAGCGACTATGCAATGATGCATTTCTGCGCTTTGACATATCGTAATCATAATCTCCAAAGGAGCTTTCCCCAATGAGATTTATCAATGGACAATGACTAATCTCTCTTGACGTTATCACATCCATAGATTCAAATTTTCCACCATCAAGGAAATCACCCAGCTGTCTCTTTGTCACAGCCGCACATTCAATGCAAACAGCTTTCACAGTAAGATTTATCAGTCTTATTTTCTGTCCCACAGCTTCCCACAAAATCATGCACAGCATTCCATGTCTTAGACTCAATGGCAAAATCACCAGAAAATACAGTTTTGGTAGTGGGATCTCACAATAACTCAGGGTTGTCAATGGCAGAGAGAAAAGAATTGTACATAAGCTTTACATACACATGAAAATCATAATATTTAACATTGCTGTTAACAAGTTTCCAGTAAGGTCCACTGACTTTCAAAAACAAAAAATCTAATTCTGAAACAAACCTCTCCCCAATCAAACGACCCCAAAGTTTCATGGCTGCAGCACGATCAGACATAACACTCGTCACTTTACTTATCAATTCATGACGAATCTCATCTAAAGTAGAGTATGAAAATGCCTCATAACAAATGGCGAGGTCTTTTAAAACACCCAAAGAAATTTCTAATAAACTGACAGCATTCTCAGATGCAATAGGAAGAAAACCCAAGTACAACGTATCCCCTAAATCGGTTGACAATTGGTGACTGACAACTTTTTTATGGTCACGAGAAGTACCATCACAATGCATTGTTACATTATTAGATTTAAGAACACTCTCAGCAGCATGAATATTACTAATAACATAACCCTCATCAAGCATTTTTAAACAAGTGTACATACATGGCAAAGGGCCGACAAAGTTATGATGAAAAATATTATTAGCAACAATGGTAAAAACATTACCAACATTGGCAGCTGCAACGCCTGCATATGTTATGAGGGATATCACAGCAACCCTTACATCATCGGTATAGGCATTTTTGTCGCCTCACTTTAAACAAACATCCCAACCCTCCACTTTCTCCCCTAATTTAAGTTTTGTTATCTCTAACTCTGAAGTTAGGTCATCAGCCTCCTTCCTCATGTCCCGCATCTTTTTCTTGTTGTCTTTGATGACCAATTGAGCATTATCACGATCAGTTAATAAACATGATAGTTCACTTTCTAAATGACGATTCTTCCGTCGTGATTGAACCAGACCCCGCTTTAATTTAGCAAGACGCTTCACACTCTTTGACCTGAAAATAATCCGTTGATTTTCCAGTGAATGGTGACGAGAGGAAAGTTGGTCTTGTAAAATATCGAGCAATGAAGACTTTTCCTCCTGAAGAGAAGTAATTACTGATAGTAGGTCACCTCTCTCAGCAAGAAGTGACTGGCACTTATCACAATGCTTTGTGATATATTTGGGAGAGGGAGGGGGGTGCGTAGGTTTGGGAGAGGGAGGGAGTTGCGTGGGTCTGGGAAAAAGGGGGGGATTTGCCAGTCCGAAGTCAGATGTTAGGTAGTCCATGACGCGGTTTTTATCTTTGTCTTTATTAAGCGACAGATACTTGCTATAAATAGTCTTTACAGCATAGGGAAGTTTTTTCTCAACACAGCCGGTCAATCTGGTGATCCACTGAAAAATCAATTTTGCAGGTAATCCTTGGGAGACCCGAAAAAGTTCCAAATCCACGATCACCTGATTTGAAATCACCACAGAGGGTACAAGTTCAGTGTCAGGGGGTGAAGCAATCGTTGCCTTACTAATTCCGATAGCTGATAGTGCCTCAGAAATGAAATTAATGTCCACATCGGCGTTTAGGAAGGCAATAGCGGACGACTCGTCATCAAAACGTAGAAACTGCTTCGCAGTCCTGCGTACAAGATTCAAGAGGTGTGTTGGGCTCGTTGTCAGTCCATCTACAAGTGGATTAATCTTGATCAACCAGTCATTCACCTGGAAAAGAGATAAAAGAACATATCAGTCTTAATTGATAATTACACATCACACTAAAAATCCAAAACAATGGAAAGGCAAGTCAACAAAGAGTACAGGAATACCTCTCTATTCCCTGCAAAAACATTGAAAGTATGCCTACAATAAAAAATGTTTGAACCGCCAAAATGGAAAGACAATCAAAGCTGCACAAAAAAATCCTGTTCATACACTATACATAAACGAAAATGATTATCAGGTCCCTCGACTGCAACTGGTTTTTACAGTATCTGCAACATATAAGGAATAAAGGAAATGTATAAAAACAGTATACCTACTCCATCCCAAACCAGTGATTAACCCTTTCATGGCTAGACTGGATATTGGGTCAAATTTGATTCGATCCTGTAGTTTTCACCTATAAATTAGTCCCTGTGATGCGACTCGAGCGCTATGATAAAAGTAGATTTGATTTTGGTTCGGTTAGAATCTAACGTAGCCGTGAAAGGGTTAACTTGACTTGCTATAGAAAGTGGGCACCAGCCATTCTATCAAAGAGGGGGGGGGGGGGTAGTGATACAATACCTACACTAATACACCAGTGTGGTCAGAAAGTATGTTTCATAATATAGAAACTGGGCATTGAATCTCCATCGATTAATCAGTGTAAGCTGTCAGTAAAAATGCCTGTTGATCTGGCGATATGAAATTCAAAATAAAAATTGCATTGATAACATACCACGGTCCAGGGCTTGGAACTTTCTTGCTGCAAGTAATCAAGCTGGACAAGAAGTCTGTTGTTCAGATGTATGTCACTCCTCAAAGAGTTCGGTCTTCCTTTACCACAGTGAAGGAAATGAGACTGCAAGTTGTCATAGACATCATCAACTGGGGGGGGGGGGGGGGGGGGAGAGGTGGAAAAGGTAACAGATATTAACTGTGAGCAGCAAACATGATGATCATAAATAGGCATGATTATACAGACTTGTTCTAGGCAAAAGGCAAAACAGACTTATATGAGTAGACCCTCACAGCGAGCAAAATATGGAGCAGTCCATTCCACAGTATTAGCCTAAGAGTTCAGTCTGAAAAATACTATTGACAAGATCTGACCTGTGCTTGAAAATCAACACAGACGGGAGTCAAAACTTAAACAAATGAACAAATGCCAAGCAAAAAAGCAGCAAGAAGAAAGGGAAAGCATTACTAAATACAACATTGTTATTGAAATAACCTGCACCAACCCCCCTTTACTTTTCTCAACTTGAATGGTCCATCACGCCAAGATGGCGCTTGACTCTGATGAGACGAACCGACACACCATAGCCTTTATAAAAGCTCGCTAGCATGCTAATAAAAAATGAAAATACTAAGAAGCCCAACGATAGCATTAAGTTGATATCTTAGCTTATTAATTAAATCAAAATTCCACCCAGTAGATCAACAACATGAATTAGAGCGATCTGTAAAGTTTACTGGTCATACTCATTTGACTCCTTCTTACGTAGCCAAACACCCAACTTCGATAGGTCGTGCTAATAAGTGGAATATGATAATCAAAACGTCAAGAATCTAATAAACAATGCTATTCTACTAATTTCGTGCTATTAAACTTACCAATCAATCTTCTGTGATCCATCATTGAGACACGGGATTAGTAAAAGGCGATCAAAACTCCACTGACATCGTTGCCAACCGACGCAGCCGCCATTGTATTCATCGAGTGAAATATCCGTCGCCTTTTTCGGTATCGCCGTTTGACATCGAAGTGTTTCGAAGCGCTTCGCTTGGATCGATGATATGCGATCGCCGTGAATTTAACATATTAAAGAGAAAAATGGACGGGCTTCCATTCTATATATTTTTCAACAAAATATATTAACGATTTACTCAAAATATCGCGGTCCCAAATGTTTACCTCAAGTTTTGTACACTTCACAACAAAGATAGCACTACTAAAAATATATCAGGAAACACGTTGTCCTTTGTGCTTTAAAATGGTATCGAATACACAGAGATCGGCCCCATACGATGCGAGCGATCGCATTTTGAAACTCTTGTAGTTCGAGTTCGTGAAAAATACAGATGGTTTGAGAGCGCGAAAATCGTTTGGTGGGTCTTTTCAACGCCGCAAAACCTTAACCTATACTAAATTTAATTTCTACATCAAACTTTTGGTATCATTAAAAAGACCAAGAGCTCTTCTTTCTAAACATATGAAAAACATGCCCTTTTTGTCTGTTCGTTTTTATCAGGGGCTGTCTAATTCCATTGTATTTTGCTGTCACCCACCCGCAAACTGCCGATTTGAGTCAGTATTGAGTACCTATTGCAAGACTAGAGAGATTGAGTTCGTTGAAGATATTGGCGAGTTCTTTTCTTTTGTACTCTTCCTTTAAAGTTCTTGTGTTGAGAGTTCCAACTTGCTTGTATCTTAAATAAATAAAAACTATTCATATCATATGTAATCATCTAAAATGCATTGAATTGTTATTGCACTGTCTTGGTTTTTAACAGCCTGGCGCAGATAGAGAAGAAAATGAAGAATCGCTCTTCGTGCAAACTAGTGACCTCTTTCCAAACAAGATGTTATTTTCTTCTGAAATTCTGTCCAAATTTGAAATGGTTTTGTTTGGTTTTTCATCAACTTTTGTCAAATGGATTTTCCCAAAGTGATAATCCAGTGGATTGCAGTCCTGTTCTGGTAATTGATGATGCAGAAACTCGTGGCAAATCCTAAAGTTCGGTCTTGAACAAAAAATGAAATCAATATTAGGATAAATATTAAGTTTTTTTGCAAGCAGGAAACAAGTCTTTCTGTAAATGCTCTGTAAAATTAAGCAGTCACTTTCGATTTGTCAGGATCAACGAAAAAGGTATCTGCAAACCTTTAATGGGGACGCAACATGATATCATGAATTTCTGTAGGAGTAAGGATGCACTGCTTATGTAGTTCAGGCTATTCAGAAGAATCTTTCTTTTTGAAACAATGCTCATGACTCATAGTGGTTCTTTTTAGTGCACAAGAGTACCACTACCACTTCAAGTGATTGTAATCAACCAAAGTGATTGTGATAAACCAAACTGTGAAATAAATTATGCAAGAAACCACTTTTAAAATCACTAAATTTGGCGTTGTGTTTTGGATTGTTGTGTCAAGTAATTAACATTTACTCATTTTAAATTTTTAAATTTAATTTTGACAATATGATTTTAAATATTTGTTGTTTTTTGGGGTTTTTTGGCGTTTTTTTGCCATGAGAATTTCAACGTAGGTAAGATAGTAAAGAAAATGGAGACCTCCAAACAGGGGACAGTTTTTCTGAGTCACCTGGTATGTACACAAGTTAACCCAAGCCCATTACAACTTGCCAATGTGAGTGCAGCCAGTTTATGGGCTGTAAAAGAGTAAACCCAAAGAGGAACCCTGTTCTCATAATAGATACAACATTATATGATTTTCATGGCATTGCTTGCCTTTAGCAGCCTCTACCTGGTGAAGTACGAGTTGTGCAATATAAATAATTCTCATTATTATAATTTTCATAATTATAGTAGGCTATCATTATTATTAACGCTAAATGTAACATTCTGTGTTAAATGTTTGTGATATTCTCAAAGATTCATTATTTTGTCTTTGAGAAATAATTCTGTAATCCTACCTAACAATACATTAAACTAATATGTCTGTAACTTCTAGGTTTGTTTCTATTGTCCTTGATAAATGACTGCAACGTTCACAAAATTACAATCTAGAATTTTAATTAGTGATAGAAATGTGTTATATAAGATAGAGAGGAGATGGGCTATTTATGTTGGAATAAACGAGGAAAAGGATCACCTAGACCAAAGCATTTGGTTACACCTAGTGTTACTAGATGTCAATAGCTTTATTATCCGAAACAGAATCACCATCAACTGGGATATAAGTATAAGCTCATTTATAAAAACAATACTAGATATTATTGCTGTTGTGCTTCTGTTATTTCTACTACTACTATTATTATAATTATTATTATTAAGCTCCCATAGTGGGCAGGGAGGTACTTGCTGTGTCTTCTATCCCTTCTTATCTGTTTTCCAATTGCTTTCTGTCTTTGTCTTGGAGTGAGATTGCTTGGTTTTGTCCTGACCTTGGCTGAGAGGGAAACAGTCGAATGTATAGTTATTGTTTTGAGAGATGATATTTTTTTCCTCTGTTATGTACTGTTACTCTTTTCATTTTTTAAATATGATTTGTAAACATTTGAGTGTGTTCCTCTTAGTGGGGCTTTTGTGCTTGTGTCTGGATGAGACTTTTAGGTGATCTCAAACTAAGTACTTTGGTAGTGTGCTCTTGGAATGTACACCTGTTTCCTATTTGAACCAATTCCCCTTTGTCTTACCTTTTCTTGGGTGCTTTAATTGTAATTCTAGAACTTATTACTATTCCGTTTTCTTCCTTTTTACTGGCGCTGATATGATACATAAGTATTGCGAGCGCCGTAAAACCCTTAAAAACATAAACATATTATTCTAAGTATTGGTGATATTACCGTTGTATTTTTGGGGTTTTTTTTGTGTTGTTATTAATGGTATCATTTTATTTTTTGGTTCATTTACCTTTTTTTAAAACTCACTTTCATTTATGTTGTCATCAAATTGTATGAATTATTGGCGAAAGCCTAATATTAAATAAACTTTACATATGGAAATCTCGAACAAAATGGAGGTTTGTTGATAATTTTTTTTTATCTTTTGTTTGCATTGGACAGAAACAAAAGCTGCCCTTGCTCTCTATGTGGCCTTAACTGTATTAGTATAGCTCTAATACTATTACTAATACAGTTAAGTCCACATCAGTAATGTGTTAAGCATGTGTGTGTGGATTAAATGTGAGTGAGTTTGATTGAAAAAGATCGCATTTCTAATTATTTACAAAAATTTTATAATTTATACATTAAATATATGGGTCGCTTAACGTCGGTCCAGATTTATACAAGCTTCTGGCTTAATTTAGTGAGTTCTTGATAATGATAACGAAGGCCGCTTGTTAAGCAGTCTGAGACTGACCTGAAACATTTGATAAAACAATAAGAGAGAGGAGAAAGAACGAAAATCTACAGTGCAACTCCTAGATAACGACATCATTTTCTGGTATTGGGCAATGTCGTTATCTAGGAGTCGACATTGCCCAATACCAGAAAATGATGTCGTTATCTACATTAAGCCAATCATTGGTAGGAGTAATTGGACCCAGATTGTCCCAGTCGCACAAGTGCGCAGAGCTTCAACCGTTTACGTGGTTGGGAAGGCTTAGGCCGTTGCATTTGCATCCTGCCTGGTGACCGGTGCAGGCACAGGCTGGGCTCTGAGAAAAGCCGCGTATTAACACCTGGTGTTGTAAGACTGATTTTTGGGATGGCTGTTTGAGACTTTGCCGGGTGGCCGAATATCTTTCCACTGTGTGGTTTGTATATGGGTGGCAGAGATCCGATTTAAGGTCTGGCAGACTATATGGAAAAAACGGGATAATAAGGGTGTGGGTAGTGGGAGCCAATCGCTGTGCTACTGCTTGAAGCTTGTTCGCAATAATTTTTGCAGATGGGGCCAGAAGTCAGAACATTTGGGGCTTCATCAAAAGGTCGTTTTGTAACAACATTCTCCACAAAAATGCATAAATAAGTCATTTGAAAAACAAATGACAAAACTCGTTTTAATCAGTAGGGCATCTTATTGGCCAGAAAAGGTTTATTATTATTATCATTATTAAATGACATTTGTTGAGCGCTTTCCATGAACCAAACATCTCAAAGCACTTAATGGCTAAGAGGACGAGATGACGTTGGTCGCTTGCCTATTACTATTAGGGTAATTTTTTATTTGTGCTTGCAAAACATTTAGGTCATATCAGCGCCAGTAAAAAGGAAAAAAATTGGATAGTAAAACATTCTAGATGTACAATTAAAAGGACGAGGAAAAGACAAAGGGGAATGGTACAAATAGGGAACAGACAGATTCCAAGAGCACACTATATCAGTGTACGTAGTTTGAGATCACCTCAATGTATCACCCAGACACCAGCACTAGATCCAACTAAGAGGACACTCCAATGTTTACAAATCACATGTTAAAAATTTTAAAAATATCAGTACCCACACAACACAAGATGTTTACCAGGAAAAAATATCATCTCCAAAACTATAACTATATATTCGACTGTTTCCCTCTCAGCCAAGGACTCTGACCAGGGTCAGGACAAAACCAAAGCAATCTCATTCTAAGACATAGACAGAAAGCAATTGAAAAACAGATATAGGGATATAGACCACACAGCAAATACCTCCCTGCCCACTATGGGAGGTCGGAACCATAGATAACACAGGACTAGATAGGACAACAGGGGGGAAAACGTCATCAAAAGTGGCTTGTGAGAGGTCGAGCGCCGCCATTTTATGCAACCAGGGACGCTGTACGATTTAATCTCTGTTTTAATGACTTTGATTGAGCTTGTTTAACCTTTATTTGTGGACGGAAAATAGAAAAAAAAGGTCAGGTTTATGATAAACTAAATTAGACATGTTAAAGTTAAACTACACTTTTACTTGTACATCTTAGGCTTGGCTCCATTGATCGGGTTTATAATAATTTTTTTTTTTTTTTTTTTAATATCCTACAAGTTAAATGTTGCTGTTTACCAGGGACCCCTTGTAAAGCACTTTGAGCACATTAGTGGATATTGCGTTATATGAATCTCACTTTTTTAAACTTTTTTTTTTTTTTTGGGTTTATATTAATAACAATTAACTTAACAATGGTAGCAATAGAAATCAAGCATACATCGACAAATAGACAAAAGAGAGAGGTACTTGTTTACTTGGATCTATCTATCTGTCTATCTAAGCCCCTCCCATGCTGATTATTTATGACATGCATCCAATTAAATTTACCATCCCTGGACCGACAACCGGTTCATGCAATTCTTTGATTTTACACACTGCCATTAATCGACTCGATGCATATTAATGAGTGGGACTGTCTCTTTGAATCTGCTGTTCGGACTTGCTTTTTCATTTCACACGTAACTGTTTTATGACACAATGGTGTTACATATTAAAAGGAATGGATTAAAGGTGAGGAGAACGTGGAAATTTTTATAACGCATTTTAATAAATTAACCCCAACCGTTGTCAGTGTGAATAAATAACTGGCGATAGGCATTGATGGAAACTGTAAAACTACTACTACTACTTCTACAACTATCCAATGCATTCGACAGGGGAGAGTGGGTACCTTGATAAATAATAATAATGATACTCATAATAATAATAATAATAAAAGAACTTTATATTGTTCAAAGAAATGGATATTCATTTTGGTTCATATTGATGCCAATATAAAATGATGATGATCATCATCGTGGCAGTGACATATAATTCAAGAATGTCATTATA
Source organism: Berghia stephanieae (assembly GCF_034508935.2). NCBI lineage: Eukaryota > Metazoa > Mollusca > Gastropoda > Nudibranchia > Aeolidiidae > Berghia > Berghia stephanieae. The sequence goes on along the minus strand of NC_088360.1, from coordinate 66,891,651 downwards.
AAGCGGACACGTTACAAAAGATATGTATTATATGAAACTTAAATGTCGTTCCATGTGGAATAACTGAAGCATTGTGAAGCGCATTGAGTATGGTGAAAATATGAAAATTCTCAATATAGATTATGCAATATTTATTCCTTTATAATTTTTGAGAGACATGTTCAAAACTGAAAACACACGACCATTCACTGAAATTGTGTTTATATTTGTAAATAAAATAAAAAACAAAAACAATTTTAAAAAATACTCCCAAATCGGAAAACTTGGATGTATATTTTCATTGTTATAAGAAATATTCTACAATTACAATTAAAGAACGCAAGAAAGAGTTAAGACAAAATTGGTTCAAATAGGGAACAAATTAATGTAGATTCCATGGGCACACTATCAATGTGATTCGGGCACAGGCTCTCCGTTAATAAAGGAAACAATAAACAATGAAAAGTAAAAATAAATCCGAATGAATGGCTAGTACCTTTTCTATCCCCCCCCCCCCCACACACATATTCTTTTCAAGCATTTTAATCCCACCCCTGACAAATTCCCTCTCTCTATACACTCTTCAATCAACCAATTAAAATTGACCATAATTTCTATGCCCCTCCCAATTAGCTGATAGAATGACAAATCGTATTGTCCAGCAATTGGCGTAACAACGGTAGGTAAAATAAGCTCCTCCTACTCTGATTCTTGATGAATTTTGTGGAGACGATTAACATTTCTTTTTGATGTTACATAACTATCAACTGACATTCCACATATTAATGAGAAGACACAAAGAGTGAAACTCACCTCTTTGAACTTGCTGATCAGTCTCTCTAACTGATGATGAGACATACCTAGTATTAGTACAGTGGAAACCATTTATAACAGGCTCGGCTATAACAGGGATTTTTCAAATCCCCGTTTTTTTACCTCTCTTTGTCTCTATTAAAAATTATCGGTTATAGCATGGCCTCACTTGAACCAAATCCGCTATAACAGGGACATTGCCTTTTCACACGGGAACAATCAAGAAGGAAAACTGCTAAATTTTAGGCCTTGTCGCACGGTGAGGAACATAGATAACACAGGACTAGATACTACTAGGCTGGTAGCAGTGAACGTTTTTACCAATTGGAGGACATAAGAAGTTTTGTTGAAGACACTCATCAAGAAGACTTCAATCAAGGATTTCTTTAAAGGGGTTCTTTAAAAAACAATGTTTGTGATAAGGTCCCATTCAATTTCTCCTTTTAAATAATAATAATATAATATTATGTTCATTTTAAACAAGTTTTGTCTGACTAAGGAGGGATAGTACCTTTGGGGGGGGGGGGGGGGGGGGGGGGGGGAGGGCACATGCCTGAAGCCAACTGGTTCCCACTTGTCTTTTATTTCATTGATGAATAATAAAGTTTGAAATAAAAAAATGTAAAAGAAAAAAAAGTTATATCTAGATCTTATTATAATAAACATTGCGCACAATCCGCCGCATGCAGTTTTTTATTTTTTGCAAGGGAGGTAATCGATGTATTAGATCACTTGAAAAAGTCAATTATGTGCTTATTTCCCTTATATTTCTGATGTAACGGGGATCGGCTATAAAAGGACTTTTGCTCTGGTCCCACCATCCCTGTCAGGTTTCCACTGTAGATACTAGGTGTGAAATGTGAAGAACGTGCGAAATTGCGGCATCCATCCGCATGTCTAACAATGTAGACAAGTCTATGGTGAGAGGGCAAAAGAAGAACACCCCCCACACTTCTCTCTCTCGTTGCAGTCGTCATAGAAGTGGTAGTAGTAGAAGTAGTGGTAGTGTAAGTTGTAGTAGTAGTAGTAGAAGTATAATAGATTGATAGTTGGATGGATTGATGACCAAGTTCATCGGCGATGAAGTTCACACATTTTCATCACACCCTCACAGCATTTTGTTTATGTATTTATTTTTATGTAATTTTTGCTAACGACGCGTCTGTTCTATCCCTGAAATGCCAATGTTTACTGTTTTCTCATATAATTTTATGCTGCCAGTTTTCTGGAAACCCCGTATATCGTCAGTCTCTCTCTCTATTCTCGATTCATCCGATAACTGCTTACATCTTAAATACGATGGCGGCGATTAGCCAATAAAAAGTGGCTGTTTTCCCGTCTGCGATAGTCTGTGGTCGGAACCCCACCCAGGGGTATATTTTTTGTATCTAGTGTTGGTGTCAACTGCCAATTATTGCTACATCGATGTTGCTATTTTAGGGTTTTTACTACAGCAGTAGGCAACGGGAAACCACTGCTGTACTTTCCCAAGAATTTTCATGATGGCTGATTACTCATTAACAGAATAAAAAAGAGAAAAGTTGAATAGATGGTCAGAGTATATAGAGGAACTTTTTTATGATGAAAGAGAAAAACTAACAATAAACATTGGATAGACGGGCCACCAATTTTAAAAGAAGAAGTAGAAGCAGCTATCAAAAAAATGAAGTTAGGCAAAGCAACAGGCCCTGATAATATCCCAATAGAAATTATCATAACATTAGAGGATTTAGGTTTAAACACAGTGACAAATCTATTGAATAAGATATATGACAGTGGTAAAATTCCAGATGATTTATTAAAGTCAGTGTTTATGACACTTCCAAAGTCATCAGGGGCCACGGAATGCGAGTTACACCGAACGATTAGTCTTATGAGTCACTTCACGAAAATTTTCTTAAGAGTACTAATGAACAGAATGAGGAAAAGTATAAAACCAGAGAAATCAAGAACTCAATTTGGATTTGTCCCCGACAAAGGTACAAGAAATGCTTTCACCTTATCAATGTTGATGGAAAGATGTATTGAAGTCCAGAAAGACTTATTTATTTGCTTTATTGATTACTCAAAGGCATTTGATAAAGTTAGACATTGTGAACTATTTAATATCCTTGAAGGACTAGACATAGACGGAAAAGATCTTAGAATTATTAGAAACTTATATTGGAAACAAAGTGCAGCCGTCAGGATTGAAGGAGAATTAAGTAAATATATACAAATTAAACGAGGTGTTAGACAAGGATGTGTTTTGTCACCAGACCTTTTCAATATCTACAGCGAAACAATTATTAGAACTTTAGGAGATAGCCCAGGCATTAAGATCAATGGTGAGAATATCAATAATATAAGATATGCAGATGACACAGAACTAATTTCAGACTCAAAAGAAAATTTACAACTACTCCTCATTAAAATAGTCACAGAGAGTGAACGTGTGGAGTTATACTTAAATGTAAAAAAAGACAGAATGCATGGTTGTATCAAGGAGAGAAAGAAATCCAATATGCAACTTAATAAGCAATGGAAAAACTATAAAACAAGTTCAGGATTTAAATGTCTTGGATACATAATAACTTCAGATGACAGATGCAACACAGAAATAAAACGAAGAATTGCAATAGCTAAAGATAGTTTTAATAAAATGAGTCTAATTTTTTAAAACCACAATATCTCAATGACTCAATGACAACAAAACATAGGGTTTTGAAGGCCTACCTATGGTCAGTATTATTATATGGCTGCTAAAGCTGGACAATTACAGAAGACATTAGAAAGAAACTGGAGGCAGCAGAAATGTGGTTTCTTAGAAGGATGTTAAGAATCTCATGGACAGAGAGGAAAACTAATGAAGAAGTATTAGAGCAAGCTGAAACTAAAAGGCTATTAATTCGTACAACAAGAAAAAGACAAATGCAATTTTTAGGACACCTAAATCGACATAAATGTATTGAACATCTTGCTCTCACAGGAAAGATAGAAGGTAAAAAGAGTAAAGGTAGACCAAGAAAAACATATTTGAATAGTTTGAACAGCTGGGTGACAAAGAAAGAGAAGAGTAATATTAGTTTTTTATCTGATCAGAGAGATGAATGGCGTATCATGATCACCGATGTCTGGCACAGACTTGGTGCTTGAAGAAGAAGAAGACTACAGCAAAAAATCGGGACCAGAGGTCAATGTCGCTATCCAAAAGTTGTTATTCAGGGGTATCAATATCCAGAAGTTGCATTGTCTGTACTTATTTATTAGAATTTAAGAAATTCGATTGAACTTGATACATTCAAGAAAGAGCGTGGAGAAAAAACAAAACAAACCTGTGATTAAATTCATAAAGTTTTTATTCCAGACGTAATATGTAAATTGTTTAATAATATCTTTCACTCTCATTCTCTTGTGACAAAACTTTTTAACGTCAAGTAATATGACATAAAACATAATATGACTAAAGGCTTAAATTAGGATTGTATCTAGGTTCTGTGTCAATGAATTTGATATGAACAATGCAAAGTGATTTATCAATAATAAAAAAATATATCATGTTAAGATAAATTAGTGGATCAGAACAAGATCGATCCAGGGAAAAGTCCAGATTGTTTTCTGACCCCTTATAATTCTGTCTGTTAGATCAAATGGAAGGTACTTTGCGATAGACTAGCATCCAACTTAAAGGGTAGCGGTATGCTGATGCCCGTTTTACACTATAGAAACTGGGATAAACTCCAGCTCCATGTGCATGGTGGCTCTGAAAGGCTAATGAATCTATGTGTATGTGTATAAGAAGGGGGGGGGGGGGGTTGAGAGGGAATATAACAAACTAAAACATTATCCATGATATGATAACAAAATTACGTATTTAAGATTAAGATGATTACCTTCATTTTGGTTTATTACATTCAACCACTTTAAAGTTTCGAAATTTCAATTCTCCCATGCACTGTAAAAACACATTCTTTTCATTTTGGCAATGAAACGTTTACTCCAGTTTTCTAGCCAAAACCCAAAACATATTTTTTTAAATTGTCAATGTGCTGCAGAATTTTCATCAATTACATTCAAAATTAAATGTAGGGAGGAATAAGAATTCCCTTCTTGTTTTTGTTTATCAAATGTTCACAATTTCCATCTTTTCAAAAAGAATCAAATCATTATCCTGAACTCCTCTGAATCTTGAGGTATGGAATCCTCCATAGATAATGCCTCAGTCTCATTAGAGGCCAACATCTCGCTGTCTTCTATATTATCAACAGACACCGAGTTATCCATATCTGTTATTGCTGAGTCCTCTACCAGGTCAGATACAGGCAACTCCTTCTCAGTGGAGTCCTGTGTATGTGAAGGATTCACCAACTCTTTGGGCACACGACTATCTTGAACTTCTCTAGTGGCAGGATAGTAAACTTTGAAACCAAAATTGGTACGAAGAAAAGAACTCTGTGTAAATAAAGAAGAAAATTAATTATAAATCCCTAGAGATATTTAACATACGAACCAGTCTGTTTTTTAATCAATATAAGTAAACAACAAAGTAAAGTAATTTTATTGAGTTAAATTGACACGGTGCCTGTTTTGGCACTAATCACTAATCTTTGTAATTACAGTGCAACACGGGTTTGTCGAACATGCATTCAACAAATCACGGGTTCAACAAACAAGGGGAGAATTCCCAAATTATGTCCATTGTCTTCATAAATTATCCAAATGAAGTTTTGATGAATCTCATGCATAGACATCTTAACTGCCTGCCTTACTCACAATGTGTGAGTATTTATCACAATACTGTACGTTGGCATAAAGGAAATGCATGCGACACCTGTCAACGCAATTCTTATTTTTCGACTGTTACAAGCACCGGATAGCCATGGAGTCAGGCTATAGTTTTACGAAGGGTACGTGTTTGTAGACAAGTGCCTTCTCCCGCCCTCCATTCTTGCTGGTCCCCCACATCCTGCCATGTTGTTATCCTGCGTGCCGTGTTGTATGGTTTGGTGTGTGTATTTTGTTTTTCAAGCCGAGTAACTCAGGAGTGAATGATATATTGCAAACAAAAAGATATGAATCTATGAGACCAGGATGTGCAAACATTGAGGCCATATAGAAGGAACGAAATTAACGTCACTCAGCTCTTTGTTTTTAGCCAGCCATTATTAAGAGCAGTCCTCACTAATTGACTAATTGTATCAATCAGACTATAACTATAACCATTTAACTCACTCAATCCTAGAGATTTTTGCTACTTTTCAAGATTGAAAAAAAAATGTATTAAAAATGAGCATGTGCATAGATAGTTTTATTCAGCTACCATTAACATGTAAAAATTAAAATTTTAGCTTTGATGCTGCGCCTTTAATTTGTCTCAGAAAAATTAATAAAGAGGCATGGGGTAAAAGTAACCTGGGTAAACAACGGATATAGTCGGTGTTAAGGTTACACATAGTTTTGCATTTTAACTGAGCACAAAGCATCAATACTTGTACAGTAGGCTACATCACAATTTGTGTCTCATATCTTACAGTCGTGTTCATGTATTCGTCGAAACGCGGGTTTATTTATATTCCTTAAAAATTTTTTTTAACAAATTGACTGAAGATTGGCCGAGTTCTATTTAAAAACAAAATATCATGTACATGTAAAGCCCATTTAAAAAAAAAATTAAAATAGTAAAGTAATTAATTTTGCAAACTTTACCTCAAATTAAAATTTCTTGCACTCTTTACATTCCCTTATCAATTTCAAATTTCCATATAACAGGCCTATTATACACAGTTATCAAAAAGTATATTGTAAAAACTATAACACACTTTCACAATGATTCATATCCCTCAAAAAGAATTCGGCATCACTATCAAATTGATGGATTCTGCTGAACAAATAAATATACTAGGGTCCAAATTGTATAGAGGAGAACCCAGTTGGTTTCACACTATCACCAAAACAACAACTAGATCCAAATGAGTAAGAAGAAAAGTCTTCCTGCATTACTCCAAAAGCTGAATTATTTGAACGGTTTAAGCTGTTGTTGACACTTTGGAATTCCCAGGCATCATTTTGATAACCTTGGCCTGTAAGAATTTGGTGTAAAAAAGACTGCTGGCTAGATGAAGGAGGGCATGGACATCCCATAAATGAATTGATTTGTGGTGACTGTGATTGTGCTGTAGCTTCAAACCCTGGGTAGAATGCAGCATGTTGGGATGGGTAGGAAGGAATACAAGGTGTTTGATTACAATGTCCAAAGTAATCCTCACACGGGGTGACAGGTTGATGTGGAAGCGCAGATTGGTGGCTATTGTATGTAGAAATATAGTTTGAGCTGTAAATCGTTGTCTGAGGACCCACAACAGGGGGAGGAGCAGTTTGAGAGTGGCAGCCAGTGTTGTGTAAAAGCATTATTAATGTACCAAAGTAGAAAAAAATAAGCAAACCAAAAACAGACTGTTAAAAGAATAAATGAATTGTTAAAAGAATAGTCGATAACCAATAACTTTTCACAACCTTTATAAAATGTTACTTGACATTTGGGGGCAATTATTCTATTCTGATACTGACAGTTCCTATAGCTTCAAATTTTCAAAAATCATCAAAATTTCGTTTAATTAGTAAAGCTCTGATTTTATTAATACAAGTATTTTTGGCAATAAAACTGCTCACAAGCAATGGCAATTCAATTCTAATATTTCCCTGTCATTTATAATAAATGAATATTGAATATGAAATCTCATGTAAACGAAATAAAGAACTTCTTCAATATAAATTACAGCACATTGTGCAATATCATACAGACACAAATGGTTTCTTCGAAAATTAAAACTGAGACAAATCATCATCTTATAAACCACAGACACAAACCCCAATTTTTGTAACCAGTCATGTTGTAAACTAAACATACAGTGTAATATTTGCCAGCAAAACAGACACAACACCTGAGAAATCAAATAGCCTGTGCTCCTTCCCAGTCACCTGATGAGAGGTCAATCTAAATAGACAACCCGTCTAAAACAAACATCTTGGCAAACAGCCAACACAAGGGAGACAACTCATTAGTCAAGGGATCCTTTGTCATCTTTTAAATATTCCAAGGGCAATGCCTGATAGCAAATTGTTTAATCTGATCCCAGCTTGATTCTGTGTACATTTTGCAAAGGACTGCTGCTATGTATTATAACATCTCGTCTTGCGTGTGTGGTTTATAGGCAGGGAGACAGATATGTGTGTGTGTGTGTGTATATATGGAGAGAGAGAGAGAGAGAGAGAGAGAGAGAGAGAGAGAGAGAGAGAGAGAGAGAGAGAGAGAGAGAGAGAGAGAGAGAGAGAGAGAGAGAGAGGAGACATATAGAAACAGGAAGAGAGATGAATAGAGATATGCAGAAAGAGAGAGAGATAGATTAGATAGAGAGAGAGAAACAGAAAGAGAGATGTATAGAGATATGCACACAGAGAGAAAGAGGGCCGTATCCATAAATCATTGATTGTGTGTGCATGAATGTAAACAAGGTAAAAGATTCTTTTCTTAATGTTAATTCTTCTTGGATCCCCTTCCCTTTCCTTGTCTAATTTAAGATGAATAAGGCACACTATAATCAATAGTCTTATTCATATGGTATTAGTATTAAGCATGTGACTCTCAAAAGAAAATTAGGAAAATTGTTTTACGTCATATCACTCAATCTATTTTTTTTTCTCAGACACGGCTTTAAGAATTTTTAAAAACAAGTGTGATGTCCTTGAGAAACCTGGCATCGATTAAAGTACATGTACTTACATTTCCTATCAGCGAAAGGGACATTTTATCAATTTGGTCAAAATGAAAAGGAAGACTATTTCCCTTGAGAGGAGACATAAAAAGCTAACAAAACACAACATAACGTTCACTAGAAATGAAAACACATGACAAGATAGCTGAACAGCTGTCTCCAAAGTAAATAAACATTGGCCTTGATAAAAAAAAAGTGATAATGAAAGAAGAACAGAAGGTCGAGTCTCATGGATGGTCCACAATTTAAAAAATAAAGAATGATTCAGTGCACAAAACCCAAAATCAACAAGAGTAAGAAGAAGAAGAAGTAGTAGTAGTAGTAGTAGTAGTAGTAGTAACAGTAGTGATAATATAGTGGTAGTAGTAGTAATAACAGTAGCAGCAGCAGCAGTAGTAATAGTAGTAGTAGTAGTAGTAGTAGTAGTAGTAGTAGTAGTAGTAGTAGTAGTAGTAGTAACAGTAGTGATAATATAGTGGTAGTAGTAGTAGTAATAACAGTAGCAGCAGCAGCAGTAGTAATAGTAATAGTAGTAGTAGTAGTAGTAGTAGTAGTAGTAGTAGTAGTAACAGTAGTGATAATATAGTGGTAGTAGTAGTAATAACAGTAGCAGCAGCAGCAGTAGTAATAGTAGTAGTAGTAGTAGTAGTAGTAGTAGTAGTAGTAGTAGTAGTAGTAGTAGCAGTAGCAGAAGTAGTAGTAGTAGTAGTAGTAGTAGTAGTAGTAGTAGTAGTAGTAGTAGTAGTAGTAGCAGTAGCAGAAGTAGTAGTAGTAGTAGTAGTAGTAGTAGTAGTAGTAGTAGTAGTAGTAGTAGTAGTAGTAGTAGTATAGTAGTAGCAGCAGAAGTAGTAGTAGTAATAGTAGTAGTAGCAACAGCAGCAGTAGTAGTCGTAGCAGTATTAGTTGTTGTAGCGGTAGCAGTAGTAGTAGTAGTTGTAGTAGTAGTAGTAGTGGTGGTAGTAGTAGTAGCACTAGTAAAAGTAGTAGTAGTACTAGTAAAAGTAGTAGTGGTGGTAGTAGTAGTAGTAGTAGTAGTAGTAGTAGTAGTAGTAGTAGTAGTAGTAGTAGTAGTAGTAGTAGTACTAATAAAAGTAGTAGTAATAGTACTAATAAAAGTAGTAGTAATAGTAGCAATAGTAGTAGTAAAAGCAGTAGTAGTAGTAGTAGTAGTAGTAGTAGTAGTAGTAGTAGTAGTAGTAGTAGTAGTAGTAGTAGTAGTAGTAGTAGGAGTAGTAGGAGGAGTAGTAGTAGTAGTAGTAGTAAGTAGAGTAGTAGTGTAGTAGTAGTTAGTAGTGGAGTAGTAGTTGAGTAGTAGGAGAAGTGTAGTAGTTAGTTGTGGTGGTAGTTGTAGTATAGTAAAAGTAGTAGTGGTAGTGGTAGTATAGGGTGGTTGCAGCAGTGGTAGTGATGTGATGTCAATGTATAGTGCTGGGTGATGCAGTAAAGGTGTTAGTGATGATGATGATGTGGTGGAGGTGGTTTGTGTAGTGGTGGTGCTTCGTGAAATGATGGTGTGGTGGTTGTATTAGTAGGGGCAGTGATGTTGTTATTGTTGATGATGATGATACGGTGTGTGCTTGTGGGTGAAGAGAGAAAGATTGATGACTCATGTGAAATGGACATGATCAACTATATTGATTTAGGTTTGTCTGACAAAGGGACAGAAAGTGTATTTTTGTGTGCTTGGGGTGTCTGAGAGGAGGAGAGAGAGAGGAGAGAGGAGAGAGAGAGAGAGGAGAGAGAGAGAGAGAGAGAGAGAGAGAGAGAGAGAGAGAGAGACTGCTCAAAGTGAATGTAGTGTTGGGTACAGAAAGATGAAAGTGAAAAATTTTATTGTTGTATGTGTGTTTCATTTGTTAATCATAAATATCAAATTAACGTATGTTTCATATTGACAATTGCATTAAACATTGTAATTAAATTGAATTATAAGTGTGTGTGTGTGTGTGTGTGTGTGTGTTGCGCGCGTGCGGGTGCATTTGAAGACAGAAAGAGAGATTTGTTATTGTTTTAATGGTGTTACAGTGCTTGCAACACATTAAGGTCATATCAGCGCCAGTAGAAAGGAAGAAAATGGGATAGTAAAAAGTTAAAGAATAACAATTAAAGCACCCACGAAAAAGTAAGACAAAGGAGATTTTATTCAAATTAGAAACAGATGTAGATTCTAATAGGACACTATCAAAGTACTTAGTTTGAGATCACCTAAAAGCCCCATCCAGACACAAGCACAGGTCTCCACTAATAGGAATACACTCAAATGTTTACAGATTATTATATAAAACAACAAATTAATAAAGTGCATAACAGGCAGACGATTTACAAGGCAAAAAATATCATCTCCCAAAACTGTTTCCTCCCAGCCAAGGTATCGGGCCAGAGCCAGGACAAAACCAAGTAATCTCATTCCGAGACTAAGACAGAAAGCATATTCGAAAACACATATAGGGGGATAGAAGACACTGTAAATGTCTCCCTCCCCACTATGGGAGGCCAGGAACCCCACTCAGACAGAAAGAGAGACTAATAGATGGATAAATATATAGATAGATGAATAGGTAGGTAGATAGATAGATGGCTATATACATAATATATAAAATATTCAAAGTATAATTATGATCAACTTCTACAATATTGTTGAGGGAGGGAGGAAGAGAGAGAGAGAAAGAGAGAGAGAGAGAGAGAGAGAGAGCGAGAGAGAGAGAGAGAGAGAGAGAGAGAGAGAGAGAGAGAGAGAGAGAGAGAGAGAGAGAGAGAGAGAGAGAGAGAGAGAGAGAGAGAGAGAGAGAGAGAGAGAGAGAGAGAGAGAGTTTGAGATCAAAGTGTTTGTGATGATCTATCATTGGTAAGTACAGGAAGATGAACAGTGAAAAATATTATTCGAGGCTAAAGAACCTAGTGCACTTTATTGATTTGTGTATGTGTGTGTGTGTTAAAGAGAGAGAGAGAGAGCTCAAAGTAAATGTAGTAATAAGTACAGAAAGATGAAAGTGAAAAACTAACTCGGTTAAATAACTGAGTGAACTTTATTAAATTTGCACTCAGCCAATCAGGGTTATCTATGCAGCTTCGAGCACAATCTATTGTCTTTGGCTTTGCATGACTGCAAGTATCCAGGATACATGATCAAGATGCCTCGAATGCACCCCTCTACCGTCTCAACTATCATTCCCACCTTCCACCCCTTTCGAGCAAGTCTTTTCTGACTTCTTTGAGTTTGGATGTCACCACTATCTGGTAACTGGGACGGTTATCAGGTTGGTCTGCACTTTTTCCACCCAATCTGGGAGCGCTTAGTAAGGAATGCATGGTTCATCGCCTGGTTACATTCCCTCTTCGCTACATTTAGGCAATTTGGGGTTCCTGAGGAGTTGTCAAGTGACGGTAGACAAGAATTCACTGCAAAACTATTTCTGTTGAACATCGGCCCTTGTGGTTGTCTTAATAACAATAAGTTCCTCGGAGCCCTCCTTCAATTACACAACACCCCTGAACCAGACTGAAATCTTTTACCAGCCCAAACCATTCAGGATTCTCTTTCGTTCAAAACCTCATGTGCTATCAATGGGGTGTGAAGTGTGGGCCAATAAAGGAGAAACACTATGCACATGTTTCACAATGTTATCTGAGGCTCGTTGGGGGGTTTTATTACTAATAATATAGAGCAAAAAAATCGGGACCAGAGGTCAATGTCACTATCCAGGGGTTGTCGTTATTCAGGGGTGTCGTTATCCATAGGTTGCACTGTCTGTTATCCTGTCTTATAACTTATACGGAATTGTCTTTACAACCCTATCACAAAAAGAGGCCAAATGAATCAAAGCCACATTAATATTATTTCAACATAAATTGCAGCACTTTTAATCACCCCGATTTGCTTTGTCAAACCCAAATCAATAATTAGACCTGTAAATGAGCTCTATAAAAATTGACTGAGACTGAGACTCCCGAGACTGAGACTGAAACTGAACCTCACTGAAACTCTTCGTTTTGTATCAGAAAAATCCAAAGAATCGAGATGAATAGTAAACAGCAAGCTCACTTGAGCAAAACAATGGCAGAAAACTAATTTACGTGGGAATTAATTAGGCTACTTACAATTGTTTCTTATAATTAGGTACCCACATCAGTGAGAAACGGTCAACCAGTTTGTTTACAACGTGAGGTAATCAAGATGTAGCAATCATATAACTTTCGATTTGAAGGTGTCTTCATAACACACTTCCGGCATTCGCATTAAACTTTTTAATAATTTTAGGTTCTGGCAAGTAAATGTGGTCAATTTTGGCTTAGACGAAACAGTGAAATTTATCGCTCGTCGGCTCAGTTAAAATTGGCTACCATTGGGATCACGACAGGTTTGGAAAGTGAAAAGATAATTTCACGAAGGCTGTGTGAAAATACACTGGGGTGTGTTCAGACACGGCAATTCTAAGAAGCGTCGCTTAGCCGTCGCAACATAAACGGCCCATGATTATGCGTAGCGCTGTGGAACATTCCGAATAACTTCACGGTCATTCGACTACGATTCATGAATTCTTTCTTTCTTCTTCATTTCTTTCTTTCCTTTTTAAAAATATTTGAATTTGACGAATTGACTGATTTCAGTTAATTGACTGAGAATTTACAGGTCTAAATAATGCTAAAATTACCTGCACTCCGATTAAGTACTTGTTGCTCATCAAGACAGGGTCAAATGACTAACCAATAATACATGAAGATTAGGAATGATTCTATTCTTGTTAGTCTCAACAGGAATATTTATAAATTTGACTACTTGGAAAGAAAGAATTTTTACGTTTGCTGAATGTCTGAAATAATTCCAATGAAATGACATGCATCCTGATTAACCAGTAAAACTGATGTAAAATTTTTGTCACAAACAGATTGTTCCCATGAGGAGCATTCCAAATACCAACTGCAACGGTATTGAGGAATTATTTTCAAGAATAAATGTTTTCCACTATAAGAAGGATCAATTTGACAGTTCCAGCAAACGTGTTAGGGCATGGCCCATGTAAAAAGAGAACAATTTAGAGAAAGAATATGAAGTTACATTGAAAGAAGAAATGACTGAAGAAAACCAGCAAACAGGTTAGTATGAAATTAAGATAATATATTGCTTTAAAAAATAAAAACAAATTACTCTTCTCTACTCACTGGATTAATAACTCTTGTAGACAAGGCCGTTGTATCAAAAGGGTCATATTTATCAGCAGTCACAACAACATCAGGTAAAGGATAAATACGCAGGCCACAATCATAGGCCCAGTACATTGGGCAAACATGAAGGGGAAGAGGACACAAGTGTCCTTGACTGATAATGGACTTGGCAAACTGAGAAACGAAAACAAAAAAAGAACAAAATCAACCTATTATAGGGTCTATCTGAATCACATATTATTAATGTACATTATGGAGTTACCATGAACACTTTTAAAGTACAAAAACAAATATTTCCTTTACCTTTCAGATACCCTGTAAAAGACTATTTCCCAGACTATTTTCTTTGTAAGAGTTACATGTATTCCTTTTCCCATTTTACAGACAGGGTTCCTACACCTTTTCTAGACCTGTTTTATTTTTTTTAATGCATCAAATGTTATGCATTTTTATATTCCACTCAATTTGGCCCTCCTTAGTAACCAAGCAAACACTTCTTTTTCTTTAAATTCCAAGATCTTGATACAGAAAGGATGTGCTGAATACTGCTCTGCAGTCGATCTGTTTTTTTAAGTAATGTATTTATGTTTTCATTGTTTTTTTTTGTAGTTGGCTGAAGACGGGTTTTAAACCTGAAACATTCCGCATTGAGTATTTGCACAAGACGTGATCGTATAGCAAATAACATCTTCAGTTACATGGCATTGAACTAAACAGCATAACAAACAGGTTACCCTCATTTAAAATCAAAAATTCTGGACTGATAATTGGTAATTGAGAAAAGCTAATTCTTCTGAACAACTTACATGGAGAGGGACATTTCCATCTGCAGGGAATTTGACGCAGTTACGACACATCTTGGTTACAATATCCTCACGGATTATGACAATTTCTTGAGTGCAGTATTGAATATGGCACGGGTTAGATGTGAAAATGGCATTTGGAATTTTTTTCCTAAATGGCTCTGTTATGGAGTTGGGAATGGCAGGCCTGAAGAAAACAATAGTGTAAAATGAATTGATGCTAAAAAAAAAGTATAAAGCATTATATATAAATTTTGAATTGTTAGATAAAAAAATAATTCCCGTTCTCTAGTCAACTTAGATCAGCATCTGCACAAAATAAGAGATACAGTGGTGATCGCCTAAATGGCCGGTGAGCCAGTGGTTGGGAAGCAGAAAAAAATGAGCATTTAGACAAAGTTGATCAAGACCAAGATGAATATGAACATTTATATCACGCATTTCAACTGATTCACAATGATTATTGTGCTTCAGAATGCTTCGGCCCACCAGCAGGCAATGTTTAACCTTTCAAATAATACAAGTCTGCTTGGCATCATTTCTCGATGCTGTACTTAATATCTGTCACTGTTTAAAGCTAGGTATCTACTCATTCACATCTCCTGTTTGTTTGGTTGTTGTTTTTAGGGGTTTTAACTCTTTAGTTGCTTACAAATCTGGCACTAATGTTTTCCCAGTTGCTAAGCATCTTGGCAAAAATAAGTTAAAAATGGGTAATGTAAGTAAAAATGCAACAAAAAGATAACTACTACTACTAGTCCCACATTCATGAAATTCACATGGATAGTAAAGGATAGTTTTGTGATCATGCCACCACAATCAAAAATGCAAATTAGGTCATGTGACCAAGACAACCACCTTGGACAGCTAATTAATATATGCAAATTTGCTGTTGCCATACAGTTTGACCCATAATTCCATCAAAAAAGGAAACCAAACATTTCAAGGTTGGATATTATTGACAATTGTATGTAATTAGAAATGTTTTAAAAGTTGTGGTGTTTTCATTTATTTTGTTAGCGTTATGTGCTAAGTAAAGGAACTGAAAAATATTCAAAATCATGGAGAGAAAGAAAGACTACAAGAGTAGTCCATTATCAGGAAATAGAAGCCTAAAATAGCATAGAAATAGTCTTTTCTTCTTCATTCGACTCAATATTTGTATTTTCAGTAAAGTTCATTAGCCACTCTACAGGATGTCAAAAACATTCCAAACCCATTCATTATCAACACCATCACAAACACCACGTCCACCATTAGTTTGAGGTCCTATCTTTACATCATTATCAATGAAACTGGAACAAAAAACGAGTTCTTGAAACCCCAATGTCAGAATAATTATCATAAGTCATTATCTAAGAATAAATCAGCTCCTTAATCAGAATCATGTCTGTTTATTTACCCATCTTCACTTGAGTTCCTCTGTTAGTGTTAGAGTTGCAACATAAACAATTTCAATTGTTGACTGTCTCAAGAAAGGTCTTAGAGAGTGCTTGCAGTCACAACAGTTCAATATTCATACTCGTTGGCTTCGTATTTCACTCATTTATTACAGCTTGAGTTATTATTACATGAGTGACGCCTTTTAGCGTATTTAGCAACCCAGCCGGCATTACAGACTGGCATATTTAGCAACTAAGAGTTAACATGCTGGCTCAGTTCAAGCTCTCATGATTTCCCTATGAAAATTGTACTTTGAACCTATAACTTTAACACTGATATGCCATTCCATGAGAACTTCGTCTTCAGGATTCACACCTCAACACGAGACTTTCCTGTAATGTTGAAGTATATCACAGCATAGGTGGACATACATAACCTAGTGATCCTTGTCTACAGGGTGTGAGAATAGAAGGTAGATGTTGAGTGATGTCAAAGGATGTGATCAAAGGTGGCGGATGGTTGTGTAAAATCAAAATCCCTGTGAGCTGGGCAACATGACCGTACATGTGGGTATGTGTGATTTGAGTAGGAGGAGCCTACTTGACACTTTGCTGATGACCAATTGCTGCACAATTAAAATTGTTCTTTGTCAATAGCCAACTGGAAGTGGACAATTGTAAGAAGCTGATTGGATGCTACACAGGGAGAAAGCTGAGAAACTGCTGGAGAGGTTGGAGCAAATGACAGTTTAATTGATATTTATTTTGGGCAGTGTTATTAAATGTTAAATTATACAGAAAATTTTTCACTTAGACAAATTTTATTAGCAGGCACCACATCATAGGGCGTTTAGGCAAAACGGGCACTACGCCGGCAGCATTTAGGTGATCACCACTGTATTTGAAAATAGTAAAAAAACTGTCAAGTGTCTCCATTAGGATTCAAACCCTTAACCTCTGATAATAATATCCAATATTGAGTAACTGATGATAATGATAACATCTTGCCCTGCATAATGTTGTGGATACAAAAATAAAAGGACAGAAAAACAAATATTTGTGGAGATGGAATAACACATAATTATGACCAACCTCGGCAGGATTGTAGAGTGACCAGGGTCATTTGGGCCTGGTACAAAGATAAGCTGTGATGATTTTACAATATTTGGAAATTCTGACAGAAGGTTGGCAAGTTGTTTGAAACATTCTGTCAATGAGAAGGGTTGGAACATAACTGACATATCAAAGCAAATTTTTTGAGAAAAAAAATTATTTTAAAAAAAAGAAAAAGAAAAAGACGCTCTACCCTGGAATATAAAAGCATAAATTCAAAATTTAAAGACTTCAATTTGACACCATTTTTTCAGCAGGGAAATTAAAAACTAAAGGTGGCTTTGTGAGTCACGTTATAATGTAAAATTTTTTTTTATTGATGCTGTTTTCACATATTATATGTCACCTTTACTCGCTTTATTATCTTTACAATTTTCAGTTAAATAATAAGCATCATATTTCCTTACAAATGAGTTTTTATAATATAATATATAATACATATAATAATTTGGAAACCAACATATAGGCAGGAATATAACCAACAAACCTTTCAAGGATTCAGCATGGCTTAAAACTTTGGGAGCAGATATGAAATTTCCACAGAAAATGATGGCAAAAGGAGGAGATTTTGAGAATCCATCAAAAAATACCCTTAATCTTTCCATGACCTGTGTGTAAGTAGGAGGAATAAGGCAAGCATACCATTTAAAAAAAGTTAGATCACAACTTTAAAAGGTTAATGTATTACAGTCTAATAATAATAATAATAATAATAATAATAATAATAATAATAATAATAATAATAATAAATAATAATATAATAATAATAATAATAATAATAATAATAATAATAATAAATAAACATATAATAATACAGTGGTGATTGCCTAAATACCCAGTGGTTCAGAAGCAGAAAAAACGGGAAACTGTAGGAAATGGGAAAATAAAGCAAAATGAATTGATGTGAACATCGTATTTTCAGAAATTCACATAACTCAATGTGGTTCATTCCACGAACTGGCAATGCAGAACCAAATTTTCATTTAATTCAGTGCAAGTCGCCTACCTTTTTCACTAGCAACTTACAGCATCCTTCACTGCCTATAGCCAGGTTATTATTCATATGTATAATATGCCTTACCTAAAAACATAATGCTTGGGACTTTTGCTATCAGTGTCACTCACCTTATCATTGGCCATACTCAACAGTGCTTTACTTTGTAACAAGCTGATACACCGTACTGCTCAGCCACCAGCAATGCGCAAAAAGGCTGTCCTACACGTTGGATGAATTTTTTCTTTCTTTTACTTTTAAGTGTGCAAGGTGAATTTTCTTTTTTATTTTGTTATTTTTCTTTGAATCACCAAAGTTGAATTCAAAGTGGACAATTAAGTGAAATCTAATTTGCAAAACTGGTGGTTAGGACAAAGAGAATTAATTCTGTGTCACTCATACGGAGGGTTTTCAGGCAAAACATACAAGTACGTGATCAACATTGTTATAATAATAATAATAATAATATTAATAATAATAATAATAATAATAATAATAATAATAATAATAATAATAATAATAACAACAACAACGATAATGATAATAACAATAAAATTAAATAATAATATTAATAGAATAATATTTAAAATAGTTCAACAATCCCAATTAAACTCATGATTTATTTTACTTTTTGTACAGAAATGTCTTATGAAATGTCTAAAAATAACCAGGTTAAATCATCAAAATAAATCAAGTATCCCAATGTATTTGCCAGACAAATACTACAAGGTCGAAAGGATGATTCTAAGTCTTAAAGCCTTTGTTTTGATCGATGTGTCACTCATATTAATTCAATTGTTTTCAGATAATAAAAGCATGGAGTAAAATTAATGAAATTATGTAATTGATAATGATTTGAACTAAAGAAAAAAAAGCCGCCTTGTTTCACTGAAATTGTAAAATGATGACAAAAAGTTAGGATTGAGATGTGATGAGAACTACTCCAGTTGTGATGAAATAGAGAGATAAACTGACACATGGTGTTTTCAATAGCAATATATGGAAATTGAGGAGCAAGTACTGGTGCTACATCAAAATCTGAGATGGTTGCATGTCCAAATAGTAATCAGGAGGTCTGATGTTTGATTACAAATTGAAGGAAGCTTTTTTTTCCTTTATCTGTCACTGTATCTGATATCTTAGTTAATTTTCTATTAGAATATGAAAAACTGAAGGTTTTCTCAGTGTTAAGAATGCTCAATAGTTTAGATTTACCCTTCCAAACAACTTACTTGTTTATTATCAAGCCAAACATCAGACAGCAAAGCAAACATAGCATCTGTTTTATCTTTCTCTACTTGTTCTAGATGCATAGATGTTTTCACTTGAAGTCTTGAGGGGCCTCCAAAAAAATTTATATTACCGAAGTAAGATCTGGATTTGAGCAAAAATGATGATAAAAATTTCCAAAGAATCTCAACCAGAAAACACACAAATTTTTCAGCAATAACTGAAGTGCAATCGTTCCAATTAACCAATTCCACAAAAGGCCTCCATAATTGGAACAATCTATCAGGACTACACACATGTATATTACAGTGGCTATATATTAAGGAATTAAGAGCATATTTGATTGTCTAATATATTGTCTTCCATTTTTTTTACAATATTTAACATTACATATGTGTAGTCATAATGGGAGATGAAAGATAAGTAACCTTTTCTTATGACCACAAATCTGTAGTCTTATGCATAGCTGCCAACTTTTCAAAAATAAAATAAGGAACGCCCATTTGGTCCGGGATGAGGGGACGACGTACGCCCCCCCCCCCTCCCCTTTCATCGAATCGCAACATATAAATGTCAGCCTTTTTAATTACTACAACTAACACCAACAAATTTAAGATGACAGAGGCTAGTCCAAATGTTGTTAAATTATCCGGTTTAGTTCCAGCTCATTTGAATCGTTATGAAATGACACTTTCCACAATGAGATCAAAATTTCAGAACAGACAAAATAAAGAAAGAATTCAACTGCCTTAACTTTGATAAGGACCAATACACAAGAAGCACAATTGTAAAATAAATGAAATAACTTAGGATGTTTAGAAAAGCATAACTGTGTCACTTGAGAGGGCGTTATGGGTAAAAAATTAGGGAGATTGGCTTAAAAGTAGGAAATTGCATATATATTTTCTTTCATGCAACATAGTGGTCTTTAAGTAGTACACTATAATAGTAGTTATAGTAAAATGAACCTCTATATATTGGAGAATTCCTACCTCTTTACTTTGACAAGATAAACACACCTAAAATTGGAGTATACTAATTCTCTTGAACCTAAACCGTTACAAAAGCTTGCTTGAAAAAAATAAAATAATAATAATCAGATCAAAATGTTAGCTTTAAAGAGATTGAACTTATATTTCATAAATTAATAAAGGGAAATAATCATTGCAATGTTTAATCTATATAAACAATTGATTCTCTTATTGAACGCCTTCCAATCAAAGAAGTTGATTTAATTCTATTCTTAATTAAAATAATATTTGTAACAAATAGTGAATGTATCAATAAGGTCTGAGAACACTAAAAGTATATTCGAGGCTAATATGCATAATTTATGCAAATCTCCAATACATTATGAAAAGTTTTTAGTGAAAAACAGGCGTCATATATACAACTGGAATTTTTTTAATTGTTGAAAACCATTTACCACAGAGAGGAATAATTTAAATTAAAGAGCTACACAGGAATGGAGAATATGCTGTGCTGATTTAAACCATCTCTGACTGGACACCAATAATAATAATAGCAATAACAGTAGTAGAAATAGTAATAATAATAATTCATTAGGCTTACATGCCTTGTTTACCACAAATTAGTCAAAAATTGCAGAAATGGTCAAACGGGCAGACTGTAACATATTATTTTTACTAAATAAAAGGGAATGAGTAGTGATAGACTGTTGTTAATTACGGACTTGTCTCTTCATTTGAAGATAAGGGAACACTCATTTTGTTCATTTCAATAAGTATCGAACAGAGGAATATAGCTTGACTTTTAGTTGTAGAGTACATTGCTCTCACCGACAGTAGGACATGATACCTGGCGAGTAGGGGTCAAAGATTCCATAAAATGACCAAATATAATCATTTGTAATTCATTTGCGTTATAATCTTTAACTATTGTTATGTACTATATTATTTTGTTGATATTTTATTTTTATACACATATGATTTCTGTTTCTATGGGATATATTTACGTCAAATTACAATGAGAACAAAAGACTTCACATTTCAAATACTCATAAGTACACATAGACTAAAGTGAATCAAGAAATAACACATTTAGATAAAAACTACCCCCTCTAAATTCACACTTAATACAGGGATAATACTGAACTTTTCACCCTACAAATCTTCAGGGCGATTTTTCTGAGACTCATGCAATGTGGTTTTGATTAATATCTTGCCAGTTCAAATTCCCCATCAACCAGTAGAATAACAAGTCTATTCACAGTGCTGACCACTGTTATCATTCTACAATCTGAGAAAGTCATCAAGCAATAGTCACGGTACTTCAAGCTGTAATAATACGATGCAGACAATATTGTATACACAGTTCTGTCATACTCTGGGGAAAAAAAAGCCATTTTAACCAGAACACTCGTCCTTCAAATATTGATCAACTAAAAGACCCTCATCTTGTCAAAAACTCTCAAACCTGGGACTTCCTTGCAGTTCTAAGTTTGAGAGTTTTAGATAAGATGGTCTCAGGTTTTAGAGCTTTTGACAAGATGAGGGTCATATTATTCGACTGATCTTTGAAGAACGAGTTTTCTGGCCAAAATTTAACTATTTCTCCAGAGTACAGAAGAGTTGAAGAGATGTAAACATTAAGAATCACCATGGGATTGAGATCCATTTATATCCTATAGTATTATAATATTTATCATGTGTGGCCAACTTTCATGACCAACCCAGTTTATATGGACATTTTTCACTCTCTGATTTTAGCTAGTTTTTATCTTAATGTGAGGATATTTTTAATGTGGTGGAGTAGGGTGAACTGGGGATAGTGACATTGTGGTTGACGGTTCATTAATTCTATCATCAGAGGTAGATGATGCTGGCGGTGGTGATGGCAACAACATACATGATGCTGGTGGTTTAGGGACAGTAGTAGTGCTGGTGCTGCTGAAAATTATGGTGATGATGTCGACGGGACTAATGCTTGTTGTGACGACTGCAGCCGTATCCGGAAAAAAATCAACATATTAAATTCTTGCCCGAAAACTTGTCCTTTAAATATCGATCAATTAAAATGACCCTGTTCAATCCTGCCCAGGTTTGAGAGTTTTTAATACGATGATGGTCAAATTAATCGATCGATATAAGAACACGTTTTCTGGCCAAAATTTTTTCAATGTGGTTTTTAAAAAGTACAGCAGTGTGATCGTGTTGTTGACGATTGGTGTAGTGTATGGATTAAAGCGGCAGTGGTGATGGTGACAACAGTAGTAGTAGTAGTAGTAGTGATAGAGGCAAGGGGATTGGGGGTGGTGATGGTGATGATACTAGTTGTACCGGAGACATGGGGGTGGTCACGATAAAGACGACAATGGGCATCAACAACACAATGAGGTTAAATGATTGGGAACACCACATTGTGAATTTAAAGTATATTATTAGAACTAATTTATGTCCTTCAATCTTCATTTGATAATGACTGATGTCAATAACTCTCTACTATATTAGAACAATTATATTCATGGCATCACCACTTAAAACCTATTACAATCGCTGTCTTCAAACTAACTCATAATGAAGTTTATTATTTCAAGTAATCATACTGCAATGTTTAAGCAAATCGGCGATGTTGAACATTTCAAGGTAATCAAATTAAAAATTACGTATACCAATCACTGGCACCCAGTCGAGCCATTCTACGAAATTAAACTATGCGTTATAATAATCACATGACCTAGTAATTTTAACAGTTAATGGAGCTGTGATTGGAGTTTACAATTCTAGATCTGTTGGTATATTAGATGACATGTAACAGTGGAGAGAAAATGAGGAAAAATAACAATGATAGGTCACTTGTTACGTTTGTTCCACAGCAGTGACTTAAACCTCGCTGACCCCTGGTCTGGCACTGTACGGCGTGATGAATCACGCAGGTAGCATGAAAACTAAAAGGAATGATAAGTGGTAAAATGAATAACTGTGATCGGTATATTTTATTTTATGATAACTGTAAATAAAATATTTCTTACAACATGTGCTGAAGTTCTTATACTGTTCCAAACAACCGGCATGCATTCCGAATATACAGTAGACACACACAAATGCACACATAATAAATAACATCAATTAAGAAATTCAAAACTTTCAAAGAGGCCAACAATGAAAATTCTTAAACCAAACCTTGTGTTTTCTGCTTTCTCAGGAGGTGGCAATCCAAATGCATCAACATGAAACATGCTCTCTTCATACCAGCCTTCAGCTAAAACAAAGGAATTTTCTGTAAACAGCCCAGGTTGAAAGTTGTATAAACAGTTAAGGACAAATAATTTAGCTATACCCTTTCAAAAAAAGAAGGTAATAAATGACTTGTGAATTCAGTTTCATAACTACACTAAAATTATTGAATGGGAATGACAAAATTAAGTTACTCATATTTCTTAATATTCTTTTTAGTAGAGAAAATAAACTAAGTATGGCATTAATCCATCATGTAGTGCATTCTTCACATCATTAATTGATGGAAACCATAGGACAATTTATTTATCCTTGACCTTTTGTGACATTTTTATTTCTTTTTTTCTTTGAGAAGGATATTGCATTGGCAAAATCTAAAGCAACACTTCCAGATGGATCTTCCAAATACCACTTGCCCTGTAAAAATAAGGTTAAAGAAAAAACAAAATAAATCATTGCAACCAATCAAAAATTTAAGAGCCATACTATTCTTAAATCAAATGCATGCATGGTATTAAAGAAAAAAAATCAAAATAAATCAACGAGCTTAATAATATAAAAATCAAACATATGTCCATTTAGAGAAAAGAATGATCTTTATTTTCATACATAATTCAATATAGTTCAAGAAAGCAAAGATAGAAAAAAATTTAAGGTGAAGTTAGGCAAAAATGTGAAATTTCGGCTCGTTTTTCATTGTTTATCTGATGTAATGAAGTTAGCACATATTGCTTAGTTGACTGGATATTAACATAGGGAGAAAAAATAAATAGGCATCACCAATTCTTTCGTTGTTTCCTTCATTTCTTATATATCTTCTTCTTTTTTTTTTTTTGTATTTCCTCTAAAATGCAGCACTCACCTCTTTTAGCTGTACAAGCATCCCAAGTACAAGAACTCCCTGAAGTTTGGCAGTGCTTCCAACAAGATACTCAACGGGCTTTAACTGATGAATAAAACAGGCACAGATTTAATTCAATATGTCAGGTAAAACTAAAAAAGGTGTAGAGTATAACATTCCAAATACTAGACCCAATAGTTATGTTATCATTTAGAATTACAAGTTGAAAATATTTTGGTTCAAATCCTACTGCTATTTTAATTTAATCACTCAATCTATGGATCATAAACACTCTTAACAAAACAAAAAAAAATATTTTTTAAAAATTCAATTGTCACACAATGCCGAATGCCTTATCTCATCCCCGAACTGGTCAGAATAGTCATAAAGAAACAAGTTTCCACTGCAGTAAAAAAAATTGTTGAGAAAATATTGATCAAATTCCAGTATTTAAGTAGTTTGTGGGTCAATAAAATGCTACACATAAACCCATATCAACATTTAATCTGATTCAGACTTGGATATACTGGGGAAAGTGGTCTCAGGGAACAGAATTATCTAATTTGAATGGAAGGAGAAAGAAATAATTTCAACTTTTATTTTAGGATTCCGACATCCCTTTGACACTTTGAAGTAATTTCAGCACCAGGAAGATGATCAAAAGATTGTAGATCTGCACTCATAAGCGCCCCAGGAAAAGGAAAACACAAAAGTTTAATGTGTTCAAGATTACCTTAAAGCTAAACATAGACACCAGCACAGATCACTGCCAAAAGGTACACGCTCAAGTGCAACATGACACACATATCAATAATTAAAATCTATAGAAATAATTAATAGGAAGATGAGAAAAAATCCATATCAGGAAAAAAAGAAAAGTACGTTTGACTATTTACCCCAGCTATACATCAATAAAAAGCTGTATAGAAAAGGAAATCAGATAAGAGGAGGATAAATGACAAAGAGTGACATCTCTGACCCACCATGAGTGTTCAAAAGGTCTCATCCCAAAATACAGAATAAATGTTTAAAAAAAAAAAAAATGCAAATAAATGTAACTTTCACTACATTAACTATGAAAGGTGTGCAGGATGCAGTAGCTTACAAAATTCAATTTATTAAAAATTTGATTAAGAAGAATATCAAAGAAATAAGGCTCAACCTCTTTTTAAAAAAAAACAAAAAAAACCAAGCCAAACTCTAAATATGCCTTAGGGTCACCAATTGATGCCGAAGCAAAGTGAGTAGCTCGATTTGACAACATTCTATCTTTCTAAAACTTCATTTTAAATAATATATTATTTTTCACTTCAAAAATGAATTATCATTAGGTTATACTCGTTTAACTTGAACTTGTATCTGTTCATACTATCAACATTGAGACACTGGAATGGTCTCACACCTCCAATGAAAGAAGAATACTGAAGTTTTTTTATCTTTGTTTTTTGTTTAGCAATCATGCAAATTAATGTTTACCTGAAATTTATTGCTGTTTGTACTTGGATCTGCTCCAAGTGCTGGTGGTGTAAATAGCTGATGGCGAAGTGTTCTCTGAAAAAAATGAACATCAACATGAAAAAGATGCGCACAAATTCAAATCTACAAGGATTCTTGTTTACTTCAATCAAATTTTGGATAAATACAAAGAGTTGCAGATCTTTTGATAGTGACAGCTATAAAAAATTTCTTGAAGGAAAACAACAGAGGTGGAAGAAAGTACTAATATATATTAATATAATTAATGGCAAGAGACTGACTCTTCATTCCAAATTACAATTTTGAATACCATGGATATAATAATAATCGACCTGCTTTGAGACTGACCTTGAATGAGAAGACATTAAAATATTTTTAAAAACACTAAAAAACCTATCGATGCAGATGGGGAACTGGCAAGTTGCAAAAAAAAATTTTTTAAATGAGACAAATGCATTGTTATACATTAATTCATTTTCATAGTCTATTTGGTTAACAAGCAGGTTAATCTAGCTACATAATTGGGAGAATGTGAATAATGAAATGAATTTCGGAGATACTTTAACACTTGATCCTCGTTAGATAACATGTTAAAGAGGAAACACATATAAAAGGTTTACTTTTAGTCATTTCTTTATTTAAAGAGATATCTTCTAATGATCAACGTGTCTCTGAAAGTCAATAATTGGAAAAAGACTACAGAGTAACACATGTTTATCGAATAAGCATTCGACATATTCACATGTTCAATGAACCAGGGCAGAATTCCCAAATTCTGTCCTTCATTGGTAAATTTTTCACGGAATCCACGAATAATTCCAATGGACGAATCTGAGGCAATTGCTCTTGGGGGGGGGGGGGAGAGAGAGAGAGAGAGAGAGAGAGAGAGAGAGAGAGAGAGAGAGAGCGAGCAAGTTGCTTTGTGCCACAGCCTTCGTGAATCTATAGCCTGATACTGACAAAATTAATGTGTCATAAAACAGGACAACAATCAAGAAAGTTAATTACTAGAAGTGATATTCAACAGCTTAATCAATTGTATCAATTATTCCCTTGAGCACCATTAACAACTCACTTTTCATTTCAGGTTTGTGATTAGTGTCTTGTCATGTGACATATTTTTGGTCTGTATCATCATAAGTACTTGCCTGTCACCTGAAGTAACCAAACCCACATATTGTGAGTATTTATCATATTTTGTTACTGATGAAGGAAAGGTATTGCACACCTTACAAAATTTCAATCGCCTGTGTTACAATTAAGAGTGATGTTCAGGATCTGTATAACTAATTGCTGCAGTCTCAGGCTGATGTTATGTGTTTAGGTAAAATACTCACAACATCCACCAGTCAAATTTAACATACCAAAACACAAAACTGTGTGTAACCTTTTAGGTTTATAGTCTGATTGACATAATTTAGTGAAAATTAATCCCTAATAAGCTATGTAAAAATAATAACAAAGAGTTCAGTGACGTCAACTTCATTCCTTTTATAAGTAAACGTTTATGAAGGTTATGGTTGTGCAGGCGAGTGGCTCCCACCTCCATTCTTCCCGCTATCCCCACATCCTCTCATGCCATCAACCACTGTGTTTAATAACATGGTGGTGTGTGTTTTGCCTGTCTAAACGAGTGCATATCACTATATTGGCATCAATCTACGAGACCTGGATGTACAAACATTTAGATCATATCTATAAAGTAGGCTACATCACAGTTTTGTCCCTTATCTTACAGCCATGATCACGTATTCGACAAACGTTTCCTTCTGTCCCTTGTAGTTTGACGAATGCATGTTGCACTGTATATTCCAAAATTTAAGATTTTAAAATTCTTTTTTGCCAATAGGATAATTACCTGTTGTAAGATGGTATATCGATCTAGAAACAAGCTTGCTTTGTCTAGTGGTTTACCATGGAGCAGAGGAGATTCTTTGCCAAGACTTGAATCACTGGTTTAAATTAAACCAAAAACAGACGTGAGGTATAGTAAATTTGAAATCTATCTAAATACACAGATCTTACATATAACATTAAATTTTGATTTTGCCTTAATACTTTCAGGTACAACATATATTTTGCATTCTTTGAATAAGTCTTTAAAAATATGCTTATTTATATTTTTTCTAGAATATGGATGATTCTCAACACACCTTATAATGTGACATCAATGAGTGGGCAGTTTCGCTGGTGGAATGAATTCAAGGGCAGAATTTATCACTGGGTTGCCAATTCAGGAGGTAACAATTTACTGATTTTTTAACGCACACACATATTATATACCATACACTTTCTGAGCTCCAGTAAAAAGACATTATATACTACTTTTTTTCTGTTTAGCGATAATTGGAAAAACTACTGAGCATTTATAACATACTGAATTCCATAAATATACGGAAAATAGGCAATCTTGTATCACTTTGAAAAGCATTGTCTTGCTATATTTGATGTATGGTTTTTGGTGTCTATGTTTGATTTTTGATATTCTTATTAACAACATTATGAAAAATTCTCATCTGTATAAATACAGTTTGATGAAAGAATCTAAATTTCAAGGGGGAAAAAGTTGAATTTGGCCAACTTTTACTTTATCGGAAGAAGAGTAGAGAACTTAAACCACAAATCATGAGACTAGAGAAATATTACTTTGTACTCATCAACCAAATCGCTAAACATATGTTACAATGAATGACATAATCAGTTGGATGGTGAAAAGGTTTGAACTGAGATATTGCCAAGTTTAGTTAGGTCAATTTTGATCAAAAATGAGTTCTTGTCATAAATGATTAAATCAACCCTTTTTGTACATCTTCTCACTCACTCACTCACTCACTCAATCCCATGACCGGGGACTTGCGTGAAGCAGAAGTTACAGTCTTCCTCCATGCCTGCCTATTGCTAGCACTATGTACATCTTCGGGAAATACCAAAGCTTAATTTCACTTCTAAATATTTTTTACAGCTAGTCAAGTTGAAAAAGTATGAAATTTGAGAAAAGTTGCGGGATACCTTTCTCATACATCTGACCAAAACTTCATGAAAAATCACCCGATTTACTTCAATTAAGGATTAAAATGCTCTGGGGACCATATACTTTCAGAAACTGCAAAAAAATGTAATCCAAAGTTTTCACCTTCCAACTGATTATGTCCAGCACTGACACATATTCATTATTGTTTGATTTAACAAAAGCTGAGACATGGGAATCACTGTCTTTAACACAACAAAATAGTAGCTAGATCAGAGAAGCTGAAAGAGAAGTGGACAATTTACTTATACTTATATTTTTTTTCTAATTTTTAAAATGCTATTCATTATAATGTGGAAAAATATATAAACCTGATAAACTTTTTCCTGTCTTTAACATAGGTATAACGAGGTACAGAAAATGCATCAATGACATTGAAGATGGACTCACTGAAAACGAAAGAAAATTTCACGAAATATCAAAATGAAGAAGCATCCTACATAAACATCTCTTTAATGTATTTTCATGTAGAAGAATATCTAAAATAATTGTATTTTCATATACCCCAATCTAAAACAAGAGCAAAATTCTTGTTCAAGTTGCATCAATTCAATAAGTATTATGATATCCTCATTTTGTTCTATAAATTTATTTTCAAATATAGCACAGATTATTAGATGGTTGACATTTCACTGTGGTACGAAACGTTCCAGCTTTGTCATCGTTAAAAAGATATACACTGAGATAAATCCACTGTGAGAATTAATTATTACAGTCCACTCCACTTGTAGCGAAGTCGGTTGTAGCGATCTTCGGAAGTAACAATCTTTTTTCTGTAGAACAGGCACCCATGTAACACAAACTCAATAAAATACAAACGGTTGTAATGACTTCGCTACATCCGTCGTGATGGTTATAGTGATGCGTATTCTTATCCCCGACCATAATACTTTATAGTAAAAATATAACGGTTGTAACGATGTCACGAGCGGCACGGAGAAACACACTCTCCTCACTGCTTCTCTCACTTCGCCAAGCGCCTGTGTCAATACAACACATAAAATACACTTTGTGTGTGTAACGTACCACTGATATAATATGTGCTGCTTGTCTTGCGTGTTGCGTCAGATTAGAGCGAAACGAATTCTCACTCTACTCTTTTACTAGATATATACCTCTCTCACTTCTCCAAGTGCCTTTGTGTGCTGTAGTCTAGAGTACAGTGTATTAAGTGTTTTGCCTCAACCACAGACTACAACTACAACTCGACTTAACAATGGCGACAGGAGGAAAACGTGTTGTGCTTTCTTTGAAGAGATATATGTGTTTGTCCCTTTGTCTTGTTCTTGTGCAGTGTTAATAAAGATGTCTCAAATGTGGCACCATCCTGGCATGGGGTTTCACATACAGATATCGTTCCGTTTATTTGAATAAATTAATAAAAAATGTAATAAAGAATTTTTTTTAAAATACAAAAAACAAAAACAAAAAAAAAAACAAAAAAAAACCAAAAAAGTTTTACAAAATAAAAAAAAACAAAAAAACACACACACACACACACAAAAAAAATAAAATAAAATAGAAACAAACAAAAAAACCTAATATTTGTCTACAGTGGTCACGATGAATTTTTGTCAAGATAAGGGCAGTAACTCAATACAACGAAGTAGAATAGTCAGAATTATTTCCCTTGAATTTTCTTCCAACAGCTGTAGCGAACTTCGGATGTAGCGATCTTTTTTCTGGTCCCCCGACGACATCGCTACAAGCATAGTCGACTGTATTATAAATTAATGACATATTAAAAATAAATGAAAAAAATACTACTCACATAGATATAGATAGATAGATAGATAGATAGATAGATAGATAGATAGGTAGGTAGGTAGATAGATAGATAGATAGATAGATAGAGAGAGAGAGAGAGAGAGAGAGAGAGAGAGAGAGAGAGAGAGAGAGAGAGAGAGAGAGAGAGAAGAGAGAAGTGAAAAAGAGGAATGTTGTGAAAAAGAATGTGATAGGAGAGAACAGGTCCGTATACAAAGTATTGAAGGAGGAGAGAAAGGACAGAGTGAGTAGGAGAGAAAGGACAGAGTGAGTAAAGTTCTTGGATATGTATAAATTTGTAATCACTGATTGAATCAGTGATCAAGTCAATGCATTAAAAACATTATGTTGCCTGTTGTTTAAACTGTAGTAAAGGATGTTTGTGAAAGTTGTGAAGTAACTTTGTTGTGATTATTGATTAATCATAAGATTCAAACATTTCAATGCATACCATATTTGTTCGAGCAATGAAAATCACTTAAATTTCCATAATGTGGACAATATATTATTATTATTATCATCATTATTATTATTATTACAATAGCAGACAGATCCAACGATTAAAAAAAAAATTATATCAGGGGGACTATTTAATCAACAGAAAATAAAGAGAAATGAAAAAACATACCTGTCATCAACATGCTCTGATTTACATTCATTAATTGCTGATTCACATGCAGCTTTATTCACCATGGAAGATGACACTGTTTGAAAAACGATTCAATAAAAAAAAAACATTAACAAACCAATGCATCGTAAATCATATGTCATACTACCAATGTTAGAAATGAAACCTCAAGAATTCAACCCTTGCCATTGCCAGCGCTTAGCCCACACCTCAACCCCATGGAGTAAGTTTAGAACTGTACAATGTACTCCAAGTTAGTAATGTCCATGGTATTTTTGATGCTTTAATCGACACCTGGAATTATTTATCTCATGAGCACACAGTTGATGAGAAAGCGATGTCAAGCTGTGCTGGAAGCAAATGGTGATCACAGCCAGTATCAAAACAAGTGATAGTAAACCACGTTTATCTGGCTTGTATCAACTTTTATTGGGTTTAGTTAATTACTCTACTGTTAAAATACCCTTCAGCTAATGGGTTTTATTTTTTTTGGCCATAGGTGTGCTTTTTTCACTTTGAAATTCAATGACATATTTGATAAAAGATGTTCTTGTGCCATTTGACACATTTTAAAGACAAGGGTGAATTCCAAGCAACAACTCCAATAGCTGCTGACTGCTTTAACTATAGATTTCTTATTTTTCTAATAACTTTTTTTATCAATTTCTAGTAGTGATTTATTCAAAGTTGTTCAAGTTATACTTTATTGAATGTTTTAGCATAATGAATAAAGCAAATAGACACCTCTTTTTTTTTCTTCTGACTCATATTCTTTAAAAGTTTGTTTCTGTTTAGAAACTTAAACTTTACATCTCCTTTTAGCTGAAATATTGGAAGAAAAAGATAAGCACTTCATTGCCATGGTAATCAAATTGTCATGAATTGAGTCTTGTTTACCCCCATGAGTAAGATTTTCTCGGATCACCTCCACACACAATAGCTCCAAGGCAAAATGAGGTTTTAAAGAAGAAGAAGAAGAAGAAGAAGAAGAAGAAGAAGAAGAAGAAGAAGAAGAAGAAGAAGAAGAAGAAGAAGAAGAAGAAGAAGAAGAAGAAGAAGAAGAAAAGGAGAAGAAGGAGGGAGTAGAGTGGAGGAAGAAGATAATGGAATCTTAAATACTGAGAAGTATTTAAGTATTTATGGACAACATGATGTAAAAAGATGTCTAAATACAATCACATGGATAAATCTGGTTGTGAGAGGAAGCCAAAAGATGCCTCTTGTTGCCTTCTTGCATCCTCTCAAAACTTCATCTCCAAGGGTCATATCCAGTGAGGTGATTATCTCTTTGAGACCAGTAGGGTGTCAAGGGTCTTTGTGGACATGGAGGACCTTGCTTTAGTTAAGTTTTTTCTTACAACACTGAAAATTCACTCCGAATCTACATTGCTATGAGGAATACAAAGCACTGCTAACAATAATTTGCAAAGATTAGGAAACAGCAGTCTGTTGTCAATGTCACTCCTCAAAGCAGAAATTTTCATTAACTTGACATCAATCCTTGTTTCTTTTTTCAATTTCAGGGGTGAATGAAAAGGACTGAAAAAATCCTTAAACTCATCTCTGAGGAGAGTATATTCATCACACAGGGTCAATGCCTTGAACTTTGAAGAAAAGAAGGTCAATGCGCTAAATTCCCACTCTTCCCTTTTCCTGATGTTAAGGTCAGCAGCTTGTGTCATGATGTCTGATTTGAGGGGGAAGCTGGTCTTCACATAATCCAGAGCTTTGATGAAGAAACCCCTTGCATTATTAAAGACGTCTGCTCTGCTCTTGCTATTAAGATTTTTCAACAAATCATTTGCAAAACTCCCTAGACCTAGATCTTTGTCCAAAAGCTGATTCTTTTCCCAAAGTATAATCAACTTTCAGAATGTCACTTTCACACTCCTTGATGAATGAATGCCTTATTAATCTTGTTAAGCTGTCCCTGAAAAATTGCCCGATGTTGTAGAAAAACAATTGCTTTAAAATTATTTTTTTTTTCTTTTCCCCAAAATTGAAATCCGGGACTATCCTGGACAATCAGGCAGGTTGGCAGGTCTGGACTATTGAAATACCACTGTAAGCATCCGAGTAACAATTGAAACCAGAAAATTACGCAAGCGCATGGAATGAGGAGACAATGTCATTTTTTTGTCAATTGAATTGATGGAATAAACCCAACAAAACAATTTTTCTTCTCTATTTGTACTCCATAATCCAGAAATGCTTGTTTCCAGATCCGAACATTTACTTTGGGAACAAGCTAGTACAATATTATAGAGGATTCATTTCTATAATCTGAACATGACATTTACCGATACCGTCTGTCTGCCTACTCTTGTTCAATTCAATAAATGAACAATTAAAGTATAATCTGATTTAAAACTCTTTGTCACATCCTATTATGGTCAGATATGTCATTGGCAGACAGCCCTGAATCATTGTGGTGATGCAGTCTGCATGGGAAATGGGTGTCAATCAGAGTGACTGGTCAGTCTACACTAGACGATAGGCACCAAACCAACCCCTGCACTTGGTTTTGATGTCAATGGGCATACAAAGGCTATTGTTTCCAATTAAGATAAAGGTAAGGTTTCATGTAATGAAAAAAAAAAGCAATCCAAACAAACAAAACTACACACAGAATATGTCACTTTAGGGGCTGATTCCACTCTCTGAATGTCTCTGTAATCAGGACGAAATGCTGGGACTGTAATACACTCATTTGTCTCAGACGTTAATACAACTGACATAGAGCAAGAGATTGGCAATATTACCTTTTAATAATTATTCAATATAAAACAAGTACTTACATGTCTGCTTTTGAATGATTTCAATAATCTTGTCCAGCCAGTGCTCTCTGTCAGTGGTTGGAATAGGAGTTAAAACCTCCACAAGTAAGCGACTTGCATCGCTGTAAAATCAAAAGTTATAAAACTAAAATTCTACAATCTCCCAACTTCTAGTAATGGAAGGGATAAAAGCACAGCAGTCTATCAGACCTGTCTACTTGAAGATCTAAAAATTCTGTATTTTTGGGAGATAAAAATTATAGTTCTTGGTTCCCTTACAATTTACCCTCAAAAGGATTGTTTGTTTTGTTTTTAAGGGTTTTACGGCGCTTGCAACAAATTTAGGTTATATCAGTGCCAGTAAAAAGGAAGAAAATGGGATAGTAAAAAGTTCCAGAATTACAATTAAAGCACCCAAGAGAAAGTATGACAAAGGGGAACTTAGAACTAATAGGGATCAGATGTAGATTCCAAGAGCATACCACCAATGTCCTTAATTTGAGATCACCTATAAGTCTCATCTGGGCACAAGCACAAGAACCAACAAAGAGGAATACACTTGAATGCTTACATTATACATTCAAAATAACAACTGTAATAATACATAACAGAGAGATGATTTACAAGGAAAAAAATATCATCTCCCAAAACAATAACTATGCATCTGACTGTTTCGCTCCCATCCAGGACTCCAGCCAGGGCCATGACAAAACCAAGTAATCTCATTCCAAGACAAAGACAGAAAGCATATTGGAAAACAGATATAAGGGGATAGAAGACACAGTAAGTGTCTCCCTGCCCGCTATCAAAAGGATTAAATAACACTTCAAAATCCTTGAAATTATAAAGTCTTACATCAACTTTCATAAAAATAAGTTTTAATGACATAGGAAAGCTGATAAAGTTCTGACATTGGAGATAAAATTTCGCAATTCTACGAAATTTTCGTCAGGTCTGGTCTATGCAGAGCTGCCAAATAGAGCTGTGTTGGGAAATGCTTAGCTTTATAAAGGTATCGCAAGCAACAGCTCATGTTGTTGGGAGAACATCGAAGAGGTTTGCTTTGCAGCCACGACACAAAATAAAGTAAATCTCGCTCCAAAACAGAAAAAAAAAAGGAAATGAATATCTCACTCAGAAACAGAACAAATAATGAGGCAACAAAAAAGTGCATACTAAATAAATAATCAAATAAATAGATAAATCTCCTCATTCAGAAAGCAATCAAATGATCAGAGAGAAAAAGTAATATAATTATAATAATTTAAAAACTATTTCTCAGAAACAAAATAATCAAGGCAAAAAAAGGAGAAAATAAAAGAGAAAAACTAGTAAAGAAACAACAAATAAGAGACAAAAAAATATCCTTATTAATAAATAAATAAATAAATAAATAAGCAAAACAATCTTGCTTAGAAACATGGAACAAATGATCAAAGAGAAAAAAAATAAATTAATTAAAAATTTTTTTAAAATATAAGGTATTCTTGCTCAGCAACACAAAATAAATATTCAAAGCCAAGACCAGACCAAACCAAAAAAAAAAAAAAGAGAAAAGAAAAGAAAAGACTATCTCACTAAAAAACAGAACAATTCACCATATTAAATGAAGGAGAAAGAGAGAGAAAGAGATAGATAGATAGAGATACAGTGCAGCACGAGAATCTTGAACACATGTAAATTCCGTTTTAATCCCTCTATTTTTATTGTACTGGCAACATGAAAATATCAAACACCATTGGAGGCTAACACGGAAATCTCGAACAAAATGGACATTAACTCTTAGCTTTTGTTGATAAAACTCTTTCGGAGTGACTATTCGTCAGTACTGACCCCCAGACGCTAGCATCTGGGGGTCAGTACTGACGAACAGGCACCAGCGTCTGGGGGTCAGCACTGACTAATAGGTACTGGTATCTATTGGTCAGTTCTGGCGCCTGTACTGACGGTGCCAAAATTATGGAAAAATGCCATTTTTTGAAATAACTTGTTCTACAACAAATAAATCCACATTTCCTGTCCCATACTAGTCGCAAGGAAGTCCCTTGGTTTCACCTTTTTTTATCGGTTTACGTGAGATTTGTTTAATAAATTTATCAATTAATTAAACAAATGATATTGTTCAATCCTGAGAAAAATACCAAATTTGATGTTGAAACGCCAAACTGGCAACCTTATATTTCGGTTCCTCCAACGTGCATGCTCACTGATGCGTGACGCACAGAGCAGCGGCGGGTGATCGAACTCGGTACCTTTCGGGTACGAAGCAAAGACCGTAGCGCTGAGCCACGCTGCCCTCCCCCCCCCCCCCAAAAAATGGAATTATCTATTCGTTATCAGGTTTCTCCTCCTTTCCGTTATTATTATTAATATTATTTTGCATGACAAAAAACAAAAACAAAACAAATACATTTTTTTAAAGACCTCATCAATAGAATGGACAATGTATTATAAAAGAATCGTAACAAGAAATATTATATTATAACACGTTTCCTCTATTTTTCTTTAATTTAAGCAATAACAAAAATATACGGAAAAAAAAAGAAAAACAAAAACACATACACACAAAGACAACATAAAATAAAAAAGAATCGTATGGTGGCTTGAAACAACGACAGTCATACCGTTGCCCCAACGGCATCTAGCATCTAACCGTAGCCATCGTTATGTTATAGCCTGATACTGAAATCCAAAAGGACCGGCAGACGTCATTATTTGGTTTTTGCACCGGTTAGTGAGTTGTTAGTAGAGCTCAAGGAAACAAGTTATTTCGTTGGTTGAACTACTGAATACGACTCACGATTTGTTTTCTTTTATGGCAAAAGACTGGCAGTTTGACGTCATTTTTTGGTAAGTATCAGGCCATAACTTTAGGAAGGCCACGATCTAACGCGTTAGACATCAAATTTATCTAAGTGACCAAGTGTTGCTAAGTGTCATCGGATAAGTTGGCCTTGAAAGCCTGGGATTTTAATTGTTTTGTTTTTTTTTTACTTTAGGAAGTGACGAATAAGTGCGAAGAGGTCTTTGTCTGCACTGACGAACAGGCCCGATGTTCGTCAGTGCTGATTAATGGGGGGCGGTGGCACAGACCGAAGAGAGGCTGTCTGTGGGCGGCGGCACCTGTTGTTCAATACTGACCAATAACACCAGGTTATTGGTCAGTGCTGACCCCCAGGCGCTGGCGCCTGTTCGTCAGCACTGACACGCAGGTACTAGCGTCTGGGGGTCAGTACTGACCAATAGCCCTAGCCAAATTCTTTTGCCTTATGTTTATATTGAACAGAAACAAAAACAGCCATCATTCTCTTCTCTATGATATGTGGCCTTACATTTAAATAATTTAAACTAAT
Source organism: Berghia stephanieae (assembly GCF_034508935.2). NCBI lineage: Eukaryota > Metazoa > Mollusca > Gastropoda > Nudibranchia > Aeolidiidae > Berghia > Berghia stephanieae. The sequence goes on along the minus strand of NC_088360.1, from coordinate 66,854,357 downwards.
GCATGCTTAACACATTAACTAATACTATTAGTTAATGTGTTAAGCCTGAGTATGTGTGTGTGTTTGTGTGTGTGCAGGGAGTGTCTGTGAAGCATGTTTGATCAGTGTCTGATTCTGATGCATGTGACGCCTCACTCTAATATGTACCAGTACTAGCGAGGCAATGATGACATGAGATTGTTACTGCAATTTAAAATCAAAGAAGTGATTATGGGTGGGGAAGATTGGGTGAGTATAGAGCATTATTCTATGTTATTGAATGAAACAAGGCACATTTAAAGCTACACCTCATTATAAGGGGACCTCAACGAATCAACTCACGTTTGCCCCCCCCCCCCCCTTACATTTTTTCTTCTTCTCTTTGTAAAATACCCAACACAGGAATCTCAAACAAACAGGCCCGATCCCAACTTGTTTGAGATTTTCATCCTGCGCTGTAGATATATATATATATATATATATATATATATATATATATATATATATATATAGAGAGAGAGAGAGAGAGAGAGAGAGAGAGAGAGAGAGAGAGAGAGAGAGAGAGAGAAGAGAGAGAGAGAGAGAGAGAGAGAAAGAGAGAGAGAGAGAGAAAGAGAGAGAGAGAAAGAGAGAGAGAGAGAGAGAGCGAGTGAGAGAGAGGGAGAGAGTGTGATAGTGATAGAATGAGAGAGAGAGAGAGAGAGAGAGAGAGAGAGAGAGAGAGAGAGAGGGAGAGCACCACCCATCCCAACCCCACCACTGGCAATGAAACAATTTTCAAAATGATTTGACAACTTTCAAAATTTAGTGAGACTGTCTACAACTACATGAGTCTACATGTCTATGTTTAATATTAATATCTAGAGTTAGAGATTAGATTGCGATTAATTATTAATGATCTCATCAGGGAAAGTGCGGCTATGTGGTCTAGTGGTATGACACTTGCTTTCGGATCGAAAGGTCCTGGGTTCGAGCCTCGCGCTCGGCCCATAGTTGAGTCCTTGGAAAAGGCTCTTTACTCACATTATCTCACCGTACTCAGGTGTAAAATGAGTACCTGGCCGGTAACAGCGTTGTCTTTGTCCAAAAAATTGTAATATCGCCTAACAGGCGTTCTGTCCCGTCCTACATGTTAAATGTTGCTGTTGACCAGGGACACCTTATAAAGCGCTTTGAGCACGTTTAGTGGATATTGCGCTATATAAAAGCTCAATTTAATTTAATCAGGAGGTGTCTGTGCGACAGCCTTTGCCACCTGAGAGCCTGAGCTGGTTTGGTTCATTTGTGTCATGATATCTTTACTTTACTTGATACAAATATATTTATCTCAATAATTCATATTAGACTACCTTCGTAATGTTAAACCATGCATTTTAAATGCTGAAATGATGTCTGACTTTATCTCCGATGCCATTTTTCGTTATTGCCGCGAAAAGGCGAAAACTATTGACTATTGTCGAGCGGAAGTCTCGATGATACCTCAAGTCATCGGCACCAACACTCAAAACTTCCCGAACTCGATGACCAAGGAAAAGTCGGGAATTCCCGAGAAGTAGCACTTCAACTGAGCTTTGGATGGCTTTTTTGTATTAAAACTTAAATACATTAAATAAATTCACTTTGTATAATAATAAAACATTGATACCTATAACCATTTTGATCTATTTACGACGTTTTGTTTTGTTAGCTGTTTAAAATATGATATAACGTCAATACCCAATACCAATGACTAGGTATTGAATGAAAGCACCGATGACTAGAGCGATGCTCGAGACTTTTTTGAGTCTCGAGACTCAAAAAAGCATCGAGACGCAAAAAAGTCTCGAGCTTCGCTGGAATCATCGCCGACGAGAGAGGGGTGAACAATGCAGATAGTATACATTGTTAGTAACGCGTGCGTCGCTCGCGCAGTATAGTCTCGAGACTCGGGACTCGGGACTCAATACGAGAAGCATCGACGACCAAGATTCTCGAGACGAGAAAAGCATCGAGAACTAAGTGGAGGTCGGGAAGTTCTCGGTCGTCGATGACCTGACTTCTCAAAACCTAAAGCATCGATAACCTTTTGGTGACCGGATGCCCTCCCCTACTATTGATATAAATAAAGTGGAAAGTCTACTACTTTCGATTTCTCTCAAAAGGATAAGTTAGTTTTAGCAGTTTTTTAAACTATAACTTTAATATTCATACGCGATACTATTATTTGTTTTTGTGAAAATTATTGAATCTTGGTTCTAGACTGATATTATATCAAAAATTTTAAAAGCTTTACTTTTGTTTTATTCCAAAATATCGCCTAAGTTTGAGGACAAAGATCTTTGGAGAATTATAACTTTGGCTAACTACTTTACAATGGGTGTTGGTTGCTGTGGGAAACTATCAAGGCGTGAAAAGGAGTGAAAAGGCATTTGATTTAGTTGGAGAGACTGCACGAAAAAAAGTCACATTTATCCACAATTTGTGCAGTTACTTTTATATCAGTGGTGAAGAATGTCTGCCCCAGCAGAGGAATTACGTCTTGGTGAAGAAAGAGAGACATGGTGCGCTGTAGAGCGTATGAAGGAAGAGGCTTGGTGCAGAAAGCAGAGAGGACACATCCAACGGTATAAGGACGAAATGGACAGTAATGTCTTTTGTGTGAATTGTGATCCCCATGAAGACGCAAAGAAAGCTCAAAGATGCTCCTTTAACCCAGATAAACCAACGCACAGACAGCAACGTCATTTTCCCAAAATTGACAGTGAGTTTACATTTAACATTTTTGTGATTGATATAAAAATGTTATTCGAGAGCAGCTAAGCAAATGTCTAGAATTAAAATGGTTTAGTCCCAGGTTCACCCTCCAATAGTGTCCATATCCAGTGCCTCGTGTTCACTCCCCAGTGATGTACACCTCTCATAGCCCTAGGTTCATTTCTCACTGCTGTCCATATCCCATAGCATCGGGTTCATTCCCATTGATTTTCACCTCCCATAGTCCTGGGTTCACTCCCCACTCGTGTCCATATCCTGTGGTCCCAAGTGGTGTCCACCTCTCATAGCCATGGGTTCACTCTCCACTGATGTCCTTATCCCTCAACCCTGGGTTTAATCCCCACTGATCTTCACCTCCCATGCACCCGGGTTCACTCCCCAGTGTTGTCTACCTCTCATAGCCCATGTTCACTTTCCAATGGTTCTTATAGCCTTGGTCTCACTCCCCACTGGTGTCCACCTCTCATAGTCCCATATTCACTTCCCACTGGTGTCCATATCCAGTGGTCCTGAGTTACCAACTTTCCAGTGGTGTCCACCTCTCATAGCCCCAGGATCACCCCCCACTGATTTCTACCTCATATAGTCCCAGAGTTCACTCCCAATACGCTTCAACAGTTGTAACGTCACTTCCAACGTAATGACGCATGGTAACTTAGTAACTGGCTCTAAACTATCGGAACAATGGCGGACGCCCCCCCTTATGAAATATTTCTCCAACAAGCATAAAAGCGTATCCAGAGGGAAAAAAACATCATAAATCTGATCATGTTTTGACTTTTACACATTCTGATCACAAGACATATGGAAAGTTCTAGTCAGCATGAAGAATAAAAAGTACCGATTTTCTTTGTTTAGAACCACAATGGCCGCCGTTGCTGGGCGACGTGACATCAGACTATTGAATCCAATTGGTGTCCATATTTTGTGGTACCTTGTTCACTCCCCAGCCTATAGTTCCAGATTCACTCCCTACTGGTGTCCACCTCCCATAGTCCTGGATACACTCCCCAATGGTGTCCATCTCAAAAAGTAGGTACAGTAAAAACCAGTTATAAATAATGTTCTTAAGTAATATTGGAACACCACGGTTTTGTTCGTTGTATACCTGGAACTGCTCACCATTTCACCTACCCCTCAAATTGTATTTGAATCCCACCTTCCATCAGAAATATGCAGACGATATTAATTTCGTCACTTGAAAAGAGCTCAACGTAAAAGTCGAAACAGAAACATTAGAGAAACACAATCTTTTCATAAACGCCGATAAAACCGACATTACAAAACTTGACAAAAATGACCAAGAGTGGAAAAAGACAAAAAAAGTGGGATCGTTAATAGGAGACATAGAAGACGTAGAAAGATGAAAACATCTGTCGGCAGCCGCTCTCAACTTATTCGCTGGCACACGTATGGCTGAGAAACAAACCAAAATGAAATACAAAAATAAAGCTATACAAGAGCCTTGTTAAATCAGTACTTATTTACAACTGTGGAGCATGGGCACTAACAAAAAGCGAAGAAGATAAACTAGATGAGATGCCTTCCATTGGAAACAGCTCAGAAGAATTCTAAATATTCACTTCCCAACCAAAATAAGTAACAAATCGCAGTGCTTTCGATTCAAATTTTGGAAACAAGATGGAGACTATTTGATTATATCTTAAGAAGAAACAGAAATATTCCAGCTAATACGGCAATGAAGTTTTTCTTTACACCAAGCGGACATAACAAACACAAAGGCAGACCCATAACAAGAATACACACTACGATAAATAAAGACCTCAAGCGCCTAGGCCTAGACAACACACAAGAACTGAGATGCGAAAAGGATTTAGAACACCTGAGATCCATCGCAGCAGATCGTCATCCTTGGAAAGAACTCACTCAACAAATCAGAGAAGCTGCCAAAGTGTCCAAGTCCGAAGATTAGGAGAGGTGATCGGCAATAAGTCAATGTAGTGTGTGCATGCGTGCATTTGTGTGTGTGTCTGTGTGAATAGAGGATATTTGTGTGTGTGCTTTTGTATACAAAAAGAGAATAGGTGCTAAAGAGACATTGATGAGTGAGAGCAATAATGTTGTAGCTTCATAAAGATGCCATTGAGGTTAAAAAGTATAACAACTATATGTATAAGACTAATTTATTCTTATTCTATTTATTCCTCAGATCGCTCTCAACTGAATTTATGAAGTCAACTGTTCTTTAATAGTTTCTTGGCCAAGATCAAGGAGACCTTAAAAGCTTTATAATTAAATTAGCTGACATCTAAGTCAAAATCTTTGAAGCATTTCTCATTTTTTGCCATACATAATTAATACATTTTGGTCATGCATCATGTGACTTGAAATTGTTACCCTCTGCTTCAAACCCCGGTTACCAATGATAATGCTGATGAAAATGAATCAATAGTAAAAAATATTATAAAATATAAAAACTCGTATTAAAATGCACCACCCAGAATGAATGTAGTAACTTAAATTGAATGAAACCCCTAAAATTTCCTATTTCGTTCGGTTCGATTGAACTTTCAATTATTTTCAGCACCACTTCCTCTTATAGCAGAGGCAGTGAGTCACAATTTGTCACATGAATCAAGTAGCTACAACATTACGAAGTCAAATAAGATTCCTGGATAAAATTGCCACCATCCAATTTGAAGATAACTCTTTTTTTTTAAATCAAAAATAAAAATTCTCACACGACAAAATTGACTGTACAGTGACCTAAATTAATTGCATATTTTTTATTGCAACCTTTGGTGTTAATGAAAACATAAAACTAATGCCTCACCTTTTTGTACACATGTGTACCTATTGGTAACATTTTTCTTTTTTTGTGTATACCTTATAATGTCATTATTTTTTTACATTGATATTTCACTTTTTTATTATAAACAGTATTATTTTTTCAATCAGTGTGTCTTATTAAATCAGTATTATTGAAAAATTTACACAGTTCCTTTTAAAAATAATAATAATGCACTTCTCATGTTGCTTTTAATATGCTATGCCTGTGATACACTTGCTTTTTTTAAATTGTGATTTAAATATTTGCTAGTACTTATAATCAACATTATTTAACTTTTCTATACATATGCAGTGCAATCCCTGGATAACAAAATCGCTAGGGGTGAGTTTATGGCAGAAAAAGGGGGCATGGTGAGACTCGCGGTTATAACGATGCGATGCACAGACCAGCGTCTGTGATAAGACGCATCCCAACCACGATAGAATGTGTATTTTTCCTGTTGACAAAGGGTTTACCAATTACACTTTCACTCTCCAATGTATATTGCCATTGTTTTGATCATAAATAGTGCTCAGCCGACTCGTCACAGGCTATTTTAAAGACAATATGTAAATGATAAATTAAGGAGCAAGCATTGGCATGAAGTAAAGATCTGAAAACGATGTCTAGCATTGTTTTATACACATTTTTTCAGATCTTTGTTTTAAATACAAAGCCATGTCGCTGTTTAAATCTATTGAGCCAACAATTGCTCGCTTGAAAATCCACCACTCCAAGCTTGTCCGCAATAATTTTTGCCTTCTAGCAGATAACAGGGCCAGAAGTCAGTGAATTTGAGGTTGTGCCAAAAGATTGTTTACATAACATTCACCACAAAAATACTCTAATACTAAGTTATTTTGAAAAACCAATGACAAAACTCGTTTTCCTCAGTAGGATATCTCATTGACAGGAGAAGAAGAGTTTTTATTGGCCAAGCAGACAAAATGATGTTGGTCGGAAATGAGATTGCCTGTTAGTATTAGGCTAGATATTTTTTTATCAAGCGCCTGTGTTTGTTTTGTTTGTTGTTAAGAGTTTTACGACACTTGCAACACATTTAGGTTATATTTATATCAGCGCCAGTAAAAAGAAAGAAAATGGGATAGTAAAAAGTTCTAGAATTACAATTAAACTAAAGCATCCAAGAAAACGTAAGACAAAGGGGAACTAGGAACAAATAGGGATCAGATGTGGATTCCAAGAGTAATCCACCAATGTACTTAGTTTGAGATCACCTATATCTAAGTCTCATTCGGACACAAGAACAAAATCCAACAAAGAGGAATACACTCAAATGCTTACACTATACATTAAAAATAACAAATATAATAATACATAACAGAGAGATGATTTACAAGGAAAAAAATATCATCTCCCAAAACAATAACTATGCATTTGACTGTTTCCCTCCCAGCTAGGACTCCAACCAGGGCCAGGACAAAACCAAGTAACCTTATTCCAAGACAAAGACAGAAAGCCTGTTGGAAAACAGATATAAGGGGATAGATGACACAGTATGTACCTCCCTGCCCGCTATGGGAGGTCAGAATAACGTCTGTGCCAACTGCCTATTATTGGGGTTTCAATTACTAATAACAAATAGTCAAAAAGTCAGGACCAGCTGTCAATGTTGCTAACCAGAGGTGTTGTTAAACAGAGGTTGCACTGTATGAATAGTTTTGATGATTGTTATGTTGAAAATGTTATCATTTGTTTCTACAAGCATTACTTCACCCATTTCAGTATTAGAAATTTTGATATGAGTACATATAGTATAGTTATTAAAAAAATATTTTCTCCTAATTCTAATGATGTTTAAAAAGCATGATGTTGCATTTCACATTTAATCATCATGATTGTAATACTAATTAAAATCTTTGAGGTTTGTTTGTTGTTTTTGTTTTGTTTTGATTTTTGCTCTATAAGATTTATGATGTCTTATGAACAGCTATTAAAGTTTTTCTATTTTAACTTTTACATTTTTTTTGTTTCAAGTGACCAGTTTCAAACATTTCATTTATATCCTTAAAAAATAACTCAGTAATTTGGATTCTTGACTTGCAGTTCACAATCCACTGAACATACAATAAACTTTTCAATCAAATATTATTTAACAGATTTCCGCAGTATCCATTATAAAGAAAACAGAAATCAGTGTTGTATATCTGAGGGCAATGCTTTGTACACAGAGGGCACTCAATTTCTCGACCATCCAATGTGAACTTAAACAAGTCACCTCGCCCTTGCTCAATTTAGTTTGCAGCTGCAGTGCAGCAGATGCCTGTTTTATTCCAGTCTTCTCTTGGATTTGACCCTTGAGAAAACTTTCTCGTTGGGGATGAATAATGGGAATTATATTAATTGTTTTTTTATTTTACTAACTAGGACAACAAATCAATGTAAAATTAAAAATATAAATTTTCAAATCCTTTATGGAAAAGTCCCAGTGGTATATACAAACTACGTAAATTCCCCTATATTTGATATCACTGTCGTTTAAAGATTGAAAGATACCTATTACAATAACAATTTACAAAAAAAAAACCTATATGACAATTATAATAATAATATTATTGAAAAAATAAATTCCCAAATTTTTGCCCATATTGGCTGTTTTATTAGTGTCACTCTCATTCTACCATAACATAACGCGTGATGTTATTGGTCACATTATAAAAACTATGTACATTGAAATTTAATTGGTCAAGAATATTCTCTTATTAAAGTCATAATACTAGTATAAAAGTGCATTGATGTAATTTTAACACCATTTACATGTATTATTAATAATTCGTTGCAGTCAGGTGCTGTACCAGACATTTACAAAGTTGCTCATGTCAAACCCCTTTTGAAAAAACCTGATCTTGATAAAGAGAACTTAAAAAACTATCGCCCTGTCTCTAATCTTCCTTTTCTCTCTAAGATCTTAGAAAAGCTTGTTTTGAAACAATTACTGTCTCATCTTGAAAATAATTGTCTTGAAGAAAAATTTCAGTCTGCTTATAGGCAACATCATGCGACAGAAACCGCACTTGTTAGGGTTGTTAATGATCTCCTCTCTGTTATAGTTCATGTTCTTTGCTGAATTTGCTTGACCTATCGTCTGCTTTTGATGCTATTGATCACAATCTTCTTTTCAAACGTCTTGAAATAACTTATGGCGTGTCTGAGGCAGCGCTTGATTGATTGATTGGTTTAGGTCATATTTGTTTAATCGTAAACAGATTATTACGGTGGATGAATATAGATCTGAGAAAATCTTTCTTGATTGTGGGGTCCCCCAGGGTTCAGTACTTGGACCCGTTCTTTTTGTTCTGTCCGTTGGCCCTGTCTAAAATCATCAGAAGTTTCGGTCGGTCTTACCATCAATACGCTGATGATATGCAATTGTACTGCGTTTCCAATACGAGAAATTTACAAGAAGTATCAGCCAATAGTAAAAATTGTATCCAAAGTGTTAAGAAATGGATGAATGAGAACAGACTGAAACTGAATGATGATAAGACGGAGGTGCTTTATGTGGGGAACAGGAAGTGGAAAAGTGAAACAGATTTGAAGTTGGAGGATGCCTCCATTCAAATTGTTGACAAAGTGAAAAACCTTGGCACATTCTTAGACTCTGGACTGTCGATGAAGCATCAGGTTAATAATTTGGTTAGATCTCTCTTTTTCCAACTAAAAAAGATTGCTTCCATTAGACGGTTCAACCAAGCACCTGGTTGTGTCCCTCGTACTATCGAAATTGGATTATTGTAATGCTCTGTTGTTTGGCGTTTCGCAATACAATCTGAAACGTCTTCAGATTGTCCAAAACAGCGCTGCCAGACTAGTATTCATGAAGAGTAGGTGCGACTCTGCCGGACCTCTACTTCATGACCTGCATTGGCTGCCTGTTGGGAAAAGGATTAAATTCAAAGCTTGTGTTTTAGTGTATCGTTGTCTTGAAGGTACTGCCCCTTCCTACCTTTCAGAACTAATTGAAAGATATTCAAAACCCCGCCCCTTACGTTCGGCCAGTGATTCCACAAAACTAGTTGTCCCTCGAATTCGGAAAAAATGCTGGAATGAGATCCTTTTCTCATTTCGGACCCTCTATCTGGAACGCCTTACCGCAGAGCATTCGTGAAAAAGAATCTTTGTCTATTTTTAAACGTTCGCTTAAAACATATCTGTTTCGATTTTAGTAGATGGCATGAGAAGCAAGATAGGTTTGGTTTGTGTTGTGTGTTTGTGTGTGTAAATGATTATGTTTCAGCCAAAGTAATTTGTAATTTAAGCGCTTAGAGTCTGGTGTCTCGGAGATATAGCGCTATATAAGTTTTCAGCATTATTATTATTACAGTGGAACCTCCCGATTACGACACCTCCGAATAGCGACAACCTCCTGATAACGACATTGACCCGTCGTCCCGATTTTTTTTCTATTTAAGATCAGTAAAAAAAACCTCCAAATAACGACGCACTTTTTGATAAAACCTCCAAATAACGACATCATTTTGGCGATTTTCGGCAGTTTTTGTAGATATCTGATACTAAAAATACCAAGTATGAGTACTCAAAGTTTATAAAAACGATTCCTGCTTGAACCAATGAGAACGCAGCTTTTGAAACCAATGAGAACGCAGCTTTTTTTGGACGAATATTGGCTGATATGCATTAATAAAAACCAAGGTATAAATGTTAGTGTAAGCAAGTAAACACAAAATCTTGGTAAATGTGATATTATGTGGTGATAGTATTAGTAATAGTAGTAGTAGTAGAAGTAGTAGTAGTAGTAATAAAAACAATAATAATAATAATAATAGTAGTAGTAGTAATAGTATAGTAGTAGTAGTAGTAATAGTAGTAGTAGTAGTAGTAGTAGTAGTAGTAGTAGTAGTAGTAGTAGTAGTAGTAGTAGTGTTTTTGTGGGAGGAGGAGGAATTTTATCTAACTCGCAGCGTCCGAATTACCTGTTTTTGTTTGTTTTAAAGGGTTTTACAGCGCTTGTGACACATCTATGTCATATCAGCGCCAGTAAAAAGGAAGAAAATTGGATAGTAAAAAACAATCTAGATTTACAATTGAAATGACATAAGAAAAAGTAAGACAAAGGGGAATGGTTTAAATAGGGAACAGATGTAGATTCCAGGAGTACACTATCAGTGTACTCAGTTCAGATCACCTAAAAGTCTCTTCCAGACACACGCACAAGAACCCTCTAGTGTCCGCCATCTTGGAAACCTCTAAATAACGACACAAAAACTGGGTCCCGTGGCATGTCGTTATTGGGAGGTTCAACTGTATTATTATTAGTAATACTAACATTTTCAAATTTTTAATCTGAATTTAATTATCCAAGGCCAATTTATATTTGATTGACGTTTTTATTAGATATGGATGACACAATAAAACATATAATATCAATTCAAAATGAGACTGTTTTAGTTTATTCATTCCAGTTTAATTTATAGACAGGCAGACAGACAGACGCGCACACACACACACACACAAACTCTCTCTCTCTCTCTATTTACTATAAGAAAAAATAATAAAATTCAACTATTGTCTTGCTCACCCCCACCATCATCATGAGAACTTGATTGGACTTCTTTGGAATGTTGCTGCACGAGGTCATTCTCGTACTCAATCATAGGGTCTACATAATTATAATAAAGATCATTCTCATCCAATTTATCAAAAGATGGATCGAATGAACCAGCCACAAAATCAAAGGAACAATTTCCGTGTTGCTTTTTATCAATTTTGATCACATCATCTAGTCTTAATATTTCGGAATCAGATGGAAATTTGTCCAACAATTGTATACCAGCTTCTCCACATTCAGACAGTTCATCTAGAAACCCAAACCAATATATTACAACTCCATCACCGAACCTGTTGGGGGATAAGGAAATAAAAAAAACATTTGAGTTATATATTTGTAAGTTTCATTGCCATTTTAACTTAATTGGGCTGCATCAAAGGCAACAATTGCATGCTACTCTTAGTTTACAGAGAATTGTGCAATTGTTTCGTGCTTTGATAAGGGGTTAAAATTAAAGGAAGATGAGATGGTTGGTGTAGCGTAGGCCTGAGCAACCGTCATTTTGAATTTTGGGCCAGGATCTGCATCATGGATGCTAGCACCAAAGTATCAAAAAACCTACAGAATTTTCTGACCACTCAAAAAAGCTTGCACACAAATTACAATTTTAAAATAAAGCCGAAAGGACTCTGCTGACCCGATGACGTCTTCGCCAAACAAGCAGCTTCGAATTGCGTCGTGGAACGTTCGCACCATGTATGAAGCAGAAAAAGCTCTCAAGCTGTGACTGAAATGAGAAGATATAGGCTGCATATACTTGGAGTAAGCGAAACCTACTGGATACCATCCGGACAGAAACACCTCAAGTCTGGGGAGAAGATTTTATATTCAGGGAGAGGGGACGGGATTCATACACAGGGAGTAGGAATAATTCTAAGCAAGTTTGCCCAGAAGTCACTGAGAGGATGGGAACAATGCGGAGAAAGGATCATCATGGCGTCCTTTATTTACTTAGTGGGAGAATTTCAAAGGGGAAACAGGAATTGCTGAATATGAAATCTTATTTCTTCTTCTCCTTCAAATCAAACCCAACTCCAAAATGAGATAATGTCTAATGAAAATATACGAAAAAGGGTGATGCCGGTGGTAGTGGTGGTAGTAGAGAGAATGATGCTGTGGTAATGGTTGTAGTAGAGATGGCAGAGATAATGATCATGTATTGGTGGCTGCCCGTGTGGTGTCCGGGGTCCCTCAACTGAGAGGGTCAAGAATAGCCCAACGCCAAGCCAGCGTGTCGTAAAAGGCGACTAATGGTGTGTGATTCCTCCATCTTTGAGTCACCTGGTCCTCCAGGTTGGGGGTTGGCAAAGGGTTAACACCCCTTTCCGTTAAACTCTAACCGTTACAGAAACACAGACAGACAAACCAAATCCTTTTTTTAGCTTGGGCGACCGAAGAGTTTCTGGAATATCAGAATTTATGAAGGACAACAGACAAAGCCGAAAGGACTCTGCTGACCGATGACGTCTTCGCCAAACAAGCAGCTTCGAATTGCGTCGTGGAACGTTCGCACCATGTATGAAGCAGGAAAAAGCTCTCAAGTTGTGACTGAGATGAGAAGATACAGGCTGCATATACTTGGAGTAAGCGAAACCCACTGGATACAATCCGGACAGAAACACCTCAAGTCTGGGGAGAAGATTTTATATTCAGGGAGAGGGGACGGGATTCATACACAGGGAGTAGGAATAATTCTAAGCAAGTTTGCCCAGAAGTCACTGAGAGGATGGGAACAATGCGGAGAAAGGATCATCATGGCGTCCTTTACAACACGGAGTAAGAAGATCAGCATGAACATTGTACAGATCTATGCCCCAACAAATGATGCAACAGATGAGGACAAAGATACATTTTATGGTCTGCTACAACAAGTCATTGACAAGTTGCCAAGGAAAGACATCAACATATTGATGGGAGATGCTAATGCAAAAGTGGGACAGGATAACGTAGGCTATGAAGGTATCATGGGACGTCATGGCATGGGAGAAATGAATGATAATGGTGAGAGATTTGCAAATTTCTGTGCATTCAACAGTTTGGTGATTGGAGGATCAGTGTTCCCCCATAAGAGGATCCACAAAGCAACTTGGGTCTCACCAGATGGTATGACAGAGAATCAGATTGATCATTTTTGTATCTCTCGTAGATTCAGACGTTCATTGGAAGATGTGACAGTACGGAGAGGGGCAGATGTTGGATCAGACCACCACCTGCTATTGGCAAAGCTTAAGCTCCGACTCAGAAAACACGGGGCCAGATCACATACAAGAAGAAAATTCGAGGTGAATGCACTTGATGGGGAAAAGAATGAGGAATTCAAACTACAATTGAGTAATAGATTCCAACCTCTTACTGAGCTCGAGGAGGACATAGATGTAGAGTCACATTGGGCAAAGATCAAGGAAGTCTACATAACAACTTGCCACGAGGTATTGGGGGTAAAGAAATCAGAACATAAAGAATGGATAAGTCCAACCACCTTGGACCTTATTGAAAAGAGGAGAACAAGGAAGGAACAAGTGAATGCAAGCCGAACAAGGGCTTCAAGACTGGATGCACAAGAGCAGTATCGAGCCATAGCTAAGGAAGTCAAAAGATCTGTGAAGAAAGACAAGGAAGCATTCATGAACAGACTTGCAGAGAAAGCAGAAGCAGCAGCGACTGGAGGACACATGAGGATCCTTTATCAAACTACCAAGACACTTGCTGGAAAATATGGGAAACCAGAGGTACCAGTCAAAGACAAAGATGGGAAAACTATTTTTGGAAAAGAGGCTCAATCTGAACGATGGAGGGAACATTTCAACTGCCTTCTGAACAGACCACCACCAGACAACCAGCCAGAAATTTTGCCTGCAAGGAATGAGCTACCAATTAGCTGTGATCCACCATCGATAGCAGAGATTGTGGGTGCCATTAACAAGATGAAAAGGGGGAAAGCTGCTGGACCAGACCAGATTCCACCGGAGGCTCTAAAAGTTGATGCGGAAAGAAATGCTGAGGCCCTGCACCCACTATTTGAGAGAATCTGGAATGACGGGATATTCCCAAAGGATTGGAAGGAAGGACATCTTATCAAGCTTCCAAAGAAAGGGGACCTCAGTAATTGTAATAATTATCGAGGCATCACTCTTCTTTCTATCCCAGGAAAGGTTTTCAACCGTATTATTTTAGAGAGAATTAAGAATGCAACAGATGCTAAACTGCGGGACGAACAGGCAGGTTTTCGAAAAAACCGTTCAACCACCGACCAGATTGCCTCTCTGCGAGTCATAGTGGAACAGTCTATAGAATGGAACTCTCCTCTTATTGTCAACTTTCTGGATTACGAGAAGGCTTTCGACAGTATTGACAGAGCAACATTGTGGAAAATTCTGGCACATTATGGACTCCCTGAAAAGATAGTAAACCTCATTAAGGAAATGTATGAAGGATCAAGTTGCAGGGTTGTACATGAAGATCAGCTTACTGACAGCTTTGAAATTAAGACTGGTGTCAAGCAGGGATGCTTGCTCTCTCCATTCCTGTTCATCCTTGCCATTGATTGGCTAATGAAGGAAACCTCCAAAGGGAGAAGAAATGGGATACAGTGGACCCCCTGGACACAGTTGGATGATCTGGATTTTGCAGATGATCTGGCTCTTTTGTCCCACACCCAGGACCAGATGCAAGAAAAAACCACAATTATAAACAGCCTGTCGGAATCAATTGGTCTAAGAATTCACCCTGCAAAGTCAAAGGTCTTGAGGATAGGTACGCATCAAAGGGAGCAGATCAAAGTTAAAGATCAGGAACTCGAAGATATAGACACTTTCTGCTATCTCGGAAGTATAATTGACAAGGATGGAGGCACGGAAGCAGAGGTGAAAGCACGAATAGGAAAGGCACAGGCTGCATTCACATCTTTGAACAGAGTTTGGAGAACTAAAGATATCTCCCTTCAACTAAAGCTAAGACTTTTCAACTCAAACGTGAAGTCTGTCCTACTGTATGGATGTGAAACTTGGAACGCATCACAGGCATGTATAAGGAGGGTACAGATTTTCGTAAACAGGTGCATGCGTAAGCTACTCAGAATAAAATGGATGGATAGAATAAAAAATGAAGAAGTATGGAAAAGAACACAACAGAAACCAGTGGGAGAGGATATAGGAAGAAGACGATGGAGATGGATTGGACACACGCTTAGAAAGAATGACTCAACTATAACAAAGAAAGTATTGGACTGGAACCCTCAGGGCAGAAGATCAAGGGGAAGGCCACGAGGAACATGGAGAAGAATTAAAGAAGCTGATATACAGAGAAGTGGTAAGACCTGGAATGAGATAAAAAAGTTGGCTCAGGATAGAGAAGGATGGAAACTGTTTGTCTGTGGCCTATACCCTGACCCAGGGTGAAAAAGGCAATGATGATGATGATTGGTGGCTGTCGTCGTGGTAGAGATGATGTAATGGTTGTAGTAATAGTGGTGGTTGTGATTTTAGTGATAATGATGATGTGGTTGTGGTGGTAGTGATGATGATGATGATGATGATAACATGATATTGGAGGTAATAGTGGTAAAGGTAGTGACAATAATGGTCATATTAATGGGTTCTGTTTAATGAGCCATTACTGTAAGTACGAACAGACCCAATTGCTTACCTATTTTGGTATGGCAAAAACTGATCTACCATATACTGTTGATGATTGATAGGATCTCCAAAGGAAGCTTTGCTCTCAATCCAGTTGACTACTTTGTTGTTGATCACTTCGTTACACATGAGAAAGAGATAATAGCAAAATAAATAGCCGAGAATGCTTTTAAGAAGAAATAAAAGATACAATCCTATAGATGGAATGAAATTGACGTCACTCAGCTCTTTGTTATTGTTTTTATACAGCCATTTCATGATTAATTCTCACTAAATTCTATCAATCAGACTAATAAACGATTAACGTTACGCATAGTTTTGTGTCATGGTATTTATATCCTGTTGACGGATGTTATGAGTATTTTACGAAAACACACAGCATCTATTGCAATACTCCCCCATTCTTGCTTGTGATTATTTCAAAGCCAGAAACAGACGGGAATACCAACACCCTTTAGCTAGCTCAAAATGAAGAAACAGAAAAATCACATAAAGAACAACAGGATCCTTGAAATTTATCATCTCTTCTTCCAACCCACCCCTTCTCTCTGATTTTATTTCATACACAAACACACACTTTCTCTCTCTCTCTCTTCCATTGCACACACACACACACACAGACACAGACACACACACCTTTCTCTTTTAAGTCTTCCCCCTACTCTCCTTCCCCTCCAACCCATTTTTTCCCTTCACACCATTTCCTTCCCCTCCAACCCATAAGTTCCCTTCATAATTTGATTTTATTACATAAATGTAATGTAGCAACTTCCACCATCTAGCTATATAATGCACGGACACAAAACTGGTCCCAAAAAAAAAAAAAAAAGGATTTGATTTGTCCGTCTGTGTTTCTGTAACAATTTGAGTTTTTAACCCTTCGACAACCCCCAACCAGGAGGACCAGGTGACTCAAAATGGGGAAGTCACACACCATTTTACGACCACTGGCTTGGCCTTGGGCTATTCTTGCACCCTCTCCGTTGAGGGACCCCGGACACCTTACGGGGGTTCTTTATGAAGTAAAGCATTAAAAAAGAATGGAACAGGATCAATGAATACGTAAAAATATTGATGAGACGATTTCAAGAATCTAAGATGTAGTTATAAATATGTTTTTGTAAAAAATGTACAATATGGGGTGCTGTACGATGAGAGGAGACTTTACTCCTTGTCTTGAGACCACCTTCTCCTTGGCCTCTATCTACTACATTTGCCCTCGTAGACACCCTCCATGCAAAGCTTTTCAATTGGAGCTTGTCTTTTGATTTGGCCAAAGTATGACTGCTTGACAAGAACAAAAATATAATCTTCAACAACTGGAAGGCATACTTTCCTTAACTTGAGGAAATATTCTACCTCTATGATGTAATATAGATGAAACATGAAATGACACCATCAATCTTGAGAAATTTCGCTTTTTAAAAAAATGACAAGATTAACTATGGATCAGGATGGTTTAGCATTGTAATTAGTCATAACTGTTGCCAAGTAAGTTATCATGTTATCAAAATTAATATTAAAAAGGATTAGCCAATTAAAATAGAGAAATTTAAAATAACAATTACAAGAGAAACAAACATACTAATGGGAACTTTGAGTTTGATATCCGGAGTTTTATCATAGCCCTGTCGTCGCATTTGGTCTTCATCTGTTCATGATACAAATCAACATTTTCATCATGTACAACACAAACAATTAATCATTCACAAAATGCCTTCAATTGACAATTAAACAAAGAAATATTTTATTTTAGTTATTAAACGCTTACGAAGCTGTTTTATGCACTCTGGTATTAAGGTTATCCTCAAAAATGCCATCCACCAATGCTTGTTTTAAAAGCAAATGAAGGCATAAAAAAGATCACAGAATATATTTGAATTAAAAAGCAATTTTTGACTTTTTAATTTTCTATGTCATTCATTACCAAAAATAAAAAAAATAAAAAAGGAAATGCCTTTTCCTTTTTCTTTGGTAATGAGTGAGATAGAAAATTCAAAAGTAAGTTCAAGAGAAGCTCTATAAGATTCTTTCTCATGCTCTTGTCATGCATTTCATTAGTTAATTAATGAGAAGTAAATGCTGAAAGGATTTTTTTTTAAAAACTCAACACCCCCCACCCCATAAAAAAAAAAAAAAAAAAAAAAAAAACCACAAAAACAAAAACACAAAAAAAATATCAAACAAAAAAAAAACGACAAACGAATGACAAATGACTCTTGGAAAAAAAAGTTGACTTAGGAATCAATTATATGATGAATATTTCAACAAATCCAAGGAAGGATATTAACATTATAATTTGAAGAGTAATGGAATTAAGGATTAAAACAGTAAGCATGCCACTTACCTATAAAAGAAAGTCCAGCGTTAACACAATGAGATGTTAAAATAACCTCATACTCACTTCCACAACATCTTAAAAAAAAAAAAAATTAAATGAATATAAGACTCATTTTGATACCATAAAAAACATGTCTTTAAATAACTACTTGATACTTGAAAGAGGCAAATAAATTTAGAAAGCCCGATTAAGTATTTTTCAATCTGTTTTAAAATTAAATGTTTTATAATCAGTGATAATAATGGCAATTTGTCAAAAAGGCGAAAAATGTTTTGGTCCATCAGTCAAACTCAAACCAAATGCAGAAAAAACATATATCATAGTTACCTAACATTATATAGTATACAAACAAACCCTACTACATCTGATGTAAAACTTATCACTGACATGTTGTCTGGACATAAACCCACTGAATCCACATAAACCCCTTCAAGAAACACACATGTAAATAAATATATAAATATCCTAAAAGAGCGTCACTAATCTCTATTTTGATTGGTCAAATATCTACTGCAGAGACGGCAACTTTAAATTTGACTCACAGGAGTTTCAGACACCACTCGTAGGAATTTCAATGCCGAAAGAGGAATTTCCGCACACAAGAAAAAGGAATTCAAATGGTATTTGATATTGTGTTTACATATTGTATAGTTCTAAATAGATAACTGATTAGAATTATATAATGATACATAAACACAATGCCAAATACAATCCCAAAGTTTCCTTATTTTAAATGAAGTAAAGGGCCAAAACCTAAAGGTAGAGATTGTACTACTGGTGGTAATGTGGTGTTGGTGGTTGTAGTGATAGTAGTAGTGATGATGAAGATGTGATAGTGATTGTGGTTGTAGTAGTAGTGGTAGTGATGATGTGGTGGTGGTGGTGGTTGTAGTAGTAGTGCTCGTGATAATGATGTGGTGCTAATGGTTGTAGTAGTGGTGGTAGTGATGATGATGATGATATAGTGGTGGTTGTTGTAGTAGTAGTAGTAGTTGTAGTGATGATGATGTGGTTGTAGAAGTAGAGGTAGTGATGATGATGTGGTGGTGATGGTGGTTGAAGTAGTAGTGGTAGTGATGATGATGTGGTGGTGGTGGTTGTAGTAGCAGTGGTGGTGGTAGTGATGAAGATGAAGTGGTGGTGGTGGTTGTAGTGGTAGTGATGATGTGGTGGTGGTGGTTGTAGTAGTAGTGATAGTGATGTTGTAGTGGTGGTTGTAGTAGTAGTGGTAGTTGCAGTGATGATGATGTGGTGGTGGTGGCTGCAGTAGTAGTGGTAGTGATGATGTGGTGGTGCTGGTTGTAGTAGTAGTGCTAGTGATGATGTGGTGGTGGTGGTTGTAGTAGTAGTGGTAATGATGATGTGGCGGTGGTGGTTGTAGTAGTAGTGGTAGTTGCAGTGATGATGATATGGTGGTGGTGGTTGCAGTAGTAGTGGTAGTGATGATGTGGTGGTGGTGGTGGTTGTAGTAGTAGCGGTAATGATGATGTGGTGGTGGTGGTTGTAGTAGTAGTGGTAATGATGATGTGATGGTGGTGGTTGTAGTAGTAGTGGTAATGACGATGTAATGGTGTTGGTGGTGGTTGTAGTAGTAGTAGTGGTAGTGATGATGATGTGGTGGTGGTGGTGGTTGTAGTAGAGGTCGTGATGATGATGTGGTAGTGGTGAGTGTAGTAATAGTGGTGGTGATGATGTGATGCTGGTGGTTGTAGTAGTAGTGGTATTGATGATGATGTGGTAGTGGTGGTTGCAGTAGTAATGGTAGTGATGACGATTTGGTTGTGGTGGTTGTAGTAGTAGTGGTAGTGATGATGATGTGGTGGTGGTTGTAATAGTGATGGTAGTTGTAGTGGTAGTGATGATGATGTAGAGGTGGTGGTGGTTGTAGTAGTAGTTGTGGTACTGATGATGATATGGTGGTGGTCGTGGTTGTAGTAGTAGTGGTAGTGATGATGATGTGGTGGTGGTTGCAGTAGTAGTGGTAGTGATGATGGTTGTAATACTAGAGGCAGTGATGAAGATTTGGTGGTTTGGGGGGGGGGGGGGGGGGGGAGGTATCCTTGGAACAAATTGACCTCACCGGAACTTGACAGAAGTTGCCCGGAGCCCGGAATTTTTTGCTCCAGACCGGAGTTTTGGCATCACTGCTACTGGTTAGCATCATATAGTTTTATCTCACCCCACCCTCTCTCTATCTCTCTCTCCTACCTCCCACCCCTCTCCATCTTTCTACTGTGCATGGTTGTGTGTACTACTACTACTGCTGCCACTGCTACTACTTCTACTACTACTATTCCCACCACCACCAATTAAGCTGCACTCCAATTATCAGCTTCAACTGTATTTTAATTTCTTGACAAATGTAACAGTTTAAACATGTTTATTAACCTTTTAAAAATCATAATCTATTTAGCATCATTAAAAAATAAAGGTTGGAGGAGAGCTTACTTTTTTACACTGTCAATGATGGGTCCATAGAAATTGTCCAGTACCATGCTCTGAGAAACAAAACAAGATGAATATATTTGAAATAATTAACATAAAGAAATAGAAAAAAATTCCATCCCAATCTTAATATATATATATATATATATATATATATATATATATATATATATATATATATATATATATATATATATATACACTAGTAAAAAGCCCGCAATTTCGTGGGGAAAGAACTATTCTCATTCGATACTGTACTCACCATCATTTAATGAGGGCAGATTGGTAAACAACGTTGTCTGTGTAATTTGGTATATCTTCGGTTGATTTTTCTGTGTGGCCCAACATGAAGTGTAAGCCACTATAGCCTCTGACCCGTGACATCAAAGGTGAAAATACAAATTTAAAGAATACTGGGGATGTAGGAGCTTTCGGAATGTCTCCCCTTTACTTAACTTATGGAAAAACACCCTAGCACCTTTAATAACACTTATGACTAACCTCTCGAGCTAACCCTAATAGTGAAAAAAAACAACTCTCGGACTTCTTTGCACTACCTTTCAATACTTAACAAATCACAATGGCGGCCGAAAATCAAAACAATGGTCAAATTAGGAAATTTTAAACTTTCACAAATCTATCAAGGTTTGTTCTAGAGTTTTTAAAATGCCTGACAAAATATCAACAGTGAAAATACAAATTTAAAGAATACTGGGGATGTAGGAGCTTTCGGAATGTCTCCCCTTTAATTAACTTATGGAAAAACAAACACCCTAGCACCTTTAATAACACTTATGACTAACCTCTCGAGCTAACCCTAATAGTAAAAAAAACAACTCTCGGACTTTTTGCACTACCTTTCAATACTTAACAAATCACAATGGCGGCCGAAAATCAAAACAATGGTCAAATTAGGAAATTTTAAACTTTCACAAATCTATCAAGGTTTGTTCTAGAGTTTTTAAAATGCCTGACAAAATATCAACGGTGAAAATACAAATTTAAAGAATACTGGGGATGTAGGAGCTTTCGGAATGTCTCCCCTTTACTTAACTTATGGAAAAACAAACACCCTAGCACCTTTAATAACACTTATGACTAACCTCTCGAGCTAACCCTAATAGTAAAAAATAGAATCAAAATAGCGACTGAAATACCTTCATGTGATCAAGTGAATAATATCACTATGAATGCCACGATTTGCTGAAAAATAATGGGACACTGTTTGCAGCAAACACTGGTTTTAAGTTTATATTGCAATTTTGATTTGACCACTAATTAATTTCAAACCACTATGGTAAATTGAAACCAGTTGTTGTAAACATTGTTCTTAGTACACCACAGACTAAGCAATTCGATTGAAACAAAAGCCATATGTCAGCCCTGGATAACATATTGATAAACAAAAGCAGCTTTGATGCAAGCCGACATCTTATTCAGATTGGATTAACTTTCACTCTTTTGTTCTCAACATGTGTGAGAGTCAAAAGAGATAAGCTGTGACAAGAGACTCTCACAAAAACCATTGGCCATAATGCAGTTAGTTGTCAAACCCAAAACAAAGGATATTGCTTAGTTTCTCCTTACAACAGTCATTTTCTACTATGTCTAGACTATGCTAGCCTCCTCGCCTCATATCTAATAGTCATAGATGACAGCACAAACCCATACTGCAAAGCCAAGCCTTTTTTTGTCTCTAATTTATTGGTCACACACTACTGTAGCATTAAGCCCTGCCTACTCTCGAGCTACAACCTGTCATGATTTTGTCCACGATGAAATTTGATCATTAGATTATGTTTGATTGATTTATTGAGTTTGTCACTTTTTGAGGACAAAAATTTGTTGCAATTAACCAGTAGCCCTTACATAGAATTAATTCTGTTTCTTGGGAAATGTTGCAAATGACTGAAAGTTACATTAACCGAGCTGTGATTATCCGGAGTGGAAGTATTATTATAATACTCTAATAATTTTTAATACCTACCTCATAGAGTTCCCTTGCAAGAAATGGATTAAGAACTCTGGCTATATCTCTGAGCAGCTCTGTGATAAAACCGGGTGGTACTACAAAATGATAAAATCAGTGTTGGTGTCAGATTATCATTGTAACAGATTAATATCATCTCTCTACAACCAGATGACCAGATAAAGTAAACATGAAGATAAATAGAAGAATGGTTGAGAGAGAGATATATGGATAAGGGAAAAAAAAAAGAGAGAGAGAGAGAGAGAGAGAGAGAGAGAGAGAGGGAGGGAGGGAGGGAGGGGAGGGAGGGAGGAGGAGGAGAGAGAGAGAGAGAGAGAGAGAGAGAGAGAGAGAGAGAGAGAGAGAGAGAGAGAGAGAGAGAGAGAGAGAGAGAGAGAGTTTAATTGACGGGGCTTTTTTTTTCTAATTAGGGGAAAGTTGTAATAATTATCAATTATCTTTTTAAACGGACCTATAACTAACCACTCTTGACCTACTCACAAAAGTGTAGACTCAGTTACCCCTCCCCCATCCCCTTCCTTTTCGACCATCAAAAAAAAAAAAAACAATTGCCTTGTCTCACTTTTGATATCTGGCACCATTTGTCTAGACTGACGCCATAAAAAAGGGAGTGTCACCAAAATTCATGCGACTGAGCACAGGTGTCAAAATATGACACAAGACACGACGGTGATTTTTTCAATGATCCAACACTTGACCTGAGCCTTAATCATCGGAAAATGTTTGATGCTGCAAAATCAGCTGAAAATCTAAGAAAATCCCAGAATTCCACAGAAGATTATCATCACTGATTATTATTATTATCATCATCATCATAATTGAATTAATATCATCATTATTACACTCACGTTTTTAATACTATAGACCCGTTGTTGTGCTTGAACACAACACTCAGTGTTTGTTGTCAACCAATGTCAAATTTATATAAAAATTACATTTAGCTGCAAAATTATTCCATCTCTCAGTTTTCTTCAAGAAAAAGAGTTGCCCACTGATTCCTGCAGTACCAATTTTCAAAACGCTTGCTCAAAAAATAAATCAGAGGAAATTTTGATTTAAAGATTTTTTTTTTTTTTGCTTCATTTTCTCTTTGTTCAGATGCATTCAGGTACTTTCTACAATTTTCGACCCGAGATTCGGCACCTGAAATCTCACAGGAAATTACGGTTCAAAACAAATGCTGGCACAGATGCACAATGAGAATAAGCAGGCACAGGAAAAAATTCTATGAACCACTATACATACCTGCCAACCCTTCACATTCAAAAGGTGGAATCAGGATGCCTAAAAAATAGGAATTTGAGACAAAAAACAGGAATTTTACCTCTTTCACACCCCCCCCCCCCCCCCCCTTTTTTTTTTTCTCCCTCTTTTTTATTCTTAGCATTATCATCACTTTTGTAAATCTGAATTTTCGAGGCAATAGCGGAATAGTACAAAATGGGAGAGTGAAAATAGGAATGATTCCGCCAAAAGCGGAAGGGTTGGCAGGTATGAGTAATATTAACCTAGGACAAATGATTATCATAAATTCTTTGAGAAAAGAATTGACTTGAGACAAATAGTGGTAAACTTTACTATAAACAAATAAAATAGCTTGAAAATAAATGAAATGGCAGGTTAATTACATGCTCCTCTCCCGCCATCAGGCTTGTCTCTGATCCTGTCATGTTTCACATCATTCCAATAGTATTCTTCTAGGATGATTCTTGCTAGGAGACATGGTGAAATGTCATTCTGAAACATTAAAAAAATTGCATTTAACTCAGATTCCAGTATACCAACATATCCCTCACCCCCTGACAAGATACTATTTGATGTCAATAAGATGCAGTGATTTGCTGCTGTGACTTGAATGAAAAAAGAGTGACATTTTACAGATATTTCAGAGTCCATGTAGACAAAAAGACAACAAAATAGCCCAATAAGAATTAATTACTCTTCCCAGTCAACACATTATTATTAATTACTCTTACTCTTAAAGCCAGGCGTACTATGACATGCTCCTCTTCTCTTGCCTTTGCAAATTTGTAGCTGAAAGAAAGAGTAATTGACAGCATAATTTGACGTAATAATAATATTAAAAAACAAAAACAAAACCCAACAACAACAACAAAAAAGACTTTTCTAGAATGTTTAAACATAAGCTACTCGATGACAATGTAATCTTGACATGTTTTCTTAGATTTTATATAGGTCCTGAACAAAATTGAATTTGGCAATTTAAAAAAAGATTATAATATGTGACTCGTCACACTTTGGGCTGAACCAGATGAAAAGGGAATTTTAAAATTTTTTTAAAAAGATCAGAAATATGAAATTCTAGTTTTGTGCCCATTTAGAAACAGTCATGTCAATAAAACAAGACTTATACCAAGTCTCATATTTCAATTCTCAGCCTCTAAATCACACCGACATTATACCATTTTAAGATACTTGGTCAAATATATGACAAGTAAAACTTTGGGTTCAAACCTTTAGCCCAAGAACAAGCAACAGCAATGGAAATTGTATGACGAATTTTTATGCAATATGACATTTCAGTCTTTTGGGGCCATAAGAAAAGTGTGACTTTAATTTTGAGACACAGAAAAGAAAAGAAAAAAAAAAACAACAAAAAAACCTTTAAAAAAGAATAATAATCAACCGAGTGTCTACAAGAAAAACACTAAGACTTACAGCTGATAGTATTTTCCCCTGGTTTTTCTATCGTAATGGCGAGCTGTACAGCGCTTCATTCTTCTCTGGAAAATGATGTAGAAAGTCAACAAAACTGTGATTAAGCAGCGATCTTATTTATCACGCTTCATACATAAACAAATCCATGATAAATTCTATTCTCATAGAACTGTCAGGGGTGAGAATGACTGGTCACAAAAAAGGATGAAATTTTTCATTGTGAAGATCATGACACATCCATGCGACCGTAACCTATAAATTTGAATTTCACTAAAACTTACTGAGATGCGATCCAAAATTTGTCTCACATCAATTTCTGATACGACTCGGTGGAATTTCAGAAGTTGAGAGTGTAATTAAAACATTTGGTGGTTGTAGTAGGGATGGCGATGTGGTGATGGTTGTAGAAGTAGTGGTGGTAGGGATGATGTAGTAGTGATTGCAGTAGTAGTGGTCGTATGGATGATTGTGTGGTGGTGGTTGTAGTAGCTGTGGTAGGAATGATTATGTGGTGATGGTTAGTAGTTGTGGTAGGAATGATGATGTGGTGGTAGTTGTAGTAGTAGTGGTGGTAGAGATGATGTTGTGGTGGTTGTAGTAGTAGTGGTGGTAGGGATGATGATGTGGTGGTGGTTGTAGTAGTAGTGGTCTTAGAGGCGATTGTGTGGTGGTGATTGTAGTAGTTGTAGTAGGAATGATGATGTGGTGGTAGTTGTAGTAGTAGTGGTGGTAGGGATGATGTGGTGTTATTTGTAGTAGTAGAAGTGGTGGTAGGGATGGTGATGTGGTGGTGGTTGTAATAGTAGTGGTGGTAGAGATGTTGATGTAGTGGTTTTGGTGAGTGTTTTTTATTCAGTGATGATAGCAATTTCTCTAAAAGGAGGAAAATGTCTCGGTCTTTCGACCAAACACAAGCAAAGTGTCAAAATAACAGGAACATAGTTTTGTATAAGTATTATGTAATATATTACTATTACTAGTATAAATCCATTCTTATCATTAGACATAAATTTACTTTTTGTAAACATTTAATGAATTGTCCTTTCCACATGTTAAAGGCCTACAATGTTATTCAAATAAAAGGCCAGAAAGTTTTGTTTTGTTTTGATTTTTACTTTATAAAGCAGGCTACAATATCTTTGTTACCAAAACCTAGTGGTTATTCATCTTATACAACCCAAGAATCTCTCAAATTTAAAGCCACAGTCCAAAGGTAAAAAGAAAGAAGAGTAAACTAAGCCAATCACCATTGCTTTATTCTAATATATTATCTCTGTATAACCAGATAATTGAATGGATGGTTGCGAAAGAAATAGAGAGAGAGAGAGAGAGAGAGAGAGAGAGAGAGAGAGAGAGAGAGAGAGAGAGAGAGAGAGAGAGAGAGAGAGAGAGACAGAGAGAGAGAGAGAGAGAGAGAGAGAGAGAGAGAGATTAAAAAGGCAATAGGTACCTACAACAGAGAGAAAAAAATCCAGACCCATTTGTCCCTCCCTTCCCCTTCAACCATTAACTATCTAATCAAAGAACCCCACTGGTCTTCTGTGTCAAATGTGACATTTGGTGCCATTCTGTCAGGCCCGACGTCATAAAAACGGATCCGTCACCAAATTTCACGAGACTGAGCACAGGTGTCAAAATAAAACATAAGACATAGTGGTGATTTTGTGGTTTTGAGGAAAATGTTTGACACGGCAAATTCAGCGGAAAATTTCTGAGAGATTCTCAAAATCACTGTTTATTTATCAAATTAAAAAATTGAAAAAGGAGGAATTGTGATGGGATGGGCGGAAATAAACTACCATTTAGGCGGAAATCCGCCTTTAGGCGGAAGAGTCTCAGCCCTGAAATCAGAATATGATCAAGCTTATCTTTTCTATATGACACAGAAGCTGATTGTGGCATGAGAAGGAGAGGGGAGGTTAATAGAAAGAAAAAAATAAATAAATAAAGGAATTTAATTGGCCACTGCAACTAACCCTTTAAAAATATGCTGTGATAAGGACAAGAATTATATTTTTTTTAAATGCCTGAAAATTGTCAAATGGTAATCTGTGTGTAGTGTAAGAAGGATACTCTTTAAGAAGAACACATGGCTCAGAGCAGACATTGCCATTGTCCAGCTTACACAGATGGGTTGAATTTAATAATTTATACTCACCACATAATATTGAGCTTGTATACTTCGTAGAGTCTTCACACTAGCAGTGTCTCTGTAATATGAGTAAATATATGAAAACTTATAAAATTATTCGATCTTCATAAATGTAGTGGGAGAAAAAGTCACACAACAAATGGACCCATAAAAAAAAGATGTGTTAGCTGTAGCAAATTTTTCATGGCACAGCATTAGAGTACAGTGGTCTCCATTTACAAGCACTCCGGCTATAAGTAGGCTCGATGAAAAGGACTGCTTATAAAGCACGCTTAAGACTCTGCTTATAAAGCACGCTTAATTTTCTCACCATTACTTAAAGATAATTTTAAAACAGAAACAACTAAAAATATTTTCTAATACAAAAGATTGACCAACAGGGTTAACAGAAACCACCAAAAGGCTCTGCGAGTAATGTATGGTTCACGCCTCACTTTCCCATCATTACTTCCCTTGCACGAGACAATTGACACCTCAGTGATGAAAAAGACAACGCACATCTGTCATAAAATTAATTGTCAATCGAGACAGTCATTTATTAATTGTCAATCAAGGCAGTCATTTTGGCGATCATATTTTGTAAACAGAGTTGTTAATTAACCCCCGATCCTCGACCGCTGTATAAACGTAACACACCATTCCCACCTCACTTACACTTACGCCGCGGTCGTTTAAATGTAACACACCTTTTCCAAGTGACACGCGCATCAGTTGTAGAAACGTAACACAGACCCGACCTTGATTCAGTAAAAATTCCATTGTGTTCTTTATGAAATAAAAGCCGAAGTTTGATTGGTTGATATTATTAGTTTCAGCCAATCAGCAAACAGTTTATTTAAGCTGTTTGGGTTGAGTATGAAGCTAGTTTTTGACGTAAGAAATGACGCGATCAAACCCGAGTGACGCTATATGTTAGCTACGTCATTCAAACTTGCTAGGCAAGTACTGGGAACCGGTCGTTATTTCCGGTTAACCCCAATGCGGTACTAGAGTTAAGAGTGTTTATGATGTGAGATATGAAGATAAGATTGGCTACAGTGCTCTGTGAGAACAGAATGGGCACCAGTTCACAGAAAAAGAGGATGATAAACAGGTGCATCAAATCAAAAGGGAAGTGTCAAATGCCAAGGAGTGAGTCCTTGGTAGTTGACGGTTCATCAATTACCAAAGAGTCAAATTGGAACTCTTCAGGTACATGCAGTGATTTCAGTTGAGCCCTGATTTGTGAGCATACGAATCTTCCAATCATCTAATCTTTGTCAATCGTTGGTGGAAAGGTTTGAGTTTGAGTCTAAATTTGTTTTTAATTTTTATAAGTCTTTTCACGAATTCCAAGACTAGTTAAAATCAAGATTAAGAGTTCCTTTGTTTTAAAGGAAAATATATTGCACATCATCATAATAAGGAACAATTCTTTTAAAAGCTGTGTGCAACAACATCAGTCGGTGGCAGTTACTAGTAAATAGTTGATGATTCAGCAACTGGCATGGTCCATGACAAAAAAGTGTCGGAACCAGGTTTCGAACACACAACGTCGATTCTGGTAAAACTTCCAGGGCAGACGACTAAATCATTCGGCCATGACACCCACTTCGAAGTCGACGCAAATTGTGTATATGTAGTAACAACTGATTTATTGTTGGTTAATTTTATGTTTTTATAGATATTATATTAACTTTCCTTATTTCTATGTGAATTTGGAAACATTCCATATTCTGGAATGTGGATAATTGTTTACAAGAGCGGAGTTTCAAATATGTGTCTGGGGATAATGAAAATTCGTCATCCCCAGACAGGTATCTGGGTATAATCACAGCGTTAAGAAATAAAGTTGTAAATTTTGTAATGAGATTTAAGACTATTATATCTATAGTATATAGAATTAGATTAATAATCTCTGCGATGTAGCAAATATAAATAACAGTTGTTAGAATGAGTAGTTATTTTCTCATGCAATTATAATTATAAGCCTTCTTTTCTCAATAAACTGGGGTCCGAATTGGCACTTCGTTCTGAGAAATACAATCAGGAATATTATTATGGTGGCGTTTTGTACAAAAACGCACCATTCTTATGCACCTCCGTTGGCGTTGATGGTAAATTAATGAAAATGTTGCTGCATACGTCCATGAGGTTTAAATAGTTTTAGATTGTAGTTTAGCACGCTGCTCGAATAATAACAATAATTTTAAAAATCTAAAGTAAAAAGAAACATGGCACACAAATACTTATCTCAAATAAATAAATAATTGTTGAAATTAAAATCGAAGTTTTTTAACATGATAAAAAGTTTTTGAAAAAAAAAAAAAAGAAAGAAAAAAAGCAAACAAAAACAAAGTAAATCAAAACTATTAAAAATGTCGACAATGGGAATCGAACCCGCTACTTTCAAGGTTGGAGTCTGACAGCTTGTCCACTGCGCTACGGAGCCACCTGACTGTTCATCACATTTAATAAGGTCTTTCTAAAACATAATTTCACCTTCAATGCAACTTCTATTTTCTTGTTTTATATTTCGATTTTTTAAATTATTATTGTTATATAAATTTATTAACATTAACAAAAACGTCCTACAGATGTCACAATATAACTTTCGCCATGTCCAAATACAGGAACACAATATCGCTAATGAAATTGGGTGGAATGCGCATGCGTGACGGAGGTGTATAAAAACGATCCGTTAAGATACACCGTCAACGGAGGTGCATAAAAACACTACGTGACGTATTAGTATTATTATTAAGAATGCTGTGGCTGATATTGGTATCAGTTTAAAGGGCACAAAACAAGTTTTCTAACTCTAACGGTGTGTAAAAGTAGAGAGCTGCGCCGGTGTTACCAATACTTAGCTTCTATACCAGGACAAATCATTCGTTTGGACAGAAAAATAAATAAAAAAACTTACCGCTTACCGTCAAAAGCAGTTTAGATTTGAAGATACATTTGTTTTCTATCAAAAAACATTCGGTACTAGACAATCCTTGATGAATATCAAAAGTTGTGTTTGAAATTATATCCTAAATATTTTCATGATTCATTCCTCGCTAAATCGTGTGTGTATTTCGTCTGATTCAATGGTTGGTGCCAAGTTGGTGCCTGCCGCCTGCCGCGCAAAACAAAGGTTTTTTAAAAAGTTTATTGAGAAAAAGATACGGAAAAAAGTGTCCCTAGATAGGTATTCAGGTATGCAATTTGGTGCATAAGTGCAGTAAAAATTGGTGCGCAAAATTAGTTCGTAGAGGATGCGAGACTGTGTGTGTGTGGTTTGTGTGTGTGTGTGTGTGTGAGTATGTGTGTGTGTGTCTCTTTCTTTCTTCCTTTTTTTTTTGGGAGTGCCTACGTACACGGTAACGGGGCATCTAGCCTCAGGATCTATGTACACGTAAACTGGTTTACCGTTGCAACACAAGCAATAGATGGTCCTCGCTGTCGTGACTGCGCGCGCTCGTGTGTGTGTGTGTGTGTGTGTGTGTTATTTTTTTAAAAATCAAAACAATTTTAACCATTAATGGCGAGATTCCATCTTACACTCCCCAAACTCCAGATCTTAGTCTTAATGTTATCATTAAAAGACAAGCTTTGCGATTTATAGTTTAATTGAAGCCCGAGTCGAAATATACTGTTACTACTGCTCTCTTGGTGGAAACGATTTATTCTGCATAAGCAATCTGGAGAAAAAAATCAGTGTCACTGTAAAAGGTTAAAATTTCACGAAGAACGCACCGTGAACACCGCTGTAACAACCCTTTGATCTACGTCATCAGGCAACCCATTGTTTCTTTCATCTTTTCCCATTCCCCCTTACTATCCCCCCATCCCCCCGCCCATCTCTCTCTCTCTCTCTCTCTCTCTCTCTCTCTCTCTCTCTCTCTTGTCATAATGTTATCCCTTCCCCTTCCCATCTCAATGTAAAATGAAAACGTTCTTTTGTTTGCAGATACATGTATGATTGTTTTGTTTTCTCTCTCTCACTAGGCTAGGATTAAAAACCAAGACATCAGGTAATGGGTGTCTAATGCCAAAGTATAGATTCTCTCTTTGGCCAATTTAGTCACGCATGTGGCAGTCCAGCTATTTACTATGTTCTGCCTATACCACACAATAAGTGGGATTTGGGGGGGGGGGGGGGGGGGGGGGTACGAAAGAAATCAAGGTCATAAGTAACCGTGCACAAGAGCTGTATAGGGAATTGGTTTCTGGGGGTCTTGCAAATACCAAATATTTTATGGAAAGCTCTTTCGAACTCCAAGACGTCTGGTTTGTTTTGCTATCTTGGAACAAACGAAACAGAGATGTCTTGATGTGTGGCCTAGTTGTCTGATTTTGTGACCTGGATGTAAGGTTTTGTGACTTAGATGTATCCTTTTGTGTGTGCAAGCCATGCGGGTAAGTACAGCGATAGCTTGCCAGTTGAGGGAAAAAAAGGAAGAAGCAGCGTATCCGCATTTGAAAAACAAAACAAAAAAAACTGAAAAAACAAAACAACTTAACCTTTTAAAGGCGAATATCAATCTTACTTGGACCAAAAATAAAATCTTACCGTTTTCATCAAAAGACAAAAAACAAATTAAATTTAAAAACGAGCTTTTATATAGGGCAATATCCACCCAACGTGCTCAAAGCGCTTTTTATCAATATTCTTACTGCTCTTATGGTGGAAACGTTTTTTTTTCTGCGTTAAAAAAATAATATAAATGAAGACTATTATTTGAAAAACAAAAAAATCAGTGTCACTGGCAAAGGGTTAATTGCAGTACTCCTGCATCCTGTGAGACTCCTACGGCACTTGCTAATCATAAAAAAGGAAATAGCAGCAATCAGCAATACTAAGGTGAAAAAAAAGAAGAAAAAAAAAAGTGGGTGTGGGGGGGGGGGGGGGGGGGGGGGGGGGGGAGAGCAAACCCAGTAGCAATGCAACCTTTTAGCGGCGAAATTCGATCTTTGACCTAACACCAAATCTTCTATCATCAAAAGACAAGTAACGGCAAAACTATTATAGACAATTGAAGTCCGAGTTGCGATAGTCTGACTATTCTCTTGGTGGAAACGCTGTATTCCCCGTTAACAATAATAAAGATAAAAGCAAACTACTATCTAAAAGCAAAAAATTAGCTTCGCTGTTAAGGGGTTAAGAACACCTGCAACTGCAACTGCCAGCATCCTTGAGATTCTCTACATCACCAAGGTCACCAATCGACACGTCTCCCTCTCGTCGGCATGCAAGGTGGTGGTGGCGGCGGATAAAAAAGGCCTTTTTCTCTTTCATTCAATCAACTGGTCTGCTGGTGGACCCTAGGCCTCTCTACAAGTCCAAGAAATAATACTCACTTTTTCTCTGCTCCAACGAAAATATCTACCCCCTACCGGTCTAATTTTTTGTAGCAGACGACAAATTTCTCAAAACGGTCACGTGACACTATAAAAACAACACAGGAAGTCCATGAAAGCTTATTTACGGCATTTCCTTTGAACCGTGTAAACAACAAAATTTCGTTTTCATTCGACTCAACGTGTCAGATTGGCCGGTATTTTTTAACGAACTAAAGTTCTGAAAAATCAAAATGTTTCTTAGAAAGTTGAAAGATGCTAGTCTTTGAAACAGAGGTAGGTTTTTAAGAAAAATCTTTATATTTTACGTGAATGCATGCTCAAGGCGAGTTGGACGTGCAGCGCCTAGATCTAGGAAGACTATAGCCTACTTTTATTTTACACACCGTTAGAGATAGAAAACTTGTTTTGTGCCCTTTAAACTGATACCAATATTAGCCACATAGGTCCACATGGTGATCAAAATAATAAAGGGCCAAAAATAATGTTCCAAAAAACTTTGCAGTGAGCCTGTCGGTGGCCACTGGGACTGGAGTTATAAGGCTGTCATTATTCCCAGACGCCTGTCTGGGGATAATAACAATTCGTTATCCCCAGACAGGTGTCTGGGGATAACCAATTTTTGTTATCCCCAGACACCTGTCTGAGGATACTATCCCCAGACGCATGTAGCAAGTGGGCAGAAAGATTTTATGCAAAATGCCAAACTAGGCGTGAAAAATACCAAATATTCTGGAAAAAATACTAGTGGTTGTGTCCCAAAACAGTTAATATATCAAGTGATATTTAACACAAGATGAAAGTAAATAGTGATCAAATGTCAAATCCAGCTCTTTTAAAAAAAAATATTTTAAAGCAAATGGATCAATGAAATTTCTTTTGTTACTTTGATCTGAAAACGTCAAACTGGCAATTCGACTTTTTATTTTCAACCCGGAAGAAAGTTGTTAATCATCGAATCTGTTCATAGTCCACCAACCATTTAAATTTTCATTACCAACCTACCTGTTAACTTTATTGATCATCTCTTGTTTCTATAATTTGCTCATTCTGGCCACAATTTTGGGGACGACCGGGAGTAATTTTTATGTCGCGGACGAATTCCTAGGCCATGGTGTTGTTCGCCCAAAGCCCAAAACCCACACCTGTTATTTTCCTGTCTGCTTCGCACAAGACAATACAATTTAGTATCACACGTCCACAGAACTAGATCCAACAACATATTTTTATTAGAATCAGAGATGGAAATAACTACCAAAACAAGGAAGCAAAAATGGTGGAAATATGTTTAGCTCATATATGAATTTAAAATATTCCGATAGCGGTGTGGATAGGCAGCTCAGTGGGTAAGGCCACCTTTCATTTTACTCCTTTTAGCTGCACAGATTCGACCCAGTCGCGACCGCCCCCCCCACTCCTACTCATTTTTTAAATTTTTTTTTACTTTTCTTTCTTTCTTCCCAATTGATTTTTACTGTTTTCACTTTTGTTCCGAGTTCCGAGCAAGAGTTTTTTTTTTTAATCAGTTGAATTTTTTATTTCTCCGATAATATTATTTCATTATTTAATTTGCTCTAGATCTATTATTGTTTTTTTTTTTTTTTTTGGTCAATGATAATAATAATAATAATAATAATATTGATTTTTATTGTTTTCACTTTTGTTCCGAGTTCTGAGCAAGAGTTTTTTTTTTTTAATCAGTTGAATTTTTTATTTCTCCGATAATATTATTTCATTATTTAATTTGCTCTAGATCTATTATTGTTTTTTTGTTTTTGTTTTGGTCAATGATAATAATAATAATAATAATAATAATAATAATAATAATAATAATAATAATAATAATAATAATAATAATAATAATAATCATAATAATAATAATAATAATTATTATTGTAATATTTGTTATTATTATTACTATTACCATCATAATCATTATTATATTATTATCAATAATAGTATTATTTTTATTATTAATACTCTTATTATCATACTATTATTATTATTATTATTATTATTATTATTATTATTATTATTATTATTATTATTATTTATTGTTATTATTATTATTATTATTATTAATATTATTATTATTATTATTATTATTATTATTATTATTATTATTATTATTATTATTATTATTATTGTTAACACTATTCCCTGCTCCGAGGGAAATCTCTCTTTTTCTTTTTTTTTTTTTTTTATATTTTGACCTAAACCTTGGAGTTTTTTGTTTGCTAAACCTTTATGTAAATGTTCCGTTTCTGAGCATGAATTTCTTAAATTGTTTTTATTTTTAAAACAATTATTGTTTTTATTTTTAACACAATTATTGTTTTTTTTTCTCCTCTAACTGACCATTTGGTCGCTCTCTGAATATTTCTGTTTGTTTGCTTTATAATTATTTATTCTTTTTAGACACTATTTGAGATCGGAGTGGGGACGAATATATTTGCTAGAAACTAGAAAAAAAACAAGAGAGAGAGAGAGAGAGAGAGAGTTTAATAAAAAAAAAAAGAGAGGGGGGGGGGGGGGGGGGGGGGGGGAGGATGGATGGGACATTTATCCCTTTCAACGTTCTGTAAAAAGAAGACGGAATTTAAAAAAAAAAAAAAAAAAGTGACGTTACCAGGATTCGAACCCACAACGTCGATTATGGTCAAACTTCCAGGGCAGACGACTAAACCATTCGGCCATGACACCCACTTCGAAGTCGACGCATATTGTGTATATGTAGTAACAACTGATTTTAATGTTGGTTAATTTTATGTTTTTATAGATATTTTATTAACTTTCCTTATTTCTATGTGCATCTGGAAACATTCCATATTCTGGAATGTGGATAATTGTTTAAAAGAGCGGAATTTCAAATATGCGTCTGGGGATAATGAAAATTCGTTATCCCCAGACAGGTGTCTGGGGATAACAAATTTTTATTATCCCCAGACAGGTGTCTGGGGATAATCACAGCGGTTAATTTTATGTTTTTATAGATATTTTATTAACTTTCCTTATTTCTATGTGCATCTGGAAACATTCCATGTTCTGGAATGTGGATAATTGTTTAAAAGAGCGGAGTTTCAAATATGCGTCTGGGGATAATGAAAATTCGTTATCCCCAGACAGTTGTCTGGGGATAACAAATTTCTATTATACCCAGACAGGTGTCTGGGGATAATCACAGCGGGAGTTATAACAAAGCGCCTGGGCCTGCTGGTCTACCTACTTACAAAATATTGGGGAATTTTGTTTGAAGCTCCGCAAGTCCACTGTGGAAAAATGTATGACGACTCAGAACTTCTAAAACCAAGTCATATATTTTTTGCTTCATTTCTTAAAATACTAATTGCAAAACAATCAATTAAAATTAATATCTAGCTAGGAAGAGTGCAAACACCCAACTTTCACTTTCGGCCACTACTTTTTTTGGAGGAACTTTTTGTTTTGGTTTGAATTTTGTTCAATACCGGTGTAAGCTTTTATTTTGACTACTATTACAGTTATCAACCACGCACTGATTCACTGAGCCTATGTAATTGTAATAAGCAGTTTGATAGTAACTTATCCATTGTTTTTTGCTATTAAAAAATAAATGAAGAATTTCATTTAATTGATTCAAAGCGACCGTATTAAAATAACTATTAAACGAAAACACGGATAAAATATCCGATGCACTAAACTGAAGCGAGCCTAACAAAACAGGGGAGTCTACTGCCAACTACCCTCAGCAACTTCTACACTCGACAACCCACTCGCTTGTCTTTTTGACCTCCACTTTCTGTTTTTCACCTTTTAATTGCAAACGGACCGGTCCCGTTGAATAAAACAATGTCTGGAGGTGGACATGAGGTAAATGATTCGTCATAGAAGTAATTTCCAATTTATCATTAATTTTTTTGTTGTCGGTTTACCCCGAGCCCGAATCAGCGAAGGCCGCAAGTGATGCAAAAAAAAAAACTGCCATGCCATGGACTTGGACAGATTTTAGAGAGGACTAGGGTCCATCACAAGACAAGTTGATTGCGAATAAAAGGATAAGGGCCTTTTTTTATCCCCATCTTCCTCCTCCACCGCCACTACTGCCACCACAAGTTGATTGAATAAAAGGAAAAGGGCTTTTTTTTTTACGAAGTGGTTATTCAGAGTCTACTCTGGATAACTGAAACTGTAGACAGTTATTCAGAGTCGACTCGATAAAACTGTAGATGGTTATTCAGAGTCGACCCTTGATAACCATGAGTACAGATATTTAGAGCCGAGAAGCCTATCGAGTTCAGTTCTCGCGAGATGAGTTTCTTTCAATTTGATACGGGAGACCTTCCATAAGCTACTACTACTACATCCCAAGTATTCTTGTTCTAGAGAGGTGGGCCTTTGGCCGACCAACCTCCGCTGCACGTCCAACTCGCCTTGAGCATGCATTCACGTAAAATATAAAGATTTTTTTTAAAAACCTACCTCTGTTTCAAAAACTAGCATCTTTCACCTTTCTAAGAAACATTTTGATTTTTCAGAACTTTAGTTCGTTAAAAAATACCGGCCAATCTGACCCGTTGAGTCGAATGAAAACGAAATTTTGTTGTTTACACGGTTCAAAGGAAATGTCGTAAATAAGCTTTCATGGACTTCCTGTGTTGTTTTTACAGTGTCACGTGACCTTTTTGAGAAATTTGTCGTCTGCTACAAATAATTAGACCGGTAGGGGGTAGATATTTTCGTTGGCGAAGAGAAAAAGTGAGTATTATTTCTTGGACTTGTAGAGAGGCCTAGGGTCCACCAGCAGTCAAGTTGATTGATAAAAGAAAAAAAGGCCTTTTTTATCCGCCGCCACCACCACCGTGAGAGTGGAGGGGGGGGGGGGGGGGTGCATGCCGACGAGAGGGAGACGTGTCGATTGGTGACCTTGGTGACGTAGACATCTCAAGGATGCTGGCAGTTGCAGTTGCAGGTGTTCTTAACCCTTAACAGCGAAGCTAATTTTTTGCTTTTAGATAGTAGTTTGCTTTTATCTTTATTATTGTTAACGGGGAATACAGCGTTTCCACCAAGAGAGTAGTCAGACTATCGCAACTCGGACTTCAATTGTCTATAATAGTTTTGCCGTTACTTGTCTTTTGATGATAGAAGATTTGGTGTTAGGTCAAAGATCGAATTTCGCCGCTAAAAGGTTGCATTGCTACTGGGTTTGCTCTTCCCCCCTACCCACCTTTTTTTTTCTTCTTTTTTTCACCTTAGTATTGTTGATTGCTGCTATTTCCTTTTTTATGATTAGCAAGTGCCGTAGGAGTCTCACTGGATGCAGGAGTACTGCAATTAACCCTTTGCCAGTGACACTGATTTTTTTGTTTTTCAAATAATAGTCTTCATTTATATTATTTTTTAACGCAGAAAAAACAAACGTTTCCACCATAAGAGCAGTAAGAATATTGATAAAAAGCGCTTTGAGCACGTTGGGTGGATATTGCTCTATATAAAAGCTCAAGTTTTTAAATTGTAATTTGTTTTTTGTCTTTTGATGAAAACGGTAAGATTTTATTTTTGGTCCAAGTAAGATTGATATTCGCCTTTAAAAGGTTAAGTTGTTTTGTTTTTTCAGTTTTTGTTTTGTTTTTCAAATGCGGATACGCTGCTTCTTCCTTTTTTTTTCATCAACTGGCAAGCTATCGCCGTACTTACCCGCATGGCTTGCACACACAAAAGGATACATCTAAGTCACAAAACCTTACATCCAGGTCACAAAATCAGACAACTAGGCCACACATCAAGACATCTCTGTTTCGTTTGTTCCAAGATAGCAAAACAAACCGAGTTTGGGTTCGAAAAAGCTTTCCATAAAATATTTGGTATTTGCAAGACCCCCAGAAACCAATTCCCTATACAGCTCTTGTGCACGGTTACTTATGACCTTGATTTCTTTCGTACCCACCCCCCAAAATCCCATTTATTGTGTGGTATAGGCAGAACATAGTAAATAGCTGGACTGCCACATGCGTGACTAAATTGGCCAAAGAGAGAATCTATACTTTGGCATTAGACACCCATTACCTGATGTCTTGGTTTTTAATCCTAGCCTAGTGAGAGAGAGAAAACAAAACAATCATACATGTATCTGCAAACAACAGAACGTTTTCATTTTACATTGAGATGGGAAGGGGAAGGGATAACATTATGACAAGAGAGAGAGAGAGAGAGAGAGAGAGAGAGAGAGAGAGAGAGAGAGAGAGAGAGAGAGAGAGAGAGAGAGAGAGGAGAGATGGGCGGGGGGATGGGGGGATAGTAAGGGGGAATGGGTAAAGATGAAAGAAACAATGGGTTGCCTGATGACGTAGATCAAAGGATTGTTACAGCGGTGTTCACGGAGCGTACTTCGTGAAATTTTAACCTTTTACAGTGACACTGATTTTTTTTCTCCAGATTGCTTATGCAGAATAAATCGTTTCCACCAAGAGAGCAGTAGTAAGAGTATATTTCGACTCGGGCTTCAATTAAACTATAAATCGCAAAGCTTGTCTTTTAATGATACCATTAAGACTAAGATCTGGAGTTTGGGGAGTGTAAGATGGAATCTCGCCATTAATGGTTAAAATTGTTTTGATTTAAAAAAAACAACTCACACACACACACACACACACGAGCGCGCGCGGTCACGACAGCGAGGACCATCACTGACAGAATGTTGCAACGGTAAACCGGTTTACGTGTACATAGATCCTGAGGCTAGATGCCCGTTACCGTGTACGTAGGCACTCCCAAAAAAAAAGGAAGAAAGAAAGAGACACACACACACACATACTCACACACACACACACACCACACACACAGTCTCGCATCCTCTACGAACTAATTTTGCGCACCAATTTTTACTGCACTTATGCACCAAATTGCATACCTATCTAGGGACACTTTTTTCCGTATCTTTTTCTCAATAAACTTTTTAAAAAACCTTTGTTTTGCGCGGCAGGCGGCTGGCACTAGGGGGCACCAACCTATGGGTCAGACGAGAAAAACACACGATTTAGCATGAAAATATTTAGGATATAATTTCAAACACAACTTTTGAAATTCATCAAGGATTGTCTAGTACCGAATGTTTTTTGATAGAAAACAAATGTATCTTCAAATCTAAACTGCTTTTGACGGTAAGCGGTAAGTTTTTATTTATTTTTCTGTCCAAACGAATTATTTGTCCTGGTTATAGAAGCTAAGTATTGGTAACACCGGCTCAGCTCTCTAGATAGTAAGGGGTTTGGGAGGGGTAAAACTTTTTTTTAAAAGTCTCCCCCCTCCCAAACCCCCTACACTAGAACTTTTGGGAGGGGGGAGACTTTTTTTAAAAAAGTTTCCCCCCTCCCAAACCCCCTACTAGAACAAGAATACTTGGGATGTAGTAGCTTATGGAAGGTCTCCCTCGATCAGTTCAGCCTAACTTATTATCTTTCTATTTCCACCAAATGATATAATATATAAACATAATATGAAGATAGAAGGGTGGCTGAGAGAGAGAGAGAATGAATTGATTTTTAATTTTTTTAAAAATTGTTTTATAATTAGACACTAGTCGTAATGAATTATATTAACAAATTCAGAACAATCAAACAAAAACGAAATAAAAATTAAATAGGAAGAGAAAAAAAAGACACGCTTATAACAGGGGTACCGCACTAGGACAGTCCTGTCCCAAATCTGTAACTGTACCATATATAATTTAGAGAAACCTACCGCACCTATTGGGACGGGACAAAACAGTCCCGTTGTGTCCCAAGCCGTTGTGAATTGCTACAAAATCAATCAATGGGACAGGACTGTCCTAGTCCCGTGTTCATATCGTTTGTGATAGTAGTTAGAAAAATATAGCAGCCTTCCGCACTAGGACAAAAAAGTCCCAGACTTGGCGGCGCCGTGTCAAAGTTGCAATGCCTGTCTTTATTGTCTGCATCCTTACTACTACTACTACTACTACTACAACTACCACTACTACTACTACTACTACTACTACTACTACTACTACTACTACTACTACTACTACTACTACTACTACTACTACTACTACTACTACTTACTGCTACTTACTGCTACTACTACTACTACTATTTCTACTGATGCTTCTGCTGCTGCTAATGCCACTAATATATTAATACCTACATCCCTTATATTTTGTATTTATTTCCAATACCATTGTATTTATTTTCCAACAATAGTCCACGATTTATTTTCTTTCACTTCCTATATTGCATTACACAGTTCCTCCCCGCCTCCCCTCTTTTGACTTAATTAATTACGCACCTTTTATAAATTTCTATTGCTCTGTTTTAATTCGCGCTTCCTCACAAAGTAGCATACAATTTCCTGCTCATCAATGTTTTTGTTTATGCATCTTAACAACGCCACTACCACATTATCTCATTCGTCTGTAGTTTTTCATTCATCCTGTTTTGTTGATGAAGGGGAAACCCGAAACATCCATTTTATCTGTTTTGGTATATTAAACTGAAGCTTACATTCTATTTCACAGTTATAATTTATTTATGTATTTCAATTCTGAATATAAAAAAAGCAAGAACAATTCAAAAAATAATTCCATGTGATGAAACCACGTACAGAATGCATAGCAACATAAACATTTTCGGCAATTTAATAACGTATGTTTAAAAATATAATTTAAGAAGTGTCACACTTTGTGAAACAGCAGTAACGTGTCTAAAACCGGTCGCACATCTATTCGGTAACTTGTGAGATCAATTATCCTTATCGTTATTTATTTAGGGAATTCTCAATGAAAACTGGGTGGGGTTCCTACCTCCCATAGTGGGCAGGGAGGTACTTATTGTGTCTTCTATCCCCCTATATCTGTTTTCCAACATGTTTTCTGTCTTTGTCTTGGAATGAGATTACTTGGTTCTGGCCCTGGCCGGAGTCCTGGCTGGGAGGGAAACAGTCAAAGTCAAATGCATAGAGTTATTGTTTTGGGAGATGTTTTAGCCGGAAATTCGTTTTTTTTTACCACCAGCAGGTTTTAATACGCAACCTCTGGTTTTTGTCCGTCGACACTATTCCCCCCCCCCCCCCCCAAAAAAAATTTTTTTTTGAAAGAAGAAGAAGAAAATCGCTATCGAGATTTGAGCCAGAACTTTTTCGTCTGGTGAATAATTTGGGCTATCACCGCGGTCGAATATTTGGGCACCTAAATGGTAGTTTATCTCCGCCCATCCCCATCACAATTCCTCCTTTTTAAAAAATTTTTTTGATAAATAGACAGTGATTTTGAGAATTTTTCAGAAATTTTCCGCTGAATTTGCTGTGTCAAACATTTCCCTCGAAATCACCATTATGTCTTATGTCATATTTTGACACCTGTGCACTATTCTCCCTGCCTACTACAACCACCACCACACCATCATCCCTAGCACCACTACTACTACAAATAACACCACATCATCCCTACCACCACTACTACTACAACTACCACCACAGCATCAACCCTACTACCACTACTACAACCACCACCACACCATCATCCCTAACACCGCTACTACTACAAATAACACCACATCATCCCTACCACCACTACTACTACAACTACCACTACATCATCATTCCTACCACAGCTACCACAACCACCACCACACAATCATCCATACGACCATTACTACTATAATCATTACCACATCATCCCTACCACCACTACTACTACAACCACCATCACATCATCATCCCTACTACAACAACCAAATGTAATTACACTTTCAACTTTTGCAATTCTCCGAGTCGTGTCAGAAATTGCTGCGAGACTTATTTGGAACACATCTCAGTGAATTTAAATGAAGACCAAATTCATAGGTTATGGTTGCATGGGTGGGTCATGATCTTCACAATGAAAAATTTTCTCCTTTTATGTGACCAGTCATTCTCACCCCTGATAGCTATTGATATTAATTTGTCTATATTTTGTTTTCAACACCTTATTTTATTAATTTGA
Organism: Berghia stephanieae; assembly: GCF_034508935.2. Lineage (NCBI taxonomy): Eukaryota > Metazoa > Mollusca > Gastropoda > Nudibranchia > Aeolidiidae > Berghia > Berghia stephanieae. The sequence goes on along the minus strand of NC_088360.1, from coordinate 66,811,698 downwards.
AAACTGTCAAGTCTCCTTTCTTTTGTGTGTTATTTGCTCTCAATTGCAATAATTACTGAAACAATATTCCAAATTTGATATTTTTCAAACCCTACAAAGCCCTTGACGTTGATTTGTATCTCGTCCGCGCAAGTTTTCAGGCTTTTTTTAATTTGCCTGAGTCGACTCTGAATAACCGCAGCCTGTTTTTTATCCCCATCCTCTACCACTACTACTACTACCGCCGCCACCACCACCACTGCTACCGTTACTGTGAGATTGGAATTGGAGGGATAAAGGATGGGGGGAATGAGGGAGACGTATTTCATGTCAAGGATGCTTGCAGGTGTTCTTAACCCCTAAACAGCTAAGCTGATTTTTTGCTTTCAGATAATAGTTTCCTCTTTATTATTGTTATCGGAGAATATAGGGTTTCGACCAAGAGAGGAGTCAGAGTCAGAGTATCACAACTCGGACTTCAATTATCTCTAAAATCGTTTTGCTGTTACTTGTCTTTTAATGAGAATGGGAATATTTGGTGTAAGTCCAAAGACTGAATTTCGCCTCTAAAAGGTTGTATTGCTACTGTGTTTGCTCTCCCCCCACCTCTATTTCTTCTTTTTTAAATTGTTTTTTTTTTTTTTTCAACTTAATATTGTTGATTGCTATTTCATGTTTTATGATTAGCAAGTTTCTACTATGAGAGCAGTAGGTACTTTGGTAAAAAATTCAAATTGGGTTGAGCTCAATGAAACCTATATCATTATAAAGTGCTTTTCAACACGATTCTAATGATACCAAAATTGTGAAAATCAGATTAGCAGAGGTAAAGTTATGTTAGTTTAAAGGCTGAACTGAAAAATGGTCTTCTATTTGCCTTTGTTATTTACTGACGTACTTTGTAACCTGGAACTCTTGCATTTCCGGTAGTGACCACCATTTGGATTTCAAAACTGGCCTAAAATGGCTGCTAAGATTTTGAGTAAGGATTTTGCTGGAACGAATTTCATGGATGCGGTATACAGCTTTGCCCTGAATTTGATTTTATTTGAAAGTTAAGATGTTAATCCAACGTGCCATCATGAAATTTTGATTTACCAATTTCTCGTTTTTTAATTATCCAAAGCTAAATTATACCCTATTTTATCCACAATCAAAAGATATACTAAATTGTCATTGATTTTAAAATAAACTACACCAAACGACAGAGTAATTCCTCCTGAAGAAAATAAGACATAAATCATTAAAATCCATCCATAAACATATATTATTATTATTTTTATTTATTTTTTTTTTTTTTATTAGTCGAACTGGTTCAATCACTTCACTCTTAATGGGTGGATGTTTTAATTATATGGAAACTAAGAATTCCCTCTGTACCAGTTAGAATAGAGACGAATAATACCAACAACAACAGCAACAAAAAACAGTAGCAGACAAGATAAAAATCAAAGAGGGTCTCTTTTTAAATTTTCTGGAATGTAAATAATGGTAGGGGGGAATTTATCTTTGATCCATCCCCCTCCAGCCACACCCCTTAGTTTTTAATTGGTGTGATAAGTAAGGCTGACGCTTTAGAAATGTTTTTCACTCATTGTGTAACTTTTGAATTAATAGTTGAAATCTTGCAAATTGCAGATAACTGACATTTGCTTTTTTTCTTTTTTCTTTGTTTTTTTTGCCTTGAGAATAGTGATTTTCTCAATAATCTTTAAAAAAATATTAAATGCCCATTTTCTTTCTATATGCATTTTTTTTCTACTTCCAGATCCGTGGGGGTGGTGAGTTGTTCAAATTCCCTTGGACAACTTACTCTAAAGTTCAACAGTTTCCTTTTAAATTCTATTGGAAACATGTCCGTGTCTTCAGATATTTCTTCTACACATCAGCTCTTGTTTTCCCTCTGATGGTAAAGCTTACCAAAGCTAGTAAGTGTTTTTATTTCTACCTTTGTGATTGTTATATTTAAATGTATTTTTATTATCATAATAAAAGGTGAGATATTTAGTATATGGAATGAGTTAAATTTAATGTGTAACCTTAATTTCATTGTTTCTGGGAAGTACCAAAATAAGGTAAATTGTAAAGTGAATAATTTATGGTACTGTAACCATTTGATTTTAACGTATTTTTAATGCAAAAATTCTTTATTTTTATATGGCCACAGTCTTGAAATATAATTGGGTGATTTGTCAGTATTGTGTAGTATAAGCTCAAGAAATTTAATAATAATAAAAATAATCTTTATTGTCCAAATAAAAGGCAATTCATGTGAGGTTTGGTTCATGGTATGAACATCAACACGTTTACAAATACAGACATACACAAACATATACGCTAGCACATTGTTTCTACACATGTATACAAAAGAAATGAGCGTACATACATATATACATACATACGTACATACATACATACATGCAGAGTTGGTTGGGATTATAATCTATGCTATCAGCAGGATTTGATAATTCATACCTTTTGAACTGGTTGCCCTAGCATGTTGATTATGGTATCAAAAGTCTTAGAATTATATGTACTTTCCATAATGTGTAACATATTTGCTTTATGTATGATTTTAAATATGGGTTTGGAATTGCATTTACTATTGTTATCAAAGTGGCTATGGGTCATTCTTACCCCCGGCACTGGCGCTTGTTGAACAGTACTAGCCTATTGATCAATCCTTTGTGTTTTTGTTATTTTTTTTTGACTAAATATTTTGACTACCACAATCATTTTTTCTTATGGTGCTAAATCACCTGTGAGATTTTCATATTGGTTTATGCAGAATTATTGGTTGTTTTTTAAAATTGTTTTTTTATTATTATTATTGTACGTCAGCTCTAGTATGACTAGAATCTAGGGATATCGAATTGTGCCAAATGCCATTGATGTGACAAAATTTGGCTACATTTCCAACTCCACTCTGTTTTGTTTTTAATGGTTTAAAAAAAAAAAATTGTTTTTTTTTTTGTTTCCTTACTATTATTTTATTATTTTTTTTTTTTGGTTATTTTTATTTGTTTTGTTTTGCTCTGTTTTCGTCTTATTTATATCTCAAGGATTTTGGATTATGTAGATAATAGAATTAACGGTGAATGGGAATAATTTTACCAAGTTTGCATAAGCATCACTGTATCATATGTGACATATAGTCCATAATATTAATGTTCGATAGGACTTGTTTAAAGTCGTTAAATTTGAAGCTAAAGAAGAAAAAAGTCAATATTTAACCGATTTCGAGAAAATAACGGAAAATAAGAAAATGGCTTGAAAGCGTTTCCGTTTTTCTATTCATTAAAAATAGTTTGACAGTTAATTCATATCACTAAGCCATTAGATTGTAAACAACACAAAGTCCACCCACTGCCCACGTCATCCTCAGTTTGCGGCTGACTCTCGATCAGTGATCACGAACGGTTGTGTTGACCTGATATATCAAGGAATATTGTGCATTGCAACTAAAATTACTCACGATGACTTATTAAATAGAATAAGGTTGAAATGCACTGTACAAAATATTGCACAAGAACTTTATTCCTAACCCTAACAAAATCAAGATGACGACCAATTGGATCTGTAAAGGTTGTTAACAATTTGTTATATCTATCGATCAAGTATTGAAGTTCTTATTTAGTAAAAGTTTCGATTTTTGAATTAAACTTAATTGGAACAGATTGTTAACAACAAAGAGGCACTACTATGATTACAAATAATATGATCTAAAGACTTATTTAGTCTTCGGATATGATTTATAATGCTGTGAAATTTCTTAAATCTATCGCTCAAGTATTGAAGTTATTGTCTAATCAAAGTTTCGGTTTTTAAATATAATTTTTGTCTTTTTTATTCAATTTGTCAAAAATCTTCCGAAAATGTCTGTTTTCATTTTGAATGTCCTTTTCTTTCTTTTCTCATTCTTTCAAGCACCAAATGCAGTAAATGATTATTTTTAGTATGCTGAAATGACCTGGACTAATAATTACATAAGTGCCATGCAACTTGTAGGTCCTGGCCAAAATGACAGTGTTTTGGTCAAGCCATGATGAAGTATTCACTTGTCCACTGCTCAGTACTGACCAATAGCTACTCTGTAGGGGCGGGACTATATGTCAGTATTAACCATAGCCCTGGCTATTGTTAATTGGTGACTTGCCATAAAGTCAAATCGATATTCAAGATATTTTGAAGTAATGTGACTATCAATGAATGTTAGAGTAACAAAACTTAATCATCAAACACTGTGGGCATTAGAAAGATAGTCATCAGTATTGTACCAGTAGCCCTAGCCTTTTGTTATTGTTATTGATCAATTTGTACAATTTTATTGACATTATCATGGTCTTGTCAATTTCAGCATACAGTCCAGCAAATGTAAGGAAATGGGAAGAAATAAGAGCTGCAAAGCATCGTAAGTAAATTAAAATCTCACTGCTTCAACATTAACAAGATTTTCAGCATTGAAAAAGCATGCATTGTAAATCTTAAATGCTCTCTTTTTCATTTTTATAGATATGATGAATGTGAGTTAAAAAAATAAATAGAATTAAATTTTTCCTTTTTTTTAACATTGTGTAAAAAAGAATTTAAAACATGGAAAAACATTGCATCATAAATTTTATTTTAATTTGAAACTGGTGATTATTAGGGATAGTTATGTACTAATGCTATAAAATTATATGCATAATGAAGTTAGAGGAAAGCAAAAACTGGCTTTTTTGAGAAGTAGATTGATACTGTTTTCTTCTTCAGAGATTATAATGATAATAGATTGTGGTCATTAATACTAAAATAGGGTTTTGGATACTGCTGTGAATTATTCGGTTATAAATCAAGAGTCATTCGTTCAGTTAAAACAATTCTTTTAATGTTTATATTTCTACTGAATTTCAAAACAAGTTCAGTTCCTAATGTTTCATCAGATCTTATTGAAGAATGATTTGAAAATACTTATATTCCTTCTTCTTGAATGTATTAGAAAGGGCTATCTGAATTTTCTATGAAAATGTTTGTGAAAAAAAGTTTGGTTTTATTTAATACAGTTATGAGTAACGTTCTGTTTTACTCGTGTTATGGGTTGGCAGCTCTGAATTAATATATTTCTGTGGATTTTACAATGAATATGTTTATTTTTAGTGTCTCATGATTTCCATAAGTCATTATTACATTATGATTATGATAAAAAAAAATTATAAAAGATGTAGAGCAGAGATGCCAAAAAATTTCGGGTTAGGGGCAACTTCTGTCAAATTCCAGTGAGGTTTTATTCCACCACTTGAAGTGTCATCACAAACACAACAGCTTCATCTTCCTGTCATAACTCTCACCCCACCATCATCATCACCATCACTACCACGACAACTACGTCATTAAAATCACCACATCTATCGCATCATTGTTACTGTGTTACTATCATTACAGTACAGCTTGTCTCTTTTAAAAGAAAATAATAAAATCATATTTCAGGCTCGTTGTCTTGTCTTGCTTGTTCAATTTTGCTTTTAGCTTATAAAACACTTTTGACCTTCTTGATAATCTGATATTATGTCAGAATAGTAAAATATAATTTTAATCATCATGTTCACCTAGACATAATACTTAAGTGGGTTTTGAAATAAATTGTTGTTCTTTTATATTTTCTTTTGCTTTTTCACACTGTGGGAGCCCTCATCTTCTTGTGAGAGTGAAAGTCAACTTCTGTGGTCTCATCATTACCCGTATTTTTTATTTTGTCCCCTTTTCTTAAATTTCTGTCCTTGCTTTGAAATGGTTTTGTCTACATTTTGGTGAGGCAAAACTCTTGCTGAGAGAGAAACTGTCAAAAGTTTGTCTTCGCCTTTTGGAAGACATTATCTTGTAAATTATGTTTTACTATTACAGGCCTGTAAATTCGCTGACAATGCCGGCATTTCTTGCAATTTTGCTGCGACGGAAAAAAAGAAAATTAATAATATACTTTTTCGTTTTGTTTCACAGCCTTTTGAGTTGAGTTGGTAAAATTCTAAGAAAATATTCCGGGAGATGGGGATCTTTCCTCGTGTTATATTGTAAAAACTTTGTCTTCAGTTGTTAGTATATGTACAAATCACTCCCTTTATCTCATACCTTCATATATTTGGATCAGAAGTGCATTAAGTAAGCAAAGTGACTGTTTAATTTGAATTATTTCATAGAGATTATTTTTTACTTGAGTGAGTTGGCAAACTTCCAAAATATAGGATTATCTAGTGAATGATTAAATTGAGTGTCACCAACGCTTTTTAATTTTTGAGCTCATTTTTTTTTCTTTTCTAAAACTTTCTTTTTTACCTACAATTTCGTTCTGCTGTGAATTGCAGAAAAGAAAAACCTTAACAATGTGAGGGGTTCACAATCTTGAATATATTTTTAAAAACTTTATTTTATGTTATTTAAAGCACTGTTGCTTTTGAATTTTTGTTGTTTTATTTTTCAGATACATACTTTGATCTGCCAAAGCATTAACAAGCTGATTGCTGTCACATCAAAGGGTCGTGATCTAATGTGATGCTATTTCAGTTTCATTATATTTATCCATTTCTTGAAAATGAATAGTAATAAAATTCATAGTACGTAACTGAATAAATTTAAGTGTTAGATTAAATCTTGGGTTTTTGTTATTTTTTACTCGTTAAATGTAAAGCTTTTTTTTTTTGAGAGCAAATATGTTGAAGGAATCTCATTTGGCTACAAGCAATGCCAATAATGAAACAAAATTCTCTCAACTGCCAGGTGTTTGTACTACTATCAACATAAAATCTTTGTGAATGTCGTTAGCTTGTCACTTTGCTTTTATTTTTGGGGATTTACTGCGCTTTTGGGTCTTCCAGTGCCAGTAAAAAAGAGTGGCAGTGGCAGGGGGAAAAATGTAGATCTGAAGTTAAAAATACAAAGAAATTGTAAGACAAGGTGGGCATGGTTGTTTAGGGGAACAGAATATTCTACAAACAATCTATTTTTTGGGATTTTTTTTTCCTTTTTGTGAGGATTTGACACTATTACTATTAGGTCATTTCAGCGCCAGTAAAAAGGAAATAGAGAGAAACGTAGTGCTGGTGAAGCACCAAAGAAAAAGGAAGACAAGGGGGTCTGGTTCCCGATTCACCCATTTCGACATTACCTAGAAGTACCTGCCACCCAAGTAAAGATCCCCCTGTGCCAATGTTCATGCTTTCAATCTGAATGTGCACAATTCCAGATACACATTGAATAGATGGGACTAAGACCACCACCTGTGACATTCCAACTGTTGTTCTGATTCTTTGGCAAACGTAAATGTGAGAATTGAATTGGCAAGTAATGCTCTAACATGGTCCCTCTCCGGAAAGCTTTTAAGTGTTGTTAATAGTTTGCTTCTACTTCTACATATTGTGTCGAAGGCATCAAGAATTGCAAACTCTTCTTTGTAGGCCTTACTTTTGGGTTCTAGCTTTTAGCCACCTACGTCGAAGGAATACATACTTCAATGTTGGGAAGAAATATCTACAGCAAACACCAACGTCTCTACCGACAACTCTAGATGCCGACCTGCAGACATGCCACCCTCTGCTCCAATCAGCTCCAGGAGAATTTATATCTTTACAGCTACAAACAACTATTCCATAAAAAACTTAAGACGGAACACTGTCTACTAGCTCCCAAAATGTTGGAACAAGACAGGGACAAGTGGAAAAATATTACAAAAGGGATTCAATAGATAGGACATTCATTCATGGCAAGCACTGGCGGTCAGTCTAATAATAATAATCTTTATTGTCCAAATAGGCAATTATTGTTAGGTTACAGCTCTTGTAATAGGCGAAAAAAGCAATTAAAATAGTGATAATAATACTGATAGTAATGATGATACATAATAATAATAAAATAATATAATAATAATCATAATAAGAAGAAGAAATCGGTTTTAAGCCAGAATTGTTAGAAGCTAAATAATATAAGATTTGAATTTAGTTCAAATGATGATTTCTTGGGGAGGGTGACAATAATTTCTATACGTACGAAAAGCTACACATTTATATATATATATATCTGATTATTTCAATTTGAAATTTTCTTATCAGCATCTGGTTCAAACCGACATAAAACCAGTTGGGAGCCGTGGGTCACATTAAGCGAAGTTGCTTTGCACTGCCCTATATTTTTCAAATTTAGCCGGTACTGCTTTTCGTCATATATTTTAGCATATGCTGCTTTTCGTTAACACTGGCCCATCTCTCCTGTCTTACTAGCCGTGATAGTTGTACGAAAGTTGTGCATTATCAAAGACGGCTCGCTTTTTTTTTTGCTGCAACAATTAGCTGAGGGTGGGGTATGGGGGCTCCCATGAGCCAAAAGTCAACGGGCCAACTTATTTTTTATAATAGACTGTTTTCTTCTGTTTTAAAACTACGGTTACCACCTCCCCCCACAAACAACCGATACTCTTTACTGCTAAAATAATTCGGTCAGCCGGCAAATTTAGTTTTGCACACATTGAGACCTGACTTGGGAAAAATCAAAACCATATCAATTTTATCATTGGAAGAACAGGTTTGTTGTAATCAAAACGTACTGGTGAGGAAAATTACAATAAATATAGATTTTATTGATATTTGTTTTGCTCAAATGGATATTAATCATCAATAAGAATATTACACAAACCATTCACCGAGTAGAACCCCAGTATGCTATAAATAAGAATCCCAGTCCATTTACCCGACACACACAGCAGTTTAACTTTAATTATGTATTGTCTTTTGAGTAGATAAATAGTGCATTGAGGTTGGATTTTCTATTCGTTCTTTTACATTGTGACTGTTATCCCTGTTGATATTCAAAGGAAGAAGTTGTTAGACTTTTCGGCGGCTTTTGATACTATTGATCACGACATTCTCATTAAACGACTTAATATAAATGTTGGCTTGTCTGGGACTGTCTTGCAATGGTTTGAATCTTATTTAGATGGCAGAAAGCAACAGGTTATGGTTTTAGATAAACTTTCTCGTCAACATACATTGTCTTTTGGTGTTCCCCAAGGCTCTATTTTGGGTCCAATTCTTTTTATTTTGTATACTTCTCCATCATCTAATGTCATCACTGGTCATAGGCTTGCGCTATGCTATCATCTCTGTGCATATGATACGCAACTTTATGCTACTGATAAAACTAAAAATCTCGAAAATATTGTGAAACGTGTGGAAGAATGTGTGACGGATGTAAAAAGAATGGATGGATGCAAACCAGTTGAAAATGAATGAGTCAAAAACAGAAGTGATGATTGTGGGAAATAGATGGCAGTTGAAGGTGAATGATGGTCTTGAGGTGTTGATTGGGGGTGAAAAAATCAAAGTTTCAAAGACTAAAAAATTTGGGTGTCTATTTTGATTCAGAAATGAGAATGTCGGCTCACATTTCTGCTCTCTGTAAATCTTTATACTTTCAATTGAAGAAAATCAGTTCGATCCGTCAGTATATTACGATTGGAACATGTAAAACATTGGTTGTCTCCCTCATTTTTTCGAAACTAGATTATTGTAACTCCCTGCTTGTCAACTTGCCTCAGGCTTCTATAAAACAATTACAACTACTGCAAAACAGTGCAGCAAGATTAGTTTTTGGCAAACGAAAATTTGATCATGCAACCCCTTTGTTGGCATCTCTCCACTGGTTGCCCATTGAAAAGCGCACATATTACAAAGCAGCGTGTCTTGTTTATAAGTGTTTGACTGGCATAGCACCGGTATATCTCACAGATCACGTGGTCACGTGTATATTTAAAAATTACACTTTAAGATCATGTAATGATTAAACCAAAATTTCGAAAAAAAGATCAAGAACAAAATTTGGTGATAGATCGTTTGCTTGTTTCGGCCCCAAGATTTGGAATGAACTACCGCGTGGTCTGAGTCTGAGGGAGTGCAAGTCTTTACCTGCCTTTAAAAAAAATCTCAAGACACATCTTTACTGTATTTGCTTTTATTGACATTATGAATCCTTGATTTGACTATGAATTCATTGCATTGCATTTTTTTTCACTCAAAATTGATAATTTATATTGTCTAAAGTGCCCAGAGCTTGTGTTTTACACGAGACTGAGCGCTGTATAAATATGTATTATTATTATTATTATTATTATTATTATTATTATTATTATTATTATTATTATCATTATTATTACCCCATCATCCTCCAATTATATGCAAATACTGAGGTCTGTGGCACACTCTCTTCTTTCTGTCCGTCTCGTGGAGCCATGTAGTACCAGTATACTGCTTCCATTGGATCCCCTTCCATCCTCTCTGCCATGGCTTTGATCGTCCTATGGTGACGCTCTACAATTCCATTTCCATTTCGCCGACAGCCTGCTCGATAGAAAGGTTCCATTCACCATTTCTTCAACACTCTGGTCAACTCTTCTGATCTAAAGTTAGGGGCATTGTCCAAAAGTGCTTCCCTCATTGGGCCTCTTTCATAGAAAACATTCTCTAAGTTTTTGGAGATTTCTGTAGCCGATTCTCCTTTCATTTCTCTCCAAATAGAAAACCTGCCCAGTCAGTAATCAACAAAGGACAGGTATGGTCTATTCCGGTAATGGGTCACATCTACTGCTGCTCTCTTTCAGTTCAACACTCGGTTTTCCTGCACGGTGGTGTGTCGGTGCAGGGTCGATGCTCTGACACTCTTCACATTGCCTCACGACTTTCTTTACTGCATCCTTACTTGTCATATTATCAATTTTCTTAGCTAGATACCATGTCCATTCCACACCCATGTGGTCACGTTCATGCATGTCACGCAGTTCCTCAACGTTCAAACAAACAGCATCGTCGTCAAGCGGCTTTGGGACCATCCACTTCCTCCAAACACGCATGATTCATCCGCCATGTTCATTGTTGACTTGACATGCTGTGCTTCGATCTGCAGTTGAAACTCATCTGCCAAACTCAGTCTCTTCTTCATGAGCAATTCTGCTGCACCATTTGTCTTGACTCTTCTCTCACTGCTTAAGGTCAATTTCAACCACATTCCACCATTTTCGAATCTGTTTTGACAGTGATTTTCTTCAGTCCCCAATTTACATCCATGTTTATTCCTTTTTCTGCGACATTGATGTGATTATAGTCGGACGTTTTTCTCATCCAAGTGCCATTTTCTGCTACTGTGTCTTCCACCTCAAGGACAACTCCCAGCGCTAGGTCGCTTGTGTTCGCCCAGACTGTTCATTTATCTGACTTTGGCGCGTGCCGCTGACCACTCCCAGGATCGTTCCTCTCAATTTCAATAACAATCTCTTTGATCTTGTTCATTGTCTCGTCATCTACTTGATCGTGCCAACGTGTACCTTTGGCGTGTCGTTTGATTTAGCTGCATGCCAACCTCAACCATCTAGCCACCGGATAGTGACCCACACACTTAACACAAACACAGTATAACTCTTTCTTCGTCATCCTTTCACTCACTACAGGAATGCTATTTGCTCTGTGATACACCATAGTGCCTACATGTGTTCTGTTAAGCTTTAATCCTAGCGCAGCACTACCGTCTGTGTCCTCTGGAGCTTTGGCTGTCAGTCCATTGCTTTTTAAGTGTTTCACTACCACATCCGATGTTATTTTATCCTGTTCTACATAGATATCGTCAATATACGAGCTGGTAGCGTTGTCAACCTCTTTATTCTTTGCTAGAATAGTTTTCAAAATTTTAGACATAATCCTTGGTGCCGAGCTCAAACCGAAACCAAACAGAACAGCTTACCTTTAAATTTGACTAAATGATGCTTCCACAAATCTTTTGAAACTCTTATCTGCAGATATGTCGATTTTAAATCCACAATTTCAGCTTCTTCTTCAGCCTGCCGCCACACCCTCAATTTTTATATGTAGCTTCATCTCCTGTATCGCAGCTAATATGCTTATTTAGTTCTTTGTAATCCAGAACTGGCCGAACCTTTTGTTTTGTTGGCTGTTCTACCGCCATCAATGGCAACAAACCCTCAGCCTCATCTTTCCATGGGCTCTATATTCCTTCTTTAATCCATCTTTCAACTTCAGCCTCATAACTTCTGTATTCATCATCCGTTTGTTTATCATAATGGTCAATCATTTTGTTCAACTTGGGTTCACCTAATTCATTCCAAAAATACCGCACGGTCCAAACTTCTCCATCAAAGTAAGCCTCAAAAGCTGTATCTTCAATATCTGGTTTTGTATCTTTGAAATCAGTCACTGCACATGTGTCTGTCTGGCTTACCAAACTTTACTGAATTGTTATCAACTGTAACCCCACCAAGTGTATTGATAATGTCCATTTCCAAAACAAACGCCTCTCCTCCCACAACTTTAACGTCTTTAACTACAGTCTCTTCTCCAATCCGAACTGTCAGATTACTATAACCCCAATATTTTACTTCCCTTCCATCAAAAGCTAACATCGATGTTTCATTTGAGACCCTGTTTGCTAATTTTCGTATAACCATACTCTGGCAGCAACCTGTGTTGAGCAAATGCCAGTACTTTCTTCCTTGCTATCTCCACCTCTACCACAGGCACTCTTTTCAAAATTCCCCTCACCATCTCAAGTTGACAACTCAACACATCTTTTTCCTTACAAAATCTGATAGTGTGTGGCCCCCCTCACTTGTTACACTTAAGTTTTGATTCTTGACTTTGCTTTTTCTTGCAAAACCAGGCAAGATGACCCCCCCCCCCCCCCCCCCCCCCCCCCCGCACTCCCAACATTTAATCTGGCCACCGCGAAAGTTCTTTGTAGCACCTGTCACAACACTAGCACTTACATTCTGCCGTTGTTTTTAAAAACACAGTACCTATATGCAATGGTAACCAAATAGCACATACTGTGTTCTTCAATCAAACGGCAGCATTGGTTCTATTCTGAGTCACAATAAGAACCTTAGCCCTTGATAGTAAGTTGGAAACAGGCACGCTCTCTGCGTTTTCAATTTGTTGTCTTGGGAATTCCAGTAATGAACGCCAGTCTTACAATATGCTCCAAAGCGTCTCCCTCAAAGCCACACTCTTTTCCCAGTTTTCTCAGGTTGGTCGCATACATATCCACCGACTCACCAGACCACCGTAGCCCTTTTAACGTACTGAATGCCTTCAACAGACCCGCTTTCAATTTGACCGCGTCCTGCTGCTCATCCTCAGACATTTCTAAGTATACAGCTAAGACTCCGCCTTCCACATAGATGGGATGAGGCTTGCAATATCCGTAGTTTTTGTCAGCTTGGCCACTAATTCTACCTTATATATCCAAGCCATCACATCTCCCTCACAATCAAATTATCACTTTGTCAATGCTTGTTGACAATCTTCGCGGCCATGTTTTTGCCGAAATAGCTTGTTGTTAATTAATGTACTGACCTGATTTCCCAGTCCGATCCAATATCACATACATCACACTGCCTAAGTCACACGAAAACTAATACTGATTACACGTCCACAATAACCAACAGCAAGTCCTCACGTCTCCATCAATTCTGCCGGTCTTCTCTCCTTGACAACACAATTCCCTCCACACCTTCCGTTCGTCTTTCGCGTCGTCCAGAATCACACCGACCTCTTTCCATTCATTTACTTAATAGCAACAAAAATAACACATCTTGAAAGTACTGCCCCTTCCTACCTTTCGGAAATAACTGAAATATATTCAGAATACCGCCTCTTATGTTCGGCCAGTGATTCCACCAAATTAGTTGTCCCTCGAATACGCAAAAATGCTGGAATGAGAACCTTTTCTCATTTCGGACCTCTGTTTAGAAAACCTAACCATAGAGCATTCGTGAAAAAGAATCTGTCTATTTTTAAACGCTGGCTTAAAAGATATGTTTCAATTTTAGTGGATGATATGAGAAGCAAGACAGGCGTCCGGTTTGTGATGTACTGTGTGTGTGACTGAGTATGTTTCAGCTAAAGTAATTTGGAATTTAAGCGCTTAGAGTCTGGTGTCTCGGAGTTATCGCGCTATATAAGTTTTCAGCATTATTATTATTGTTAGTAGTAGTAGTAGTAGCAGTAGTAGTAGAAGTAGTAGTAGTAGTAGTAGTAGTGGTAGAGTGGTAGCTTGCGATGTGAAACAATGCTCTGTTGTAGTCCTTGTAATTGCCTTGAATTTAGTTTGAGATGCGAGACCAGTTGATTCCATGAAACACCATTAGTGTTCAAGCTTTGAAACAGCTCCGAGGAAGCAGGCATTTTGGTCGCTACTTCTAATTTGTCATCTTCAATCTCTTCAAACTTTATTCGGGGTCGCCTCTCCTTTCCAACGTATATCGGACAATATCGCCGATCCATGGAAGTTAGTCGATAACAAGAATTAACAACCAGAATCAGATACTGTCTTGTGATGAAGCTTGCCTGAAGCTGAAGTTACCGTGCTTTTTATATAGCAAAAATTCGGTAGGATCAACTTGCTGTGCTTGAGTATGAAACATGCTTTATGACGGCATGGTGTGTGGTGTCTCTAATTAAAACTATTGTTAATAATCACCACCACCATTATCACCGAACTCATGGCCGGTGTCATCTTGTATACCCTGCAATGCTAATAACTCATTGATCTATTATATTATTATTATCAGCCTAAATGCTATCGGTTTTACTTGAATTAAAAAAAAAACAATTATTGGTTGCTTGTCATAAAGTTAAATTGATATTCAATAGAAATGATATCAAAGAATACTATCGTAGCTAAATGGAATAATTGACACTGACAAATAGGCGTTAACTAGATATTCGTCAGCACTAACAAACACTAGGGTACACATCCCCTAGCCCTGGCCCTATAGTTTTGTGACTGCCATCTTGAATTGTGATATAGAGTTCCAAGCATAGCCACCCAAAGTATTTGCCTGTCACCTGAAGCAATTTGCCACATGTTTGTGAGTATTTATCACAATAATAATTTTATGACACATTGACAATGTCAAGCATTTTTTTCAATCGTCTGTGTTAAAATTCTGAGTAATCTCAGGGTCAGCGGAGCTGATTGTTTCGGGTGAAAGGTAGAAAGAAAAGTATTCACTAATTTGAAATGAATTCAAAGAGAAGGCTATTACAGGAATGATAATCAAATTTTAGGAGGTAACGATTTTCTAAGCTTACCGAATTAAAATGGAGTGAGATGAACTCCGTTCTTACTAAAATAAAATTTTAATAAAAATAAATGTGAATCATCGTTATGCGACAGTTGTAATGGAAATACTCTCAAAGCAGCGCAAAATATTGCCCATTACAACGTAACAATAACAATTTTAAATCAAGCCCATAGTTGCGTTCGGCTATCAGAACTGAATGTATGTGAAAACTGATGACCCATATTATCCTCATACATGTGTTCCATCATGAGAGCAAGAGGGTATTTTGCTGTCCACTTGTGTAGAGTGAATAACAACAGTATTCTGATTTAACTGACCCAGACAGGCTGAGTGGCATTTCAACCCTAAGGATTCAAACTGCACAACTATGGACATAGTGGTCTTAAAAATGGGAATTCCACAAACCGTGTCTGAGAATGTCGACAACAACAAAGCAAAAAAGGAAGCAATAACTTTTGACACGTGTTATATTTTTAAATTTATTTGTTCATTTTTTCAAAATATGCGAAATAAAGCATTTAGAAAAAAAAAATCAATACCAAGCCTGAAAATCGTGTTTGAGTATAAATAATATAAATCATCTAATGAGACCATTTAAAATTCATGACACAAAATTGCAATATCAGAGATATATCCATGCACTAAAATGAGATTCCCTTGTGTCGTTAAAGGAAGGAGAGAATTTGTTTAATTCAAAGATGAAGCGAGGAAAGAGAAATAAATGCCTTTGCCCTTTTTATTTTTTTCAAAAAGGGTTCTTTCTATACCATAGGAAAGAATCAAGTGAATTATTATTATTATTATTATTATTATTATTATTATTATTATTATTATCATCATCATCATCATCGTTATCATTACTATTATAATTCATCATTGTTTTGTTTTTATGTTTTTAAGGGTTTTACGGCGCTTGCAACACATTTAGGTTATATCAGCGCCAGTAAAAAGGAAGAAAATGGGATAGTAAAAAGTTCTAGAATTACAATTAAAGCACCCACGAAAAAGTAAGACAAAGGGGAATTGAGAACAAATAGGGATCAGATGTAGATTCCAAGAGCATACCACCAATGTACTTAGTTTGAAATCACCTACAAGTCTCATCCAGACACAAGCACAAAATCCAACAAAAAAGAACACACTCAAATCACAAGCACAAAATCCAACAAAAAGGAATACACTCAAATGCACTCATTATATATTCAAAATAACAAATATAATAATACATAATAATAGAGAGATGATTTACAAAGAAAAAATATCATCTCCCAAAACAATAACTATGCATTTGACTGTTTCCCTCTCAGGTAGGACTCCGGCCAGGGCCAGGACAAAACCAAGTAATCTCATTCCAAGACAAAGACAGAAAGCATGTTGGAAAATAGATATAAGGGGATAGAAGGCAAAGTATGTACCCCCCTGCCCACTTTGTTTTTGTTTTGTTTTTAAGGGTTTTACGGCGCTTGCAACAGATTTAGGTTATATCAGCGCCAGTAAAAAGGAAGAAAATTGGATAGTAAAAAGTTCTAGAATTACAATTCAAGCACCCAAGAGAAAGTAAGACAAAGGGGAACTGGGAACAAATAGGGATTAGATGTAGATTCCAAGAGCATACCACCAATGTACTTAGTTTGATATCACCTACAAGTCTGTTTTGTTTTTGTTTTTAAGGGTTTTACGGCGCTTGCAACACATTTAGGTTATATCAGCGCCAGTAAAAAGGAAGAAAATGGGATAGTAAAAAGTTCTAGAATTACAATTAAAGCACCCACGAAAAAGTAAGACAAAGGGGAATTGAGAACAAATAGGGATCAGATGTAGATTCCAAGAGCATACCACCAATGTACTTAGTTTGAAATCACCTACAAGTCTCATCCAGACACAAGCACAAAATCAAACAAAAAAGAACACACTCAAATCACAAGCACAAAATCCAACAAAAAGGAATACACTCAAATGCACTCATTATATATTCAAAATAACAAATATAATAATACATAATAATAGAGAGATGATTTACAAAGAAAAAATATCATCTCCCAAAACAATAACTATGCATTTGACTGTTTCCCTCTCAGGTAGGACTCCGGCCAGGGCCAGGACAAAACCAAGTAATCTCATTCCAAGACAAAGACAGAAAGCATGTTGGAAAATAGATATAAGGGGATAGAAGGCAAAGTATGTACCCCCCTGCCCACTTTGTTTTTGTTTTGTTTTTAAGGGTTTTACGGCGCTTGCAACACATTTAGGTTATATCAGCGCCAGTAAAAAGGAAGAAAATGGGACAGTAAAAAGTTCTAGAATTACAATTAAAGCACCCAAGAAAAAGTAAGACATAGGGGAACTGGGAATAAATAGGGATCAGATGTAGATTCCAAGAGCATACCACCAATGCACCTAGTTTGAGATCACCTATAAGTCTCATCCAGACACAAGCACAACATCCAACAAAGAGGAATACACTCAAATGCCTACATTTTACATTAAAATAACAATAATACATTACAGAAAGATGATTTACAAGGGAAAAAATATCATCTCTCAAAATAATAACTATGCATTTGACTGTTTCCCTCCCATCTAGGACTCCGGCCAGGGTCAGGTCAAAACCAAGTAATCTCATTCCAAGACAAAGACAGAAAGCAAGTTGGAAAACAGATATAAGGGGATAGAAGACACAGTAAGTACCCCCCCTGCCCACTATGGGAGGTCAGGATCCCCACCCAGCCTGCCCACTTTGGGAGGTCAGGAACCCCACCCAGTTAATTCATCATCATCGTTATCATTACGATAATAATAATAATAATAATAATAATAATAATAATAATAATTATCATTATTATTATTTGACAACAGGGAGAATGTCACTAGACAAAAGAAAAAAAATGTTTCTCTGTCCCCTAGTATGAGACAAACAGTATCTCGGTATTATTGCTAACATATTATAAAATAAATTTGCATATAAACAAGGAAGAAAAAAACCCCAATCATCTCATAAAAAATGCATGACGTGAATGGTCATTGTCAGTCATACCCGACCTGTACTGAGGTCTAGGATCAAGACTTACTTCAATTTCATTATGGGCTCGTTTTCGCGTCAACGGTTACCGGTTATGTGTATTCGTCCCATTACGAAAGGACATATTTCAATAAATTTATGTGATGATAAGGCCATCGAAAAATATTTTGTATACATATGGCCATTCAAATGTTTCAAAATATATGAAAATTGAATATTAAACTCACATCACAGCCGAAATTTCGAGTCTTGTGTAACTTTCATTGCAGTTGAAAGATACATGTATAAATGCAGTCAGTACTTGTGGCCTGATTTATAACGGGTTTGCAACCTACAAATTATTATTGGATTAGACAAGGGGACACTGATCATAAACTTAATTCATATTATTTTTAAAATGCTCGGAAAAAAACAAACAAATTAACAAACAAAAGGAGGGGGTGGAGCAAAAAAACTCCCCAAAACAACCCTTTACTCATATATATGTTTTTCTGAAAGTGGAAGGTGCGTTCACTTCCATGTTTTTACTGGGTTGAAAGAAAGTTGAAGTTTATTTTAAGATCATGGACTCGTACTAGTATTGAGCTCGTAGTATGATATACCTAAACCATTGATATGATAAAAACATGATGTGCCATTATTTATATTTTGAAACCACTTATTAGATTCCTTTTTTAAAAAATCCTTGTCAATCAAGCAAAACAACATAGATTTATCAGTATAACTGATAATGAAGTACATTTCACTGACAAAAGAACAAAAAGAAAATAGTTAAGATGACTAGGGAAAATGCAAGTCAAAGCCAGTAAGAGGGAACCTCTTCATGTTAAATGTATAGGGAATTTTAAACAAATCTTTGATGGAGACAATCTTTAAATAGAATTGCCTTTTCAATTTTGTAGATGGAATACTAAGGCTTGTGTTGTTTTTTTTTTAAAGGGGTTTTATGGCGCTTACGACACTTTTGAGTCATTTGAAGACAAAGGGGGCTGGTTTAAATAGGAAACAGAAAATTCCATTATCAATCCACCGATGTGCCTATTTTGACATTACCTAAAATTCCAATCCAGGCACAAACATTTGAGTGTCTCCCTCCCAGCTAAATATCCCCACCAGGAAATAAATCAAACAATCCAAACAAAGAGAAAGCAACATAGAAAGGGAGAACAGTTAAGGGGGGAGGGGGGGGGGGGTAGAAGACAGCAAATAACTTGAAGATGGGAAAGAGGAGTAGGAATAATTGTATTATTATATTCAATATCATCTGTTTCGTTTTTTTTTTTTTTTAAAGCAAGGAACATAAATTAAATATCATGTTATATCAGCAAAATAAAGTTATCTGGACTTCCAAACTTTATTCATGGTTTAAAACAACATTGAATAAAAAAAAAGCAACGAATAAGTGCCTAGTCAATCTGTGATGGAATATGATCAAAGACCATCACTCTATAGCCCGAAATTATATATATCATTTGAATTTGCATATAGAGTATTTATAAGCTGAACTGGTTTTAATTCGATTTATGTCATTCGCCAGCATAAGATTCACCGTTTCTACATCTAGCATGTGTTTATCAAGATTTAAAATGTAAACCAATCATGCAGGAATTATGCATGTATTTTGAATCAGATCATATCATTTATCTAATTGTTAAATGTTGATGTTGATTTTTGTTTGTTTGTTTTTAAGGGTTTTACAGCGCTTGCAACACATTAAGGTCATATCAGCGCCAGTAAAAAGTAAGAAAATGGGATAGTAAAAAGTTCTAGAATTACAATTAAAGCACCCAAGAGAAACTAAGACAAAGGGGAACTGGGAACAAATAGGGATTAGATATAGATTCCAAGAGCATACCACCAATGTACTAAGTTTGAGATCACCTACAAGTCTCATCCGGACACAAGCACAAAATCCAACAAAAAGGAATACATTCAAATGCACTCATTATATATTCAAAATAACAAATATAATAATACATAACAGAGAGATGATTTACAAGGAAAGAAAATATCATCTCCCAAAACAATAACTAGGCATTTGACTGGTTTCCTCCCAGTCAGGGCAAAACCAAGTAATCTCATTCCAAGACAAAGACAGAAAGCATGTTGGAAAACAGATATAAGGGGTAGAAGACACACTATGTACCTCCCTGCCCACTATGGGAGGTCAGGAACCCCACCCAGATGTTGATTTTTAAAAAAGGGGGAAAGGATCAATAAAACATTGTCATGTCTACTTGTAGCGGGGGTCACCGATAGCTCAGTTGATAGAGCATTCACTTCACAAAGCAAAGGGACCAAGATTTTGTTTTGTTTTTAAGGACTTTTCGGCGATTGCAACACATGTAGGTTATATCAGCGCCAGTAAAAAGGAAGAAAATGGGATAGTAAAAAGTTCTAGAATTAAAATTAAAGCAACCAAGAAAAAATAAGACATAGGGGAACTGAGAACAAATAGGGATCAGATGTAGATTCCAAGAGCATACCACCAATGTACTTAGTTTGAGATCACCTATAAGTCTCATCCAGACACAAGCACAAAATCCAACAAAGAGGAATACACTCAAATGCTTACATTATACATTTAAAATAACAAATATAACAATACATAACAGATGATTTACAAGGAAAAAATATCATCTCCCAAAACAATAACAATGCATTTGACTGTTTCCCTCCCAGTCAGGACTTCGGCCAGGGCCAGGACAAAACCAAGAAATCTCATTCCAAGACAAAGACAGAAAGCATGTTGGAAAACAGATATAAGGGGATAGAGGACGCAGTATGTACCTCCCTGCCCACTATGGGAGGTCAGGAACCCCACCCAGGGGACCAAGATTGAACCCGGGTGAAGTCGAGTTTTTTTCCTGACCAGCCTATCCACCCAACAGTTTTGTTTTGTTTGTTTTTAAGGGTTTTACTGCGCTTGCAACACATTTAGGTTATATCAGTGCCAGTAAAAAGGAAGATAATGGGATAGTAAAAGGTTCTAGAATTACAATTAAAGCACCCAAGAAAAAGTAAGACATAGGGGAACTCGGAACAAATAGGGATCAGATGTAGATCCAAGAGCATACCACTAATGTACTTAGTTTGAGATCACCTACAAGAACAAAATCCAACAAAGAGGAACACACTCAAATGCTTACATTATACATTAAAAAATAACACATATACTAATACATAACAGAGAGATGATTTACAAGGACAAAAATATCATCTCCCAAAACAATAACTACGCATTTGACTGTTTCCCTCCCAGCCAGGACTCCAACCAGGGCCAGGAAAAAAACTTGGTGGTTACCTGTACCAACATGGTCTTTATATCTTTCACCCTATGCCTTCTTTGAACATATTGTGACTCCATTAATTGCTTGTTTGTCTATTTTCAAGGCTTTTAAGGTGCTTGCAACACATTTAGGTTATATCAGCGCCTGTAAAAAGGAAGAAAATGGGATAGTAAACAGTTCTAGAATTACAATTGGAGCTCCCAAGATAAAGTAAGACAAAGGGGAACGGGGGAACAAATAGGGATCAGATGTAGATTCCAAGAGCATACCACCAATGTACTTAGTTTGAGATCACGTATAAGTCTCACCTGACACAAGCACAAAGAGGAATACACTCAAATGCTTACATTATACATTCAAAACAACAAATATAATAATACACAACAGAGAGGTGATTTACAAGGGAAAAAAAATATCATCTCCCAGAACAATAATTAAAAAATTATACGAGTCTTACCTTGGGAAGACGAAGTATGATGATAATTATTCCGTCTCTTAATGCTGAAGGAGTCAATTGGAGGAAGCGCTGCGTCACGTGATCACTATTTAACTCCGAAAAAGCTGCCCACAACAAGTGTGTAGTAATGATAATACACAACTAAACTAAGTACTCTATGAACTTATCCCGCGATAGGTTACACATGTGTAATATATAGCACAATTTCACCGAAAAACAACAATAATACTCAATATAGAATTATAATCATATTAATAGTAAGGGCAAGGGAGGGAAGGGCAATTGACTCCTTCAGCATTAAGAGACGGAATAATTATCATCATACTTCGTCTTCCCAAGGTAAGACTCGTATAATTTTTTAATTATTCCGTCTACTTTAATGCTGATAGGAGCCACTTGGAGATTTCAAAGCAGGGCAGGTTTTGAGGATAGTACTGAATTTGCAAAAGATTCCGAATGAGATTCAATGGCTTTTTATAGAATCGAGCAAAGGTAGACTCCCTTTTCCATCCTGCCGTATTAAGTACATGCCATATATCTACACCCTTAGCTGCTGAAGAACAAGATGCTGATCGTGTGCTGTGTGCTTTAAATATGTTAGTATCCACTCCTGACTTGGTTAGGATAAGTCTAATCCAACGTGACAGTGTATCCTTGGAGACTCCTAAGTGAGGGCTAAGGGTGCTAATAAACAATTTATTAGAAGATCGAAGTGGTCTAGTCCGTTTCAAGTATGCTCGTAGATATGTCATAACACAAATCCGCCTGTCCTCATTAAATGCATGGAGTGTAATAATTGTTTGAGGATAAGAAGGCGAGTTATGTTTAAGCAATTTACTAATATGGAATATAGCTTTGCTATCATGAATAGATAAACAAGATGATTCAATAGTCATGGCATGAAATGATTGGCACCTATGTCCCGTAACAAGAGCACATAGCATAAGAAGTTTGGCTCCTAACATAAAAAGGTTAAGATCACGAGCAGGGGAAAGTGATCTTAAATAATTTAACACAGTAGATATGTCCCAAACAGTAGTGTAACGGGCACGAGTGGGTCGAGAATGAAATACACCTTTCATAAATCTACACACTAGCGGATCTGAACCGGTCTCGTTCAATGTTGACACTGCTGACCTCGCTGTATTTCAGCATCACAAAACTGGATAAATTTCAGTAAGTAACTATTGTACTGTTTTTGGGTGTTGCGACGCCAACTTTTCATAATTATTTTTAAGGCGTGCTTGGAAACTCCTTGTTTCCGGATTTTTGCCCTGATAAGAGACAAGCCATCAACTTTAGTTTTGGATACAAAGGGTGCACAGCTGCCCTGTCTGATGCCAATGTCAATAGGTGTTTTGAGGCTTTTAGATGGACCGGGGGCGCTATCAGCATAGTCATAAGTTTGGGGAACCAAGTCTGTGTTTGCCAAATTGGTGCTATCACCAACGCTCGCGATACTTTGTCTTGTATCTTTTGTAGAGCCCTGGGGATCATATTGAATGGAGGGAATAAATACACAAATCCAGCCCATAAATGATAAAAGGCATTAATGGCACAGGCAGATGGGTCAGGATATAACGACATATATTTGGGAATAAGAAAATTGGTTCTAGAAGCAAAAAGATCAATTTCTGGATTTCCAAAATGATCACAAAGCTTATTGAACTCTGCTCGATTAAGCGACCACTCAGTATGAATAGATAATTTTCTACTATAATCATCAGCAATGGTATTTTCCACTCCGGGAATATGACATGCTGAAATCCATATTCCCCTGGTTTTGCACCATAAAATTAACTCTCGTGTGATGTCATTGCATTTAACTGAATGGGTTCCCCCCATGTTATTAATGTAAGAAACAGCTGTCATATTATCTACTTCTACCCGAATGTGACAATTGGAAATATCTTTGCACAAAGATTGAAGTCCTAAATAAACTGCTTTTATTTCTAGAACGTTGATGTGATCCATCTGCTCTTCTTCCGTCCACATACCCTGTGTGGCAACATCATTCATAATTGCTCCATAGCCATGACCTGAAGCATCAGTTCTCATCACAAAAGAAGGGTTATCTATATGTAATCGTTTCTTACTGTGGACGCCTTCAGACTTCCACCATTCTAATTCAATAAAAGATTGAACTGAAACTTTAATATATCTATCAAAGTTATATACTTGTTTGAGAGCCTCAATTTTTTGACACTCAAGACTTCTATAGAATAAAGGTCCATATTCAACAGCAGGGAAAGAGGCGACTAACATGCCGATAATCTTAGCTAAAAATCTAACTGAGATGGAAGAAGGAAGGTTCTCAATCATACAAATAATCTGATCTTTCTTTTTATCACTTAAAGTCACTGACATATCCAAGGAACTGAGTACAAACCCTAAGTGCTCCATTTCTTGAGATGGGGTTAAGTTAGACTTATCTGATATTTCAAATCCTAACGAACGCACAATATTGGTCGTGTACTTCAAATTATGTTCGCATTCCTCATAAGAAGGGCCCTGAATATAAAAATCATCAATATACAAACTGCATATAATTCCCTTAAGATGCAGATGAGCAACAATAGGTTTCATGATTTTAGTGAAGATTCTAGGACTATCACGGAACCCCTGCGGAAGAACAAGGTATTGGTATAACGATTCATTATGAACAAATTTAAGAAATTTCGTAAAATCTGGGTGCATGGGCAAAGAATGGTATGCATTAGATAAATCTAGCGAAACCATGAAACATTTAGGTTCTATAAGTTGTAAACAAGAATGTAAAGTGTCCATTTTAAAATGGCGATAACGCACAAAGGAGTTGAGATGTTTTACATTTAATATCATTCGATACTTTTTCCTCTGCTCACCGGGTATAGCACGTTTCTCCCTAAGGAAAACATTATTAACAAAATCACCCTCCTCCGGTGTACATTTCTGGATAACACCATCCCTTTCATATTGTATTATCATCTCCTGTAAAGCTAACTTTTCATCCTGTTTAAATTGGATAGTATGAGCTGGTTTCATTTGAACAGGAGGGGACAAAAAATCAATTGCACATCCAGAAATACATTGAATAATAAAAGGATCAGAGGTATACATTTTCCAAGTAGATATAAATAATTTAGTTCTGCCCCCATGCAAATGGGTTACCTTATCCTTTAATTCCTCCTTTTGAATGTGTGTTGCTTGTGGTGTTGTTTGTGGTTGTTCCATGTCCTTGTATTCCCCCGAAAGGTGTTTGTCCCCCCTCCTTGACCTTTCCATGGTTGACCTTTGCCTAAAAAAGGAAACCTTTTCTGGCCATGGGACGGGTACGGGGAAAATCTCCTTGTGGTTTTTGCCACTCGAATAGAATCGTTCATGTCTTTAATCTTATCTTTAATGTTGCTCCCAAATAACTTGTCACTAACAGGATAGGAAGCGGTACAGAGAGCGTTGAGGTCATCTCTAATTTCACCGCGAAGTGACTGTCTTCTATAAATATCCAAACTATGAGAGGCATTGGTGAGCAAAGCGACTCCATCCGAAATATTTTCCAGTACTTCTTTGTTATCTCCTTTCACCATCTCCATAGCCCTGCAAACAGCAGTAATGCCTTTCATAAGCGATACCTGCACTTTCTGCAAGGATGCGTCCCTCATTCTAGAGGCAGGGGATATCTGTTTAAAAACCTCCTCATTGCATTGGACAACCTCTAGTCTAGAGCAATTTGCTGGCACTGGATATTTTTCAGAGAGAGCAGTAATCGTATCCTTGGGCAGACCGTCACATAAAACCTGTGTAACACCAGTTGAAACATTCTCTGCCAGCACCTTCCCTTTCACTTCTGTCCTGCCTACCACATTCTCGAAATATGAGAATGCCTGCTCCATCATCCCTGCATCTCTACTACTGCCTGGCACCATATCAACTGACCGCGAAAGGTCAGCATTACATTCTACATCTTTACTGCCTGACCGCGAAAGGTCAGCATTACTTACATCTTTACTGCCTGATCGCGAAAGATCAGACTCAATGTCATCATTACATATTGGCCGCGAAAGGCCAATATTGACATTAGCATCTTCCTCCTCCATTTCATTAAAACGGTCAAAGGCCTCCTTCATTTGGCTCACCACTGGCACCAATCCCATCAACACACTGAGTTGCTGTTTTATTTCATTAAAGTCCAGTTCACTGCTACCAACGCTACTACTACCAGCACCGTAACTGCTCCCCTCCGTTTTCTTTCCTTTACCTTTCCCCTTCACACCTCTTACACTTCCTTTCCCAACACATTCCTTCTCGCTCGCCCCGTCTTTCACTTCACCACCTCCTTTCCCTTTCTTATCGTCCGCTCGGCTACTCTCGATTGTTTCTTTCTCCATCACTGACTCGGAACCAAAAATGGCGTTCATTGTTTGTAAACAAAGGGACCGAGATGGCAGGCGATAAATAGGTGTTAAACTATTGTTTAAAATTGCACAAGTTTTACGAATATATACACTATCCAGATGAATGAATTCACAACATATAAATTGAACACAATTCCGTTTGAAAATATAGAATAATAATAATATAGAATTTAAATCAAATTGAAGTTGGTGGGCTCCAGTGATCAACGCTAAAGCAACGCTAAAAAGTGATCACGTGACGCAGCGCTTCCTCCTAGTGGCTCCTATCAGCATTAAAGTAGATGGAATAACTATGCATTCCCTCCCAGTCAGGGCCAGGAAAAAAAAAAGACAGAAAGCAAGTTGGAAAACAGATATAAGGGGATAGAAGACACAGTAAGTGCCTCCCTGCCCGCTATGGAAGGTCAGGAACTCCACCCAGGTCTCCATTAATTAATAACTTTGTAATGCACAATGCATTATTTGACAATTTAATACATCTCTAAACCTGCCTAACAAAGACCAATAACCCTGTCAGATTCAAATTTCTGATTTTTTATTTTAGACATAATCTTGAAGTTCAATATCTTTCTGAGTTATTTGCTTCATAAATATGATATAAACATTTTTATTTTTTTTAGCAAAAGTGGCCCACACTGCATTTTTTTAAACAAGGGCAATGACTAATTCCTAATGTAACTCAAAACTTTAAAATTGGATTGTAAGTTCTTAACTGTCTATCTGCTTCAACTTTGCTTCTTTGAGAAGTATTAAAATGTTTATTATTTTAAAGAAATAATAACTTCAAAATACAATATGTTTTGGGCTTTCTTATTTGGCAGTTACTCATACATATATATCTATAAAGTGTTAAAGTCAGAAAAGAATCATTGTGATTTCGCAATAATCAAAATTAAATCATACATGCATTGGTACAACTTAATAGCACAGAGATTAACTATTAATTAAAAATACCAAATACCCTGAAGATGCAAATTTAAAAAATCACAATCTGTTATGCTTAAAATGAATAATTAGAAATAATATTTACATAAACTACAGTGGAACCCGTGTCTGGATATAACAGTTATTAGGTTATAAAATAAAATAATAAAAAAGTTTGTTTTTTTTATCCCTCTTTGTCTTTAGTATGAGGGTCCAGTTGGTAGAGCATGCAAAGGGATCGAAATTGATTCTGGGTGCAGTCGAGATTTTCCTGATCTCCCTCCACACCCAACAGTGATGGGGTTTCTGGGTCTATTAGATCTGGCAGAAAGTACTTTGTGATAGACTAAAGTCCTATCCAAAGGATAGCAAGCAATTGCTATTGTCTGTTTCACGCTATAGAAACCCGAGTAAAATCCAGCTCAATGGTTCTGAAGGACTACTTTTCTTTTGTTTTTGCCCTTAGTCTGTCATCTGCATTTTTTGCGGCCGCAAATGGCAATATCAGGGGGATCCGCAAATTTTGGCAAATTTCCCAAAATTGGCAAATGGTGGCAAATTTTGGGAAAATTGGCAAATCGCGTGGCAAATTTTGGGGAAAAAAAGAAGCGAAAACAAAATAACGAAAAAAAAAGTGCGAAACTTGAGAAATGTTGCAGCTTTGCCTGGGCCCAAACCAAGGGAAGCTACTCTCTACGGATAATGATCCTTTAAAATCTTTGTAACAACGCTACTCACAGTCATTTCATTTCTCAAGTCAAATAAATCTTTTACATATATTTTTTTTCTGTATCGCGTGTTAATTTTTATTGAAACGCTTAGTTCTCCTCGGCAAATTTTTTGGCAAATTTTGTCTTTTTGGCAAATTTCTTGGCAAATTTTGGGGTTTCTTTTGGCAAATTTTAGGTCCCAATTTGGCAAATTTCTTGGCAAATTTTGGGGTTTCTTTTGGCA
Organism: Berghia stephanieae; assembly: GCF_034508935.2. Lineage (NCBI taxonomy): Eukaryota > Metazoa > Mollusca > Gastropoda > Nudibranchia > Aeolidiidae > Berghia > Berghia stephanieae. The sequence continues at coordinate 66,783,569 of NC_088360.1, read as the reverse complement.
AATTTTAGGTCCCAATTTGGCAAAAAATGCAGATGACAGATTAGGCTCTTGAAAGTCCGTGCTATAGCCAGTATATTATACTAAACTGTCATCTGCATTTTTTGCCAAATTGGGACCTAAAATTTGCCAAAAATTGCCCAAAAAACCCCCCAAACTTTGAGAAAAAGGATCATTATCCATAGAGAGTAGCTTCCCTTGGTTTGGGCCCAGGCAAAGCTGCAACATTTCTCAAGTTTCGCACTTTTTTTTTTCGTAATTTTGTTTTCGTTACTTTTTTTTTCCCAAAATTTGCCACACGATTTGCCAATTTTCCCAAAATTTGCCACGATTTGCCAAAATTTGCGGATCGCCCTGATATTTGCGGCCGCAAAAAATGCAGATAACAGCCTAATCAATTATGTCAATGGCATGGAAACCCTCTCAAAATCTCTAAATACATTGCATCCACTCAGAAAAAAAAAAAAAAAAGAGAGAGAGAGAGAGAGAGAGAGAGAGAGTTTAGGCCATTTGGAATATTTCCATTGAAATTCGGCTATAATAGGGATTTTTATGGTCCCTATATCACTGTTAAAGATTTGCGGCTATGTGGTCTAGTGGTATGACACTCACTTTCGGATTGGAAAGTCCTGGATTTTTTTTAAAAAGTTTTCTGCCACTTGTGACACATTTAGGTCATTTCAGCACCAGATAAAAATGGGATTGTCAAAGATTCTAGATTTACAGCATACAAGAAATAGTAAGACAAAGGGGAAGGGTTGAAATAGGGAACAGATGTAGATTCCAAGAGCACACTAGTGGTGTACTTAGTTTGAGATCACCTAAAAGTCTCATCCAGACATAAATACTGGTCCCCACTTAGAGGAATACTTATACATAATAAATTCAATAGTACATAAGAGAGATGATTTACAAGGAAAAAAATATCGCATGAAATGCAAAATACATAAGAAATATTGTGCACTTAATTGAGCATTTTTATCAATCAGTCAATTAAAAACATGATCGCAAACTAAATGCAATGAATATGAAACTTATTTTAAGGGAATGCTGAATTTTGAGTCATTAATATATGAACAATACTCACAAACAGAAGTTTTGAAGTCCCTATCACTATATTTAGACCTGTAAATGAGCTCTATAAAAATTGACTGAAACTCTTCGTATCGTATCAGAAAAATCCAAAGAATCGAGATGAATAGTAAACAGCAAGTCACTTGACCAAAACAATGGCAGAAAACTAATTTACGTGAGAATTAATTAGGCTACTTACAATTGTTTCTTATAATTGGGTACCCACATCAGTGAAAAAACAGTCAACCAGTTTGTTTACTACGTGAGGCAATCGAGATTACTTGTATCAATCATATAACTTTCGATTTGAAGGTGTCTTCATAACGCACTTCCGGCTTTCGCATTAAAGTTTTTCATACTTTTAGGTTCTACCAAGTAACTGTGGTCAATTTTGGTTTAGACGAAACAGTGAAATTTATCGCTTGGCGGCTCAGCTAAAATTGGTTACCATTGGGATCACGACAGGTTTGAAAAGTGAAAAGATAATTTCACGAGGCTGTGTGAAAATACAATGGGGTGTGTTCAGTCACAGTAATTCTAAGAAGCGTCGCTTAGCCTTGGCAATATATCTATCGTAAATATAAACAGCCCTTGAGCTATGCGTAGCGCTGTCGAACATTCCTAATTACTTCACGGTCATTCGACTGCGATTCATGAATTATTTCTTTCTTTCCTTTTTAAAAATATTTGAATTTGACGAATTGACTGATTTCAGTTAATTGACTGAGAATTTACAGGTCTATTATATTATTATAGGAAAAATATAGAATTGGTGAAATGAAATCTTTTATTTTTAAACTGGTTTGATGGCATCTGCAATGCTTTAAGGCCATATTAGCACCCGAGAAAAGGAGGATAATAGGAAAATTGAAGGACCAGCTTCAAATAAATCGACAATCTTAAGCACTTCGATAAAAAAAATTATAATAAAGAAGGAATTAAAAAGAGAATAGCAGCAATGATTGCCTCTACTATATCCAACTTTACAGGAATGGATACAGATGAGCAAATTGACTGGATAAAAACTTCCTAAAAAACAACAACATACACACACATAAAAACAACAAAAAACAAACATACACTCACACACAAACAACCTTCAAACTTTATAAAAACAATAATTTTGATTTATTTTTCTGCATTTCATTCTAATTTTGTAATATATATCTATTATTACTATTACAGTTCATGCCGCATTAAAGCACAGTCAGTGGGAGGAGGCTTAGGCGTGCTTAAGTCTGAATAAACATTTCTGTGAATTAAATTTCATGAGCTATTTACTGTTGTTAGTCGTGGTTACACGACACAATGCCATGTTGCTGCATTACCTGCCGTTGAGGTATATGTTTGTATTTGTTAAGTTTGGTTTTCTTTAACTTTATTTTTATAATTCGTGATGGTAAAGATGAAATCCCTCCCCCCCCCCAATAGATTTGATAAAACATTGAGTAATTTGCCATAGGAGAGAATCTTAGTGTTGAGGATGGCTGTCTTATTTTGATGAATTAAGTAATCGAGCTTTGCTTGCGAGGTGAAACAATGCTCTTTGCCTGTCACCTGAAGCAATTTGCCACATGTTTGTGAGTATTTATCACAATAATAATTTTATGACATATTGACAATGTCATGCATTTTTTTCAATTGTCTGTGTTAAAATTCTGAGTAATCTCAGGGTCAGTGGAGCTGATTGTTTCGGGTGAAAGTCAAATAATTAAGATAGCTATGGTCTAAGATTTTAAGTTTACAAAGGCTACGATTGTGCAGACCTGTGCATTCCCTCCTCCTTTCCTCTCTCCCTGCTCACACCTCCTCTCATGCCATCCCGCATGCTGTGTTGTGTGGCACGGTGGTGTGAGTTCCCACAGTGAATAACATTCACTATTTTGTCAACATAGATAACTTCACCAATCTACAAAACCTGGATGCGCAAACATTGAGATCAGTTGGCTTCATCACAGTTTGTGTACCTTGTCTTACAACTGTAATCCCATATTTGTCGAAACATGGATTCAACAAACTATTCCAGTTGCCCTGTGTATTTCGACAAATGCGTATTGCACTATATACCAAGCAGGAGAACTTTGACAGTTTCCACTGCAGTGAAGAATCCAAACAAGCGGTCAAGTTATTTCATTCGATAAGAGACAGAAGCCACCCCAGTAGGAAAAAAAGATGGATGATAGAATATAACAAATTGACCTCACATGTTCAGGTTTCAACTAAAGATAGGCTCTTTGCCCTTACATACCATGTCTTATCCTAAAAATACTGTGCACTCACAAATACATACACATGCATCAGGGATGCCCTTGGGGCCATGTATAAAGCCTGAAAATTCTTCATAGGTATAGCGCATCACCATAATCATAATAAACATTTAATCCTGCCTCATGATAAGAAATACCTCATGAAATGAAATGTTATAACCTCTGAACTGACATATACCAGGCTAGTTCCTGACACTTGTAGGTAACCAAATTATTTTAGTCCAGCTCTTCTTTTTGCCAACTTTTTATCCATTTAATTTTGGCTGGGAATGTTATTGTAGTTCGATTTTTGTCTCTGATAAAATAAGAGAGATGAAAAGTTATAGATAACCAGATTTTCAGCTAAAGCCAAAATAAAAGGTCATCCTGATGTATGTATATGTCCTGCCTCTCTCTCTGTCTCTCACACAAATACGTAAACTATTCACACATTCAGTGACTAGTTGTAGGAATTTAAACAAATGAATTAGAAGTATAAGCTTCACAAAATGTGAAAATGTTTTTGCCCTCGAACAGATTTACAAAGAATCATGATTTTGCAGGCAATACCACAATTAAGAAATATTAGATATGAACAATAAATATAATCAGGTGGTAATTAAGTACACAAGTCTTTCTCTGTTGTTGCAGAACAATGTCAGCAGGATGATTGTGAGATTCAATCTGTAGAAAATTGTCAAAACAATTTGTATCTTTGAAAAAACGTAAACCCTTACTCCGATAGAAGACACCTGTAGCAAACTACTCCCTGCACTGCAGCTGACACCTGGTTATTTCATTCTTTTCTCCAGACGGACCATTAGGATGTATGAAATAATCTATTCTAAGTTTAAAATAAAAATTACAGTAATTTCAAAACTGTCAAGGTCTGCAGTTGAGCTTTTTAAAAAAGTTTCTGTCCAAAGCACAGGCACCAAGCAAACACACACACACACACAATTTGCCAATGAACAGCTATAATGAAGCCTGCAACTTTCATGTTTTGACCCAGAGTAAGCATTTATATATTTTCACATTTTCCAACAAAAATTAACATCTTCATTTCAAGAAGCATGGTGCAATCGATGATTTAACAATAAATGTGTGGTAGTACAAGAAAACCTGGGATAAAAAGTAGACTGATTTTAAAATGAGAATTTTTGGTCAATTTTCAATGCTAATATAATTTTTCAGTTTAATTTTCATTTTGGTTTTAAGGGTTGTACAGTTATTGTGACACATATTCATTCAGCACCACTCATAAGAAAATGGGATGGACAAAAAAGTCTACTTTAATTAAAAGTACACAAGAATAAGACAAAGGGGAAAGGTCAAATAGCATACAGATGTAGATTCAAAGACAACACTATCAGCGTACTTACTTTGAGTTCACCTAAAAGTCTCATCCAGACACAATCACAGGATCCCACCAAAAGAAATACATTCAAATGTTTAAAAAGAAGGACATAACAAATGTTACACTACAGAGAGAAGATGATTGACAAGGAAAAAGATATCTCCCAAAACTAATACTATACATTTGACTGTTGACCTGTCAGCCATGTACTAAGGAAAACCAAGTAATCTCATTCCAAGACAAAAGTAAAAAATGACTCGGAAAAACAGATAGAAGATACAGCAAGTGACCTTCTGCCCACCACGGGAGGTCAGAAGACTCCACTCTAATTTCCTATAACCATTCCTATGATATGATAAACAACAAAATGATTAAAACGCAAGCAAGTTCTAATCCCAACTTGCTAGATATTTTCTTTCACATATTGCATACCAATGTACAGTTATTGTTTTCGGCTAAAGAATGAAAATCACAGCGCATTATTGGATTGAGTGTGACCAATGCATAATTTTTTGTTTCCAAGTCCTTCATTTCCATTTTAAATACTACCTCAAGCATGATTGTTTTTAGTTGCTATTTTTTTTTTTTGCAGTGCTTGCAACAATTTAAAGTTAATCCAGCATCTGTGAAAGGGAGATGATAGGAGAAAAGAAAATGATCTGAAGATAAAAGCACAATGCCACTTTTTGCTCAATTTCATTTTTCATATTCTTATAAAATTTCTCACATTTGTATATTTTAATTTCATACTAATTGGCAAGACTCACACACAAACCAACAAACACACACATGCTCATAAATACAAATTGAATAATAACAAATGGATATTTTCTTCACCATGGTAATAAACCATGCATATAGCAACTCAAATAGTATGCTTTTCAAAAGGAAAACTTCCTAGTCCTTTTGTAAAAAGAAATAATTCATAAAAGCCTTCTTACCTATAAACGACTTTAGCACCTGCTATGACAAATTTCATAATTATTGTTATTGATCTCCTTGAGGGTAACATAGAAAATAACAATCTTGCCTTTCAGACAAGTGTTTTCTTTCACTAATTCATATTTACATGCGTAGTTGACAACATTGAATTTAGTAATATATACATAAAATTAGTTGCTAGACGTAATCTGAATAACTGAGCCAATAAATCATCTATTCACACTAATGCAGGAAGCTTTATCATTACAATACATCACTTGACTATTTGTTTATTTAACGAAAAGTTTAAACATTCAATGGATTTAAATTGTCTTAACTTCAAAATAAGCCCATAAAAATAAAAGTAATAAAATATTTAATCTTAAAAACAAAACAATATATTGATCACTGGTTTTAAGCGGCAGTTTGAATAAATAATGTCAAAATGTAAATAACCTAGTCTGCAGCTGATTCTACAAAAATGATTTTCCTTTGACAACAAATGTATATACGTATGTACAATAAAAGGTGCACATCTCACAATAGTAAACAAAATGTAAAGTTAAGATTAAAGTTTTGATTTTCAATATTTTTAGGCAGGTGGCGAAAAAGTAATCCGATGAAAACAGAATCACACTTAAGAAAATGGAATTGAGGTATGACGAAGATAGAGAACAAAAAAAATAATACATCTGTGACAATAAGAATAACGCAATGTTCACATATGTCAATCTGTGTTGTCTTGGAATATAAGCTTAACACAAGGATGGGTTTCTGAAAGAGGAGTGGCGCAGAAAGGACATATCATTTGGAAGCCATGGGATCCATGAGGTACTGCTATTCTTGCCCAGAATCTGTTACAAAATCAAAGAAAAAGAAACTTGTTAGCAAAACATCTTTTATTTTAAGCCATGCTAGATTCCCATTTTATTCTGAAAATTAAATATTGAAAAGGGTGTAGGAATCAAATATGACGAAAATTAAATTTATTGCTGAGGCTGTTCACCCAGTGACACCCTTGCTCTTTCAACCATTGTTTTTTTTATTTCATTGTGACTTGAACTATTGTACCCTCATAAAACAATGATAAGTGTATCTATGTTACTTTACTGGAATACTTTATATCAACGATAAGCCAAAGACAAGTCTCCTATAATAAGAATGTGCAAATGTAAGATTCGCCTTTATGAAGGACTGTATATTGAATGTGTATCTTGGCAACCACGTATGACGACAAAACTTAAGACCCGTCTGAAGCCATACAACAACATACTTACCACAGCTTTTTGAAAAAAATAATTATTAAATGCATAGAACAAATATCTATCTTAACACGGATCTTATAAATGCATCTGGAAGGGTAATCTCATCACATATCTCAGAAACAACAACTTAAAAGTTGGCTCACAAGAGTTTCAGCAGCACTTGGAGGAATTTCAATGCCAAAACAGAAATCTCTGCATGCAAAATCCTATCTGCATCTAATGAAAATAAGGAAGCCATGGAAACCCTGCCACCCGTTTGGCTGCCCACGTATTCATGCAAATGCGGGAACTTTCATTTTGCTCTGTCTGCATGGAACAACATTCAGGTGTCCAAATCATTGTCTGTGTTCAAGGAAACCTTTAAAACTTTTCAGTTTTAATATTTAAAAAAATATAAAATGGTTTTGTACTGTTGTAAAGTGCCATTAGCCTCATGACTAAGGATATCTTCTGCCATGTAAGAATCAATTATTATTATTATCATTAGGAACTACACATTTACTGTTTCCTTCTAAGCTCAGGATGTCAGCCAGGCTATGTCTAATTGCAACATAAAAACATATAAAAACTTATAACATATAGAGGAGAAAAGATACAAAAGAGTGAACTCCTAAGCCAACAATGAGAAATCTTGTTGTTCATTTTCACAATTTTCATATATTCAGACCTGCAACATATTATCATTAAAAAATCTGAGAAGAACAAACAAAAAATTAGAATTTGGATGGAAAAAAAATATCAACATTTAAGTTTTGCCCTCAGCAATTCTTATGAACTATTTATTCTATGGTGTATTATTTTTTAGCTTATTGCTACAATTAATATTAATTAATCTTAAAAATCTCAAATAATTGAGTTAACCATCATTCAAAGTAAAAGATCAACAAAGAGATCCACAGCGAAAGTAAAAATAATAGGTCTCAATGCAATATGGATAAGCAGGAAATAACATTTTTGTTATTGATGGCTATGTGACAACCATAAAAAAAAATCATAGATCTGATAATGATAGGTGACATTTCTTGTTTTTAACCCCCCCCCCCCCCCCCCCAAAAAAAAAACCAAAAAAAAAAAAAAAAACCAAACCAAATCCGAAAAACAAATAGAAACATAATAATTGCAATGTTAAAATCGGAAATGTACAATAAAAATTGAAAAATCCGAATTTCCCTTATAAACAATATAAAAATATTTTTAATAAAATTTGAATGAATGGCATCAGGTCTCAATATCGAACATAATCAAGTCAATCAGATGGTGGCAACCCCAAACTATCAAGTGAAATGGCAAAGAAAATGTTGGTTTAAAAAGTTCATAAGAAAATCAGAAAATCCAAAACTTGCCTTTTTTTTTTTTTTAAAGACGTGCACAAAACTCTTCTTAGATAAACGACAAACAGAAAGATAACTAGATATATATATATATTTACACTCAATACAATTGGCAGAAAATACTTTGAAATCCAGGGAATAGCAAACAATTGATTTCAACTCTTCAAAATCAAGCCATGGAAGAATGTTTAGTAATCTTATCATAATTAAATGCAACTCATATTTGACACAAGGTAAAAAAAACCAAAGAAAACCATGATCTCGCCACAATTTCTTTCCTATTCACCAGACCAGTTTTGAACTAAAAATATAAATCAAAAGATAAACAAAACTAATGGCCTTCCTTGAATTGCTTATGAAACCACAGGTTAAAGCTGCTGTAAAATAGACAATGTAATAAACAAAAAGGATGATGAATAAGTAATATAATACTAACTTTGCAGAGCACTCGGATGCCATATGCCCACAGGGTGAAAAACAATGTGTTGGTTCATCTGAGTCAACATAGAGGCTCAACTCACATCCCATTTGAAGCTTTACAAAGGTTCCATCCTAATTTCAAACAAATACAAGGAAAACCTATTAGCGCCGGCTAATGCTAATAAATTGTTGATGGCACCTCAATCTGACAGTGTAATTGACATCTATAATTTCAATTTATTTTTGGTTAAAACCCAAAAATGACTTAGAATATAGCATGACCACAGTTGCAGCAGGATCTGTGCTGGCAATCATTGATGTTCATTCAATTCTAAAAATGCAAGTCTCATACATCATTTTGCATTCTGACCTATGTTGAAAATGAATGTGAACTTGATATGATGCTTGTGCAGTGAGAGAAAGATGCTTGTTTTTTTTTAATGAGATATAATATCTGTAAATTTGTCAGAAACAAAATAAGGGAAACTCTAGGGCAAATCTAAAGATAATATTGATGACTATGATGATGAGAATGGTAACAATGATGGGCTTTCTTCTTCTAAACCGTACAGCACTGGCAACAAACAAAAAAAAATCTATATATTTTTTTAAAAATCCCAAACAAAAGAAAAAGAATTATGTATTCATCAAAGATATGGGATTTTTCTCTTATCAATACATAAATTATTGATTTAAAATGCTTTAGAATTGATGCAGTGTAATTCAGTTTGACCTCCTATCCTTTCTGAGCAAAAATATTTTTTCACAATTTTGGGAAGAAAATCCGAATTGGCCAAATTTGGCTCTCAAAAAATTGTGTATTGCGGCAGGCCTAGAAATAGCGAACTAGAGAGACTCTGGTAAAAAGCTGGAAATTCAGAATAGTAGCACAAAAGATGTCATTTTCAAGGCAGAAAAAAAAACCTTGTAATATTTTTTGGATCATGCGTCCAGATAATGACTTTAAAGACCAAGCCATTCAGCCATTGTGGTAGTAGTGATGTTGTGGTATTGATGATGATGTTGTCAATCTCACAGCCATTTTGATTATTTGATTTCTTGTGTATTGAATTAACGAGAGTGCCCTGCCTCTTTATCCTCAAATCTGAGGAGGTGCAGTCCATTGCATTACATGCAGTTGTAGTGAATAACACGTGTCAAAATCACCAATGTAAGGGCTTAAAATATAAAAAATAAATGTTGAACACCCTGAGGGACAAAATTTTTCTTTCATATGAAAGGCAAAGACTAAAATTGCTATGCATCATTATTTTTTGCTTTTAGCCTTCGCAAAAGATGAGAAAAAAGTGGCATTTCATATACTTACTGAGAGACATAAAGGACATTTTCGAACATTGGAGTCATCTTGACCCCAGTTATGGTTTCCATGAACGTGACCGCATGGCAAATAGACATAAGGTTGTCTGTCACGCAAATTCAGGGAGCCTCGGGTTGGCAGGACCAGTGTGTTTAAACCAACTGGACATTGTGGACGGCCAGCATTCAATCTACTGACCATTCTTTGAAATTCTCCTTCACTCTGTTGTAACCAAAATAGTGGGGAAATTAATTAATTAATAATAATAATAATAGTGATGATGATAATAATAATAATACTAATGTTCAATTAGACAATCCAAATCATTACAACAATTAAAAACAAACAAACATTAAAACACACAAAATATTGGTTGACTAAGATTTCTGTAACACTCTCCTCATTGCAAATGAAAAAAGAAAAACCCCACTATGATACCATTATCTTTTACGCTCTATGGATAATCAATGATATACTTTTTTTCAAAATGACACGAAGTACAATAGTTGTATCATATATAATTATAAAAAATCTAACAGCAGACCTGCCAACCTTCCCAGGATGAAAAGTGTATTCCATGACCCTAAAAAGTGTATTTTTTAGCAAAAAAGTGTATTTTGTCCGCACATGTGGAAAAAAAGTGCGCACTATACAAAAATTTATATAAAAGCTAACATCAATCCCAAATCAAAATAAACTCTGATCTTCATCATTCAAGCAATCTCTAGTGATTACAAAATTATCGATTTATCGAGAAACTAAAATTTAATGGCCATTTAAAATTAGCATAAGGCTCAGAAATTGCAATATCAAAGGAAATTGCTTTCGAAACACTCAAAGAAATGACCAAAAGACCCTTAACATGTTGGTAGTATTGATGCTAGTGTCAGTGGAAGAAGTGTTGGTTGTTGTAGCGATGGTGCTCTAGTGGTGGTGGTGGTGATGATGATGAAGCTGTGGTGGCGGTGGTGGTAGAAGTGATGTGGTGGTGGTTGTGGCAGTGACAATGCTGTGATGGCAGTTGTAGAAGTGATGATGTCATGACGTTGATGGTAAGAGATGCTGATAAAGTTGTGATGGTGATATCTGCTAGCCCAGTACATCAGTTATGAGAAAGTTTTGAGATAAAATATCTGGGAGAGTGGTCTTCAATTCAATAGATGACAATTTGCAACAGTAGCAATATATTTTCCACATATTATGTTATCTAATGATCCATCTCTCTCTCTCTCTCTTCTTTTTTTTTTTGAGCATTCACTACTACTACTCCTCCTACTACTACTACTATTACTTCCATATACTACTAATACTATTACTTTGGTCAAATGATGGGAATTTCGCAAAGTATGTAATGTGCAGAGACAAGTTAAATACTTCTAAAATGGTTCTAACAAATTCATTTTGAACCAAATACCGTTCTTAAAGCTGCCCACTTTGTAATTCAAGACTCGTACAAAATAATAAAGAAAAAAAAAGATCAATATAAATTTTATAGATCAAAATAGAGTAATTTAGTTATTATAAAGGGAAATAACCCATTTATGTTTAAGTTAATTAGCAATACAGTTTTTAATTGAAGGCTTCATAGTCAAAGATGTTGGTTCAATTAAATTTTCACATAGAATTTTCTATTTAATAAGTGGCAAAAGTTTAAATGTGGTCTGAGAATATTTAAAGTATAAAACAAGCTTATATGCATAATTCTATGCAAATCCTCAAAAATGTATGAGAAAAATATTGGTGAAAACCGGCATCATATAAGCAACTGAAATGATAACTATAGTATTAAATGTGATGCATCATTCATTCAGAAACACGGTCAACAGTTGGTGTACGACATGTGTGTATCAATGCATCAAATGCATCATCAAGATCATTCACATCACACATCTTTAAAAAAATCGTATTAAATCCACTAAAATCCGCGTATTCGGGGTCCAAAAATCGTACTGGTTGGCAGGTCTGTAACAGGTAGCATTGTGATAAAATTACGTTGATACAATGAGGCATCACCAAAAAAAATACATCATAAACTAAATAAAACAAAATAAAACTTACAGGTGATGCAAAAAGTCCTTGAGCAGACCGCCAGACTATTGTTGCTCCACAGAGGTCTATAAGGGTTCCATCTCTCAGGATATTTTGCTCTTCTACTAACTGAAATGATTTAAAATTAAATATGATGTTGGGACAAAAAAATGTTTAAGATCCGAGATCAAGATGTTTTCAAAGAATAAAACTCTACATTGTAAATGTAATTAAACATTAGGCTGATTCTATCTAAGTTATTAATTTATACTTTACTTAAATACAAAATGACAAATATATTTCGGAATGTTCCTGCTGTTTTAAATTCAAATTCTTCACAAGTCAATTCATTCTATCCTTCAGTATAACATCTTATTTAACGAACATCATACTGTTTCCAGAGATGATAATCACAATTTGTCATAAAGGAGGAAAATTTATTGGTCCATCTGTCAAACTCAAGCAAAACATAAAACAGTGATGATAATGGCAATGAGTCAAAAAGGAGGAAAATGTATCGGTCCATTGGTCAAATTCAAACAAAATCATTAAAAAATATCATAGTTTGGTATACTATATTATTACTTCTACTGTACATCTATTCTTGATAGTAGAGATAACTTAATTTATGTAAATTTTTAACGGATTGTCTTTCCGTAAAACGATTTTTAAAAAATACCTTCTATTAAAGAGATTTAAAATTTACTTTTGGTCAAAAGGCCTGAAAGTATTTGCTTTTACTTGTTTTATCTTTGTTACCATAGCCATTACAAATAAGACTCAAGAATCTTTAATAAATTAAAATTGTTAAACATTGTACAAGCAAAGGTAAACAGAGGAAACTAAGTTGAGCACCCCTTATAATTGTAGCAGATTAATACAATCTTTCTATAATCAGATGATGTTTATAAAGTTAACATGAAGATTTCTAGAAGAATGATTGAGAGAGATAAAGGGATAAGGGTAAGATAGAAACAGAAAGAGACAGAGGGGGACAGTGAAAGAGAGGGAGAGAATCAGTTACCCCCTCCTGTATCCGGAAACTCTATCTGTTGTGTATATATATATATATATATATATATATATATATATATATATATATAATATATATATATATATATATATAAAATATATATGTATATAATATATATATATATTTATATATATATATATATATAAATATATAATATATATAATATATATATATATATATATATATATATAGAGAGAGAGAGAGAGAGAGAGAGAGAGAGAGAGAGAGAGAGAGAGAGAGAGAGAGAGAGAGTTGGCAGGTCTGAAATATGCTTTTACGGTCATATTAGGTTCAGTTAAATCACTACAAATGAAATTTAAAAAACACCTGATGGTTTTTCAGAGGTGATGGCCTAGAATCACGCAATGAGAATAGTGCTCCTCCCACGGAAACTTCCCTCCAATGTCCTGGCTTTCCTGCTGGAGAGAATCCAGCCTGAGGCTGCATGACAAAAACACCATTGGTCGTAAGGCCATCCACATTTTCATCTGTACACCATTTAACCGCTTTTTCCTGCAATAAATGAAACAGTTGAATCATAGTGTTTAAAAATCACAATTCCGACCTTTTCCTATTACAAATTCAGTTTATACTAACAAGCAAAATATAACAGGGTGTCCAGGTAACAGAAACATACCACAATATTTTGCAATGGGACATTACAAAATGATGTAAAGAAGTAAATTTCAAGACATATATTTACCCTGTTTTTGCTTATTTTCAATGGAGCCTTTGGTGATATGAAAGCTGGTTGCTCAGTCATTATATGTTTTAACCTGGCATTTGACTGATCCTCTACAATTTGAGGCAACAGCTTCAACCTCCTTATGAGAAGTTCATTATTTCAAGAATCTCAGTCTCATTATCAATTGAGATGTCACTTTGTTCCTAGGTATTGAGAAGTTCATTATTTCAAGAATCTCAGTCTCATTATCACTTGAGATGTCACTTTGTTCCTAGGTATTGCAATTGAGATTGAAACCACATCAAAGTCTCATTTGAAGGTGCATGCACATCACTTGACAAATTTGGAAATAATATCCATCATCACTTTTGGCATGGATTCATGGAGTATTTTGGGGGAATCAGATTAATTAGAGACGTAAAAGATGGTCAAATAATTTACAACATGCATACATAGGCCCTGGCAGTCTCAGAGCAAAGCATTGAATGGATGGAATTAGCATTGACACTGCCCCCCCCCCCCCAACCCTAAACACACGCACATTCCAGCACACACACATAAATACACACTGCCAAAATCAAATGGAGAGAGTAGGCAACAGAACACAATAATTCTACCAAAGTATAAAATATCCTATTCATTGACTCCACATATAACAAACTCTTAAATGAAATGTATTGTGTGTCTCACCCCTAGGAATATGTTTTTTCCTGCATCAAAACCAGCAGCATAAATCCTAGCTGTATATGGTGGTACTCTGTCAACAATTATCCGACAGGCAAATCTGGATATTGTACTCTGTGGTGCAGTATCTAATTGAGTTCGTAAATGCCCTGGAACAGTGTCAATCACAACAAAGTCAATAGGTCCCTCCATAGATCTTCCAATCTGTCAAAATATTTTAAAAAGAGTTATAAATATAGTTTCATTTTAATTCCAAAGAAACATTTTAGACTGATTTGACCAACTAAGATAATCATTTATTTCTAAAACATATGAAAAAAAAAAACACATAGTGAAGGAGAAGTGCAATTCAAAACTCAAGTAGCAGACCATCCCAGTGATAAGAAAAGACAGCCCCAGGCTTCACATAGGGCTAATCATCACTCATTTCTCATTAAGCATAGTTACGAGTCATGAGTCACACACCACTCACTCTTCATCTACACATTAGACCTAAGTGTATCAACATATTGATCAGTCAGTAACGAGCCTCCCCTCTGGTATGTTACAAAAAGTACATAGAGAAATGCTGATAGTACACACAACTACTATTCAACCATCCCTACCCCATCTCCATTATGTGTGCTTTCCTCTTTTCTTCTTGAAAAATTAGTTTCTCTCAACTGGGTACTAAACTTTCAACTCACATCCCCGATGTAGCTGTGTTTCAAGAAATATTACCTCGTTATAGCCATACAAGATTAATATGAACTATATAGGCTGCAGAACAGGGATTTTAAATTTCCCGCTGTAGCTGAGCTATGATTGCATCCGAGGCCGTTGTGCTCAAGCTGAATTATATTACAAAGAATAAATATTTTAAGAGAAAAGAGAATGCAAATATATGCAACATACTGATATCATTTCATTCTATTTTTGTTGCATATTCGATCAGAATAAGACATGTCGTATTAATCCCTTTATGACAAACCTTTCATTAATATTTATCAAAGTCATTTCATCCAAATAAAATACACATTAAATCAATCAATAAAAATTCTAAATCCACAAACTCAAACCTGAAACATATCTGTGTCATCATCTCTGAGATATTCCACAATAATGGCTTTATTACGAGACAAGGTATACGACACTGAGTGTTTTGAAGTATCTTGAACAGCCTAAAAATGCAAATAGAAATGACGGGCTTTCAATAAATATTATATCAAATCAATAAATTTAGGAAAATCAGAAGAAAAGAATTAACAATTAACTAAATAACTATATAAATAAATAAATAAAAATGCCTCTGTCGTAAAAGATATTAATCATCAATCCGCTATCTCTGATCACTGATGACAAAACACGAAAATGAAAGTGAATCACAGCGTCCACTCCTCAGTGTCAACTACCAAGTTGAAAAGAAAAGCACTGACTATAGTACCTTTGGCTCGTGAATGCTAGTGCAACTCGCAATGCCACATAAGCTTTCTTTTTGTCTTGTTTGGCCTTGGGGATTCCCCATAACCTGGGCCATATGGCCTTGCCACACAGTGAATCATATTTATATAATGTATATTTATTTTTATTAATGTCTTCTGTCTTCCAAATCAATTTTTTTTGCCAGCCTAGTCGATTTTGTGTTTACCAAAACCAATGAGTTTTATCAAAGGTCTCAGAATGGTAGAAGTGTTTGACCATGTGAGGTTCTATTTGGCCACTTTTGAAGCCGAAATTTGCCATGAGAAACTTAGCCATCTGGCAGCCCTGAAATTTGACCACGAGCATTAAGAACTGAGGAAAAATTGAATAGCATGGGTTTCGACCACAGATTTTAAAAAAAACAAACAGAACAAAAAGCAACGGATGTTGACAAATGTTGATGATGATGTAGTTAAGGCAGAGTCGAGTGATCAACACACCAACATTGTGGCATATCATTATAGACCAGGCAAAGATAATTGTAAACTTGGAATGACGAATTTTTAAGAAAGCAATGGGTGAATCTGTCTTTTCAAGATTACTTGGTTATTTTGGTTGAGACTGACACTGTAAATGGCAAGTATGTACCCCTGCCATTTTTGGTTGCTGCCCTTTAATGAATGACAACTCTATATTATGACATTTTTTTCCGGTCCTGATGATGTCACTACAGAGAGGTTACAGCGTGTCAAGAAGCTAAAAAAATGGTAAATTTAAAATGGAGACACAGAAGAGGAAAACAAATACAGAGGCATATCCTGCACATTATGCGACTTTCCTTGCCGACAACAGAAGTCAAGGGTTCCCACCCACAAAATATCAACATTGATAAGAAACTGCAACTTAGGCTAAACCATAGAAATTACTAGATCTTCACCAAAACCTGATTTTTAGTGGGTGGATCAGCAGATTGCGCTGAGTCACCAGAAGTAACATGTTTTGTCTGAAGAACAAACAAACAAGGCCATGTATTATATAAGGTAGAGTCGGGTAACTTCACAGATGGGGAAATTCGCTGTGACCCTCCACCCCCAAAAAATAATGCCTGGTAAACATTTACCCATTATGTTGGAATAGTCCATATTCAAAAGACAAGACATGAATGTATGTATTGCTTCAGATTGCAAGTAATAAGTGAAAAATCTATTAAAATTATAGCATGTCAAAATGACATTTCGTAATCAAGCTGTTGTCACATCCTTGACTGTTTTACTATAATGGCAACCCTACACTAAAGTTCCTCTAGTTTATGCATTCGAATGTGAAAGCTCTGGTCACAAAATCAGCATGGTATTCACTTTGTGGTCATCTATATCCATTTTATTTTTCATGTCATCATCAAATATTTCTAAAATAGTTAAGACATTCTTTCAGAAGTAAATTGGTAAATTATGTACTATCAGGTAAAGTCACCAGTACTTTTGAGTAAACTCACTGCACATCACTATCAACGTACAATAATTATTCCAAAGATGGATCAGCAATAGGCACTGTGCATAAGCGCTGAAATCCAACTTAAAAAAAAAAAAAAAAAAGAAAATAAGAATATGTATGAGGATATAACAACCAGAAATCAGTCGACTCAGATCTTGTGACTCTGGCAGTGTAATGTGTCCTAATCACACTTGATTCACATGCAAATAAATATCTGGCAATAGGCAGTATCGGATAATGTAGAGAGATTTGAGGATAAAAGTGTTTAAGAAATGGAAATTGTTCCCCATATTGTCTTGTAGGAAGAAAAACTAAGTACAAAATCTCTTGACAAATTTACCCGACAACAGTAGCAGTACGGTAACAAAAAAGGGCTCTTGAGAATAAAATACGATATAAACCTATGTTAACATTTCATGAGAATACAATTAATTGGCCAAGTAATGTCAGTGATTGGGTTGCCCAATTGGCAAATTAGTCGCTCACCCCAGGCTAGAAGTGAGACATTGAAAAAATGGCGAAATTACCAGAATTTATTATATATGTCCCCTCATCCAATTCAGAATTAATCAATATTTTAAAGAAATATTTTGTTAAGAATTGTTAATCCATATATACACAACCAACATAGTACTTATTAGTTCCTTTATCAATTGCAATGACAGACCTACAAATGGCAGTGGTTTTCGATTCCATCAAGTGTCAGACTGCAACATGAATAGAGTGTAAATACCATGCTTTTATCATTGGAGTTGTTTAATTGACCCCTTTGTACATTTGGTTATCACACCCCAATAACTGGTGAGAATAATTTAAAGTGTAAGTGTAGGAATGGCAATTTTTATAATGCTCCAGTATTTATCTCCATATAAATATAAAGTGTTATGTCACCCATTTTACTTACAAAATTGAAACAATTTGTACATGTAATGGGAGGAAATAGCTATAAAAAACATGGAAATTGTAAAAATTCTAAAATGAGGCTGTTTTAAACTAATTCGATGTTTGAAAGGAATTAATTGAGTGAATTACATAAGTTTTAAGTTGGCTATCATAAATATGATGGCAATCTCTACAACAAAAATAGCAAAGCCATCCAAGTGTTGTTTTTTTTTATTACAGTAAATAAAGAAGTAACTAAGGTAAACACCAGTGACTCTGACCCATCAGTGCTATATAAGATGGATATGGCTGTGCGCATGACAATTTCCACAATCAGAGAGAGTGGCCTCTTATGTCTTAGTTTCATTCACTTACTTTTGAGGATTGTGGATTTGTTACATGATGCCTCTGTGATGGTTTAACACCATTCGCTTTCGCTCTTTTCCATAAGACATATTTACTTCTCCTTCTTCCCTTGTCACCTGATATCAAATGACCATTGTATCTGAAAGTAAAAAATAAAAAATGGCACGAATTAAATCTAACATTCCATGGAATTAATTTATTGTCCAATGGAAACATTGATAATGGTATCAAAAAGAGTGTGACTATGGCATCTACAGCTGGAGTCAATTCAGACTCAGCCCAGAGTCGACTGAACAGAAAGATTAACTTGTTTTTATTTCAATGTAAGCTCATTATCCTAATCTCCCCTCCCCCACCTCTCACACATCTGTGAGTGTATGTGGTGCATATACATGGAGGGATGTGCATATTTATGTGTACGCAGGGTCTTGTGTTAGTAAGTGTGAGTGTCTGTTTGTCATGGACATGAACACTTTCTCACATGCTCAAATCAACACTTTGTACTTTGTAATATATTTTCACTTTTGCTGCCAGCTATTCTGAACCAGTTAGGTGTCGACTCTGAACTATCATTTTGATACGTTAAAACATTGGGTAAAGTCTAAGTGGTTGCTATAAACTGAATCAGCTTCGAGTTCAATGGGTGTCCGATACTACTATCGACCCACTGTTATTCTATTCATTTCTGATCGCTGATCATGCACAAGAAAACAGAAATGAATCAGGATGTCCAATCCTACTCCTACCAAGTTGAAGAGAAAAGCACTGACCATTAATGTTGTGTTGTAGATTCCAATTGAATTTGACAAGATGAAGATATGAATAAGGACATTGCTGCCAAGTTAAGGATTCCCATAACAGCTTGTCAGCGATCATTAATAACCTGGAGAAATCCTGACCAAAGTCAGTTATCAGTTCTGATATCTAAACCTCACTTTGTCTTCTTGGTGTTCTTACCCCCCCCCCCCCCCCCCCCCTTTTTTTTTTCATTTTTTTGGTTGCTCCGCTATAACAACAACATTTACATCATCTGATCCAGACATTGTTGTTATAGGGAGGCTACACTGTAAACAGGTCATGAGTTAAGAAAAAGGCTCTGTGAAAACAACAAAAACAAACACTGATATTTTTTTTTTACTTAAAAGGAACATTTAAGCAAAACAAAAGTATTTCCAAATTTTAATTGATGATACTTTTACTCACCCTAACACAATTAATTCCCCATATTTTATATTTTCAACTGCCTCTGCTTGTGGTATGTCTGTAGACATTTTCACATGGCTTCTACACTCGAAAATAAAGTCTTTGTAGATGGAAGGACTGAAAAAGAATAAAACAATGTCAACTTCAATCTTACTGTTTCATTTTAATAATAATAATAAATCTTTAATGTCCAGAAATGGCAATTCATGTTTAGTTCCACCACATTGCTAAATCAATTACAAAGACAAAGACATTCTCTCTCGCTTTCACACACACACACACACACACAAACACACTCATATAATAGGTATACACTCTAATAATAATAATAATAATAATAATAATAATAATAATAATAATAATAATATAATAATAACAATAACAATTAATAATAATAATAATAATAATAATAATAATGATAATAATAATAATAATAATAATAATAATAATAATAATAATAATAATAATAATAATAATAATAATAATAATAATAATAATAAAAGAAAGGGTTGGTATTACATTCAAAATTCAATGGGCACACAGCATATACCCCCCCCCCCCCTTCCCCTTCACACTCAGAGACGTGCATATGCACATGGAACTGTGATATAAATATAACAGTTAAATAAAGAAGGTTATAATGGACAATTGTGGTGTATAATTATAATCATAAGAGAATGATGATGATTAGACCTGTAAATGAGCTCTATAAAAAGTGCCTGAAACAACTCTTCGGAGCGGAAAAATACAAAGAATCAAAATGAAAATAGTAAACAGTAAGCTCACTTGAGAAAACAATGGCAGAAAACTAATTTGCGCGGGAATTAATTTGGCTACTTACCATTGTTCCTTATAATTAGGTACCCAATCAGGGAAGAAACAGTCAACCAGTTTGTTTACAATGTGAGGCGATCGAGTGCTTGTAGCAATCATATAGCTTTCGATTTGAAGGTGTCTACATTATGCACTTCCGGTGTTCGCATTTTACTTTCTCATACTTTTACTTTCCACCAGGTAAATGTGGTCAATTTTGGCTTAGGCGAAACAGTGAAAGTTATCGCTCAGCGACTCAGCTAAAATTGGCTACCATTGGGATCACGACAGGTTTGGAAAGTAAAAAAATTATTTCATGAAGGCTGTGTGAAAATTCACTGGGAGTGTTCAGACACGGCAATTCTAAAAAGCGTCACACTATATCCAGTCATCGTTAATATAGACAGCACATGAGCTAAGCATAGCGCTGTGGAACATTCCTAATTACTTTATGGTCATTTGACTACGATTCATGAATTCTTTCTTTTTTTCCTTTTTAAAAATATTTGAATTTGACGAATTGTGACTAATTTCAGTTACGGTTAATTGACTGAGAATTTACAGGTCTAGATGATGGTGATGAAGATGCTGATGATATTGATTATTATCATCGTTATGATGAGGACGATAGAAACAGTCATGGTGATGACTATAATGATGACGATGATGAATTGATGATAATGTGAGAATTTTTATTATTCTTGTGATGACCAAAATAGAGGTTTTGACTTTGATTTTATAATGACGATGACGATGATAACAATGGTGACATTGAACATCTTCTCAATCTAATCAGTCTATTTATTTGGGTTTGAAGTAATATCGGCTCAAAGCTTTGATGTCAATTGGGACAAATGTAGATTTGTGTCGATAAGTGCGGCATTTCGACTCTCTGTATCGTTTCCCTGATAGAAGTAGAATAAACTCACTATGGAGTGGGACGATTCCTTGGGAACAGAATTTTTTCTATCAGTGATGATAATGGCAATTAGTCAAAAAGGAGGATAATGTAAAAACATCGGTCTAACTCATAACACAAAATATCATAGTTTCGTATATTATATTACTACTTCTAGTGTATATCAGAGATACAACTTACTGTAAGTAAATTTTTAATGGATTGTCCTGCCCTTGAAATTATTTTTAAAAAAAAATTAAAATGCCTTCCATTCAAGAGATTTAAAATTTACTTTTGGTCAAACGGCCTGAAAGAATTTTCTTTTACTTGTTTTATCATTGTCCAGGGTGTCCAGCTTAATTTCAGTCAAATTTACGACTTGAAACAAAATTTTTGACCCAGGAAAATAAAATAGCAGAAGTAGTAGTAGTAGAAGTGATATTGTGAATAGTACATAACGTTCGTATTCGTTATTCGCAGTAGTACTGTAAATAACATATATATTATCATTCATTTCAGTTATTTACAGTAGTACTGCAAATGCGTTCGTTCTGTATTTTGAGTAGAATCTGCGAGTCTAGAGCTTTATGGTATAGAGGATTGGGCACAAAATATAAATAAACTACATTACTATTTTAGTTTTTGATGTTGTTGTCGTACTTTTTTGTTTTTTAATTATTATTATTTTTAAAAATGATTACTATCATTATTATTTTGGGTTTCGATGATGATGTGTCTTGTTGTTGTATAGTGATGGTGGTGTTGATGTGGTGGTTGTGATTGTAGTGATGATGGTGATGATGTAGTAGTGGTAGTGACGATGACTTTACTATAAGGATAATGATGATGAGATGATATAATAGTGGTGGCAGTTGCTGTAGTTTTGATAACGATGTGGTAGCTGTGGTAGAGTGGTAGTAATAAAAAATATAAAAATTCCCTTTATTCATCCCATAGGGGAAATTGTCTCTTGGGACTATTCCAAGGGAAGACTAATAACCCAGGTGTCAGCCGCAGTTCAGCGCCACAAATTGAGCTAAGATGAGGTGACTTCTTCAGGCCACACAGCCCAGCGGCGGGTGATCGAACTCTGTACCTTTCGGGTACGAAGCAAAGAACGTACTGCTGAGCCACTGATGATGTGATGGTTGTGGTTGTAGTAGTGGCGGTGGTAGTGATGATGACGAGGAGGAGGATGATGTAAAGGTGGTGGTGGTTGCTATATTTAATAATGATGTGGAGGGTGCTGTGTGAGTAGTAATGATGTGGTGGTGGCTAAACTATAATAGTAATTTCTATTATTTGTAGGAGCACTGAGATATGAGTCATGATGAGCAATGGCAAGAAAGAGTGTGTGTACGTTTATGTGTGAAAGAGAGAGGGAGAGAGAGAGAGAGAGAGAGAGAGAGAGAGAGAGAGAGAGAGAGAGAGAGAGAGAGAGAGAGAGGAGAGAGAGAGGGGGGCTGGAACCTATAAAATATATTTAACTAAACTGTAAATAATACAATAAACCGGGACGAAAAAGTTAAAACGTTCAAAACTGTCAAAACCTAAATTCTCAGTCACAAAATGTTTCAATCATCCGCATCCCTCCTTTACTTTTACCTTTTCTTTCCTTCTCAAACTCAAACTTAGCACATTCTCATTCAACTTTAAAGAATTCGACAACATGCCATTTTAACAGAAAATACAGTGTTGTGTTCAGTGAGGGGACAAAGACTAATTTTCAGAGACGGGAGAGCGCTTCTACTACTGCGAATAGTGAGATTATGCCGTGAAATCACTATTCGCAGCAGTTCTAAATTATGAGTTAGACCTCTACGAGGAGTCTGAGGCCAAACTCTAACTTACCTACAGAAACAACAGGTTTTCTTATTGTAACAGAATTCTAAATAAAAATTAAGAATGTCTCCAAAATTATTAGATGTCCCAGCAAGTTGCCTCCTTATCAGTCGACAACAAAGACTTTAATTCTACAGTCCAATATCTAGACAAGGGAAACCAAAACTAAACAATGGATTAAGAATGACCTACTTTGAACGGAAGTAGAATTTAATGAAATGGTGAAGAGTGGCAATAATGCAAGGGAGACAACACTTCCACTTCCGTAACAAGAGACGAATTAAACACTCCCACGCCTCGTTCTGAAAAAAGTCCGCGAAATTAAAGGGGAGGCAAAAGAACATCAGCTGATCTTTAAAATAGTAACAGAAAAGTGGAGGTGCTCGGCATTGAATGCAAGAAAGACATTTAAAACGCCGTTGGTATAAATGGAGAAAATGTAGGGGTAGAGATGGTTGATTTTTTCCTCACCTCTGCTCTTCTCAGTTACTCCATCAAGTGCTGCCTATAGACGAATTCTTTGAGGAGAAGAAGGTTGAAAAGATTATAAAAAGGAAGAGGAAGAGAGAGAGAGAGAGAGAGAGAGAGAGAGAGAGAGAGAGAGAGAGAGAGAGAGAGAGAGAGAGAGGAGGGGGGGGGGATACATTTGCAGAGCTAGAGGTGTTGAAAGTAAAGAAAGCCAAACTCGGGAATGAGATTTTAGATCTTGAAAACCAAATAGCTGACAAGGTGGCAGCAAAGGCAGAGTATATGAATACCATGAAGTTTATAGTTTAATTAAATGCCTTGATATATTCAGCTAAGTTGAAGAAAAAGTGAACTTGAGGCACTTACAATCAAGGAGTTGAGTTGTACCTACTATTTAAGAAATTAAGTGTTCAAGAGCTAAATCCTTGTTTTAGTTTTAGTCTTTAAATAATAAGAAACATCGCCTTGAAAAGTCCTTGAATTTCAAAATGGAATTGCTGTAGGAACCCTGTTAACCTTTGCCATGCAATGTAGGCGGTAGTCCATTAGGCTGTCATCTGCATTTTTTGCGGCGGCCGCAAATATCAGGGCTTCCGCATATTTTGGCAAATTTCCCAAAATTGGCAAATCGTGGCAATTTTTTGGGAAATTGGCAAATCGCGTGGCAATTTTTTTGGGGAAAAAAGCGAAAACAAAATAACGAGAAAAAAAAGTGCGAAACTTGAAAAACGTTGCAGCTTTGCCTGGGCCCAAACCAAGGAACCGTTTGTGTGTGTGTGTGTGTGTGTGTGTGTGTGTGTGTGTGTGTGTGTGTGTGTGTGTGTCTGAAAGCTTGGGCGCATAAATCGCTTTACATTGTGTAAATTAATAAATGTAGCCTCCTTAAATGTAATAAATTGTCTTATATATATATATATTTTTTTTTTTTTTCTTTCTGTATCTCGTGTTAATTTTTACTGAAACGCTTAGTTCTCCTCGGCAAATTTAGGTCTTTTTGGCAAATTTCTTGGCAAATTTTGGCAAATTTTAGGTCCCAATTTGGCAAAAAAATGCAGATGACAGATTAGGGATGAGAATACAGCAGACGGTCATTTCAATTTTTTATTCAATATAATTCTGTATTCAATAAAATGCAAGATACCAGACATTGCCAACTCTCCCGCATTTATCAGGAATATCTTGGAGTGATCGTTTTTTTCTTACCTTTGCATTAAAATTAACTTCAACTAAAAGAATAGTCATTTTAGCATAAGGCTAAAATGGGATAAAATAATAAAAAAAACTCCTAAGTATTATAGAACAAGTCCTGAAAAAAGTTGAGTTTGAAGCCTGCTTGCAATAATATGTCTATGTAAAGGCAGTGTCAGTCACCTAGAAGTCACATTGAATTTGAAAAAAAAATATAGTCCCCTTGAGCCGTTCGACTAATGGAGTCTAAGTCTAAGTTTATCCTGTTTTCAGTAGCACTAAATAGAAAGAAGCAATTATAGTTTGGTAGGATGCTTGTCTATCCACCACGTATAAGAATCCTAACTACCCATTCTCTGCTGGGTGGACTGGGGGTCATAATAAATCTCAACTGCTTCTACCAACTGGGCCCATCTCACCCCCCCCCCCCCCCCCCCCCCCCTCGTTGAATTGGAAGTGCTTTGATTATTAAAGAGAACAGTCCCATTTTAAATCCAAAATATTATAACCACTTGATATTTGCATCTTTTAGAGAATTGATCAATGTTGGCTGTTTGTAGAGGCTACCGAAGCTCTTCATTGAGAGAGAGAGAGAGAGAGAGAGAGAGAGAGAGAGAGAGAGAGAGAGAGAGAGAGAGAGAGAGAGAGAGAGAGAGAGAGAGAGATCTGTATGTGCCAGTTAGGTTTTTCTTCGAAAGATACTTTCTTTCTTTTCTTTTTTTTCAAATCGTCTTTTTAAAAAATAAGAATGTATCCATTTTGCAGTTGGTAACCTGCTTACATCCACGAGAAACTCTGGGTGGCTTTAGGTTGAGTGTTGGATAAGTTATACTCGTATCTACTTATGGTAATTATACTTCTTTATCTTGCGTGTTCCTTGGTACTTGTGACCAAAAGAATGTTATAGAACCAAAGCACTAAATCGATCAATTTGCTCTTTGTCTTGTTTGCCATCTACATTTTCATAGGTGCAAAATGAGGGTGTCTAAAACTTCAATCTCTTTCATCCCCAACAGGACATAGAAGGCAAAAATGTGCGGTGCCGACAAGGTAATGTACCCGTTCTGCTGTCCAAGCTTGCACAAGAGGAAACTTATGCTGTGAACACACTGATCACTTATTAGTTCACACAATAGGTATGATACTGATACAGGAGCTTCAATAATTAATTGTTCCTCCAAGAAGCGTTGGACTGCACCGCTTTGCTTTACTTTTGTATCTATACTCCCAAACGGAGTGCTGGTTTGTTTTTTATCATTAATTTTTCTTTTTTTTTTTCTGGGTGTGTATTTGTTTTTGTTTTATTTATTATTTTTGGGGGGAGTGGGGTGAGGGCGGGGTTGTCGATTAAAAGCTTTTGATTTAAGAAATATAACTAGGTAAATGTATGAGTATTTTAAGAATTTAATGGATTTGATTTGACTGGCGGCATAGAGAATATTGGTGCTGGTTATGTTGGCAAACATAAACAAAATCGCATATCAACTAAAATTGGGACACTGCCCCACCCCTTTTGAAATGAAACGAAGGTTCGAGACTGGCCTGTAGTTTTTAAATTGATCACTGTCTAAATTTTTCATTTTCAAGAGTGGAGTAATTAGAGCTTCTTTGAAGCAGGTTGGAATGTCTGCATTCTCGATAGACCTATTTGCAATCGAATTGATATTGATAGCATGTGCGACTTCCTTTACACATTCTTTCAAAAGCCACGTTGGTACTTCATCAAGTATGCACTGTTTATTTGGGGCTCTCTTAATTAATTCACTAACCTCTTCTATTGAAGCAGAGCAGACATTGGACAATGAGCATGATATAGGTGGAATGTTATCTTCATATTCAAAGGTGTCGACTGTATTGTCCATATTGGGTAGCAATTTTATGAATGAAGTAATCATTGAAACGGTCTGTCAGTTTGGATTTGTTTTGGTGTGATGGCAGTAATTTTTTCCCACTATCAACTTTCATTTATCCGTTCAGGACATTAAAAAGCTTCTTACTGTTGCCTTTACTATTGTCCACCTTGTCTCTGATATATTTTCTTTTGGTTTTGATTATCATAGTGTTGGTTGCAGTTCGTGCTTGTTTATAAACTCTTATGTATTGTGAGTCTTCTTTTCTGCCATGTATCTTTCGATTCTCGTCTCATTTGCTTTGACAACCAAATTTCCTCAGTGAACGATGATGTGTCAGGCCTTATGGTGATAACTTTGGTTGACAACGGTGCAAGAAGTTCAAACATAATTTCGTTAAAAATAGAAAAGTTGTCATCTGCTATGTATGCACGTTAAATGCTGGTGGTAAGACCGGATGTAATAATGTCATTTAAAAATCTCTCAATATCTAATGACTTATATTTTTTATATGTTACCGTACTGTTACTGTCTTTTTTGTTTTGTTGTGGTTTTAGTTTTTTTTCCAAATTCTATTTAAATAAAACAGATTGATGGTCTGATATGTGGTTACTTTTTACGTGGGTGTTATTCAACAAAGTGTCATCACAGTGTTTAATTATGAGGTCTAATGTGTTTCCCTTTTCGTGTGTTGGTTCTGTGATGAGTTGGACATAGTTCTGTGCCTCAATTATATTGAGAAAATCTGAGGCATTGTTATCTGATTCGTCATTCACATGTATGTTGAAATCCCCTACAATGTAAAGATTGTCTGTTGTTGACAGATCGGTGAAATACTGTTAAAATTCTGTCAAAACTGTCTTGTTTTGTTTTTGTTAGATGGTGTTGGGAGATAAATAAGAGCAAAGTTAAATTTCATGTTTTTGCCTTTTAGTTGACAATAATAATAATAATAATAATAATAATAATAATAATAATAATAATAATAATAATAATAATAATAATAATAATAATAATAATAATAATAATAATAATAATAATAATAATAATAATCTTTATTGTCCAAATAGGCAATTATTGTTAGGTTACAGCTCTTGTAATAGGCGAAAAAAGTAATTAAAATAGTGGTAATAATGATGATAATAATACTGATAGTAATGATGATGATAATAATAATAAAATAATATAATACTACTAATAATACTAATAATAATAATAATAATAATAATAATAATAATAATAATAATATAATAATAATAATAATAATAATAATATAATAATAATAATAATAATAATAATAATAATAATAAGAAGAAGAAGAAGAAGAAGAAGAAGAAGAAGAAGAAGAAGAAGAAGAAGAAGAAGAAGAAGAAGAAGAAGAAGAAGAAGAAGAAGAAGAGAAGGAAGAATAAGAAGAAATTGGTTTTAAGCCAGAATTGTTTAGAAGCTAAATAATATAAGATTTGGATTAAGTTAATATGATGATTTATCGGGGAGGGTGACAATAATTTCTATACGTACGAAAAGCTACACATTTATATATCTGATTATTTCAATTTGAAATTTTCTTATCAGCATCTGGTTCAATCGATGGTTTCGAAAGTCGTGGGCTAAGTTGTTACTTTTGTTTTCTATAAGGCAATATTTTCCTTGTGAACTATCATTAACCCACCACCTTGTCAACCTTTTGGCTTTTCATGATCACATTGTACCCAGTAGGTTTTATTTTACTAATGATGTAATCACAATTTTCCTTTTTTGCCATGCCTCTGTTATGAATAATAATGTCATAGTCATTGTCCAACATGTGTTCATAAACTTGAGTTGTCTTTTTTGATCTTGAGTTAAATAAGCCACATTTAATAGGGTTTGAGACTTTAATTTTACTCTGTAAGTGGTTCTCACACATCAACACAGATTGTTCGTGGGTGTCCCCCACAGGTTGTTTAATTTATATTTCTCAATTCGTGTCTGCTGTGTGAAATGCCAACAGTATCGGTGAAGTGATTATGTTTTGTTTGTTGGTTGTTTGAACACAGCCCCAGCTGCTATTATAAAACACTGTTGATATTTCTCATGGTTATATTTCATTATTTACTCCCATGTCAGCTTCAATACTCTTCAACAGTCGTAACATCACTTCCTTCCTATGACGCATGGTCATGGTAACTTAGTAACACTGGCTCTAAACTATCGGAACAATGGCGGACGCCCGTATGAAATATTTCTCCGGCGAGCGTAAAAAGCGTATCCAAAGGAAAAAAAAAAGCATAAATTTGATCATGTTTTGACTTTTACACATTCTGATCACAAGGCATATGAAAAGTTTTAACCAGCATGAAGAATAAACAGTAATGATTTTGTTTGTTTAGAACCAAGATGGCCGCCGTTGCCGGGCGGCGTTACATCAGACTACTGAATCCTATTGGTCTTTGTCTTGAGATGAGTTCACTATGGTCGTTAATGTTGCACATTGTTGTTATTTTGGGAAAGGCTATTTGTTTCGACACCGCTCTTAAGTGATTGATTTTAACACCTTTCACACAGTTTATGGTTGTTAAAACTGGTGGTCGTGATTCTGCAGGACGGCGTCTTGTCCGAATACATATCTCAATCGGTCGTTGTTTGCGACAGTCACCTCTGGCTCGAAGAAAACAGTTATGCTGTGGAATTATATTGTATTCGGATGATGACATTAGCATAAACAATTATGTGAACATAAGTGGGTACAGAATGTTAACTGACAAGGAGGATAAAAATTATCATGTTGTATAAAATCCATTAAAAAATTTATTGAAGAAATTTTTCGTTCTTTTGAAAAGTTGTAAAAATTATACATATGTATCACAAGATTCACAGAGTGGAATAAAAATTCAATGTAGAAATAAACGTTAAATAGTTTAAAATCACAAAACTTCACGAAGACAGCAAGAGCACAGTGACACACGTCTGCCTGCTAGGCATACTACACACTGTACCTGTAGATGATGTGGTCATGGAGGTGGTCGTAATGATGAAGATGACGATGATTTGGTGGTTGTGGTTATGGGTGATTGTGGGGGTAGTAGTGATAATGATGATAATATGGTGGTAGTAATGGTAATGACCATGATATTGATATTGTGGTGGTGGTTGATGTAGTGAAAGTGATGTTGATTCTGGTGGTTGTGATACTAGTGTTGATGATGATGATGGTGTAGTCGTTGTTTTAGTAATGACGATGGGATGTGGTAATTGTTGTGGTCTGGTAATGGTAGTGATGATGATGGTAATGATGGTTTAAATCTGTCTGTAAAATAGAATATACAGTGATGATAATTTCAATTTGTCAAAAGGTAGGAAAATGCATTGGCCCATTGGTCGAACTCCTGGGCAAGGTCTTTTGACCTCCCATGGTGAGCAGGAGTCCTTGGCTGAGAGGAAAGCAGTCAAATGTAAAGTTTTAGTTTTGGGAGGTGATAATTTATTCCTTGTAGATCACCACCGAACATAACTTGTAAATATTTGAGTGCATCCCCCTTATTGGGATCGTCTGCCAGTCTGGATGAGACTTAGGTGATCTCAAACTGAGTACACTGATGGTGTGCTCTTGAAATCTACATCTGTTCCCTACTTGAACCAATTCCCCTTTATCTTACTTTTTCTTGGGTGCTTTAATGTAATTCTAGAGTTTTTGACTAACCCATTTTTTTCCTTTTTACTGGCGCTCTGATATGATCTATGTGTGCTGCAAGGGCAGTTTAACCCTTAAAAACAAACAAGAAACCTAGGTCCAACTCAAACTAATTGCAAAAATAACATCTATTTACGTAATACTATGTAATATATTTCTACTACTACTGCAGATCTGTCCTCATCATAATGAGATTTTTTTTATTTTAAGAGTTTAGAACGCTTCCATCAAAGCCAATTAAAATGACAAAAAAAAAAAATGGAATGGTACAAAAATTATAGTTTTACAGTTAAAAACATCAAAGAAAAAGTAAGACAAAAAAGACTGGTTCAATTAGCAGAAGTAGTGTATAGTATCTGTTTAAATGAAGATAGAAGGATAATGGAAAGAGAAGCAAACACACATACTACTATCAGAGTCTACTCTGATAGTATATTGATGACATTAAAAATTTTAAAATTTTATTTTGCCATTAAAAAGAGATAATAAATTCTATTAAAAAAAAAAATCAAAATAAAATTGAAAAAAAAGGGGGACCAAAAAAAAAAGAAAAGAGATAAAAAGTCCCACTATGGAATTAACACTTACAATTACAGGTTCGCCAATTATATTATCATACTACAACTACAGAGAAAAAAATAATCTAGACCCATTTGCGCCATCCCTTCCCTTTGGACTATAGCACACTCATCTAAGATCACCATTGGTTTAATATTTCGTGCCAGTCTGTCTAGGCTAATGTCATAAAAAGGGAGTGTCACAAAATTTCATGCACCTATGCACAGTGTCAAAATATGACACGAGGCATGATGGCAATCTGCGGAAGATTATCATTACATCATTTATCATCACTGAAAATAATGTGTTTGAAGTGGGACCTGATTTTAGTTCAGCCAGACCTAATTTTAAATAGCAGGAAATCCCCACCTATGACACTTAGGGATTTTATTATTATTAAAGACTATACCCCATCTCACAATTTAAGGTCGTGTGATCAGCATCTCTTGTGCACCCCAAAAAGGGGGAAGACAAAATTAAGAGGCCAATCCTTACATTGTACAGCTCCTACAGTGAGGAATTCTCTGTCATTTAATCTACTCTTTAGTTTTAGAAATTCTAAAACACTGTTTTTAATAAATACATAGATATATGCTATGTTTGCATTTGGTTTGGGTTGGACCTGTTTGTTGTTTTTTTTTGTTTTTGTTTTTAAAAGAAAGTTAAAACCTGATCTCTTTCTGTTATAATTTAGATAAAATGGAGAGTAAAAATTACCTTAAACAATCCTTAACCCATTACATTCTAAACTATCCATAGGATTCCCATACCCTTCATCTTAAACCGCCCGTAACTGCTTGCTGAGTTTTCAAACCTATCATCCCAACCAGTCCGTAACCACCCAATAGAGATATGATTGCTATATACCTAAAAAGTGGTGGGAATCATTTTTCAGTGATGATAATGACAATTTGTCAAAAAGGAGGAAAAACTACCGGCCCATCAGTGAAACCCAAATCTAAATCTAATGCAAAAATAACAAAGCATTCATTGTTAGCTAATATATAATTTACTACTTCAAAACCACATCTATTCTCATCATTAGACACATCCTGATTTTTTGTCAATATAATTTAACGAATTATCATTTCCAATTAAACATTTAGAGGCCTCTATTGCAGCTCAATATATCAAGAGATTATGATAAAACTTTTGGCCAAAAGACAGGAGGTATTTGTTTTTACATTACAAATCCGGCTAATGTGTATATTACTGTACCTGGCCGTTAACAGCATTGTCTTTGTCCGAAAAATTGTAATATCGCCTAACAGGCGGCATGTCCCGTCCTACATGTTAAATGTTGCTGTTGATCAGGGACCACTTGTAAAGTGCTTTGAGCACATTTAGTGGATATTGCGCTATATAAAGCTCAATTTTTTTTTTTTTAATTTTAATATTCCAAGTATAGATCAAGTTCAAAATTAAGCCATTAAACAATTATGGTATGTCTTAAATCAATCAGCCTTACTGTTACGTATATTATCTCTTTAGTACTATTTATTACCATGATATCAATAAACATTGAAAATAGAAGGGTGGCTGGGATAGAAATAAAGATGAGAGAGAGAGAGAGAGAGAGAGAGAGAGAGAGAGAGAGAGAGAGAGAGAGAGAGAGAGAGAGAGAGAGAGAGAGAGAGAGAGAGAGAGAGAGAGAGAGAGAGAGAGAGAGAGAGAGAGAGAGAGAGAGAGTGCACTGCAAGAATATTGATTCTTAATTTTTTTGTTTTTGTTTGTTAATTAGACAAAATTTGTAATGAATTCTATTAAAAAATTCATAACAAACTAAAACAAAAAAAGAGACGCTTATAAAACTTATGTTTTATTATCATGCCCATGCTACAGCTAAATAGTAATAGTAAAAAATATTTATACCCATTTGTTCCATCCCCTTCCCTTTCGATCATCTTCTCATCCAAGGCCATCGCGTGTCTTGTGCCACTTTTGACATTTTGGTGCTGTTGTGTCATGGATATGGGAGTGTCACAAAAATTCACGCAACTGAGCAGAGGTGTCAAAAAATGACACAAGTACAAGGCATAATGGTGATTTTTCCACTGAACTACCACTTAGCGGAAAATGTTTGAGTTTGACATGGCAAAAACAGCGGAAACTTTCTGATAAAAATCCTAAAACCCTGGAATTCTGTGGATCCGCGGAAGATTATCACTACTGATTTTTAGATTACTTCCAGGCCAAGACAATTAACTAAAATGAAAGTGGGTTTTTTTACCTGATGAAAATCTGTCAAACATCGTAGGTGCTATGATTTTTAAAAATGTCACAAAAAAGTTTACACTAGAAAAGTGATTATGGCATATGGTTATCTCAATGCCTTGTGGAATGACAACCTTTTAGAGGATGCTAATGATGAAGACATTGATAATAATGATGTGTCAGATATAGATATTGCCACAGACTTCTTCCATTTTAGGAAGCGTCAATTGCCAAGGAGTGAGTGCTTGGTAGTTGACGGTTCATCAACTGCCAAGGAGTCAAATTGGAACTTTTCAGATGCATGTGGTGATTTCATTCGAGCCTCGACTTGTGTGCATACGAATCTCGAACCCCATCACTTTCTTCCAATCATTCATTCCTTGTCAATCATTGTGAAAAGGACCAAGTCTACACTAGTTGGCATTTGTTTTTAATTTGTGTAAGTTTTTTCACGAAATCCAAGACGAGTTAAAATCATATCAAAACAAAAATTACTGTTGTTTTCGGATTCAGCAGAAAAAATCAGAACGAAGTGACAAATCCATGCCAAGTCCTAGATCTTAAAAGTAGGATTTCTTTTGTTTTAAAGGAAATTACACTGCACACTGAAACAACTCGCGTAAAACATTTTTGTAAAAAAATCAATCCTAGCTAGTAGACGATTTACCAACTG
Source organism: Berghia stephanieae (assembly GCF_034508935.2). Lineage (NCBI taxonomy): Eukaryota > Metazoa > Mollusca > Gastropoda > Nudibranchia > Aeolidiidae > Berghia > Berghia stephanieae. The sequence continues at coordinate 66,749,687 of NC_088360.1, read as the reverse complement.
GCAAGGGCCGTGACAAAAAGAGGAAATATGAGAGAGAGAGAAAGGAGAAAATGATAGAGAAACACACGCAGAGAGGAAAAAATGGCAGAGAGAAAAGAGAAAATGACAGTGAGAGAGTGTGTATGAGAGAAAAGGATAAATTGACAGAGAGAGAGAGAGAGAGAGAGAGAGAGAGAGAGAGAGAGAGAGAGAGAGAGAGAGAGAGAGAGAGAGAGAGAGAGAGAGAGAGGGAGAGAGAGAGAAGAGAAAATGACAGAGATAAACAATGAAAAAGAAGAGAAAATGACAAGAGAGAGAGAGAGAGAGAGAAGAGAAAATGAGAGTATTAATTAATATTAATAATTATAACTCCACTCCGTGGCAATACATCACTTCATGACACAAACGTTAATCCGTGGCTGTTAAAAGTACACATGCTTAGTTGATGAACTGGCACGGTCCTTGGCAATTGACGATTTGACCATTGTCAAGGTCCTTGGCAATTGATGCTACCTTAATTTTAACCCACTTATCCCTTTTAATTTCAAAACTCACTGGACTGTAAAAATACAAGGTCCTTTTTTAAAAGTACTTTTTTTTTTTTACTTACAAAATAAATCAGACCACCATTATATTATATATCAAAACAAAGGTACATATACACTTTACTGTTAATCACAAAGCTTGCAATGTCGCCCCATAAGTAATGTATAGATATAATTCTGAAAAGGATTGCATCATTGTTAGACAAAGCAGAAATAAATATACAAGAATAAAACATCCAAAAAATTCAACCCGCCTTGACTGGGAATCTCCTGATTACCATTAAATAATAGTAGTAACTCGATATTTGAGACAATTTAATGCTAATATTAATCGCAATGGTACTCATTTCCCATGTAAAAAGTAATCTATTCAAAAACACTTATCCCTCCCCTTGACTGTGATTTTTTGTTACTAAATACACAATATAAATCAATATTGATGGAATGCTACTAAATCAATGATGATTTCTTATCTCTATTTGGCTTCAGTCAGAAAAAGGGCATCCCTGCTTAAAGTTATCAAATTGATCATCATGTTGATAAGTTGGCTATGATATTTTGTTAATAGATATGGTAATACACAATTCTTATACGGACTTGAATTTATTAAACTGGATATTAGGATGAAAGCCATTTTGAATCAACTCTTTTTCTTCTGAATTAAATTTTCTGACTGAAAAGTTAAATACTTTTAACTTTTTTAATAACCACAATACTTGAATACCTTCAATGGTAAAAAGATCGCACATGTTCACATCTAAGACTTCTAAATTTTTTAGTCCACTTGAAATTTCAGCTAACCATGAATCTCTCATGTTTGAGCAGTGTTGTAGATATAGCTCCTTGAGATTGTTGCAATGTCGACTAATGTGATGAATTCCAAGTTCATCCACACCAGTAAAGCTCAGATCTAATACCAAAAGGAATTTGCAGGATTTTGCAATTATTTCAATACTCGAACCTTTGACTCTGTAACAACCAGATAAAGTCAGTCTTTGTAAATCCTTCCATCGAGCAATGTCATCTAAGTCAAAATTGTCAACACGAACAGAATTGGACAAATCAAGTGATATGATGTTTTCAAGCTTTAAATGGCCTTCTTTCAACCATCGAGGTTGCCACGAGGAGGATGTGATGGAAAGACTGGTCAAGGTGGATGGGAGACAATCCAGTGACAAGTTGGATGTATTACAGTCATGAAGTTGAAGGGTGTTGATATTTGGGCACCTAGTTTGAAGATCTTTCAACAGGGCATCTGAAAATGAATTTTTGGTGTAATCTGTAGAAGAGAGGTAATCAGAAAACTTGAGAGTATGAGAGCTGAAGGAGTGAAAACTAGTAATAGACCAATAATTTACCACCCCCACCCCCTCTCCCCAGTAAAAATAGAAGCCCAGAATCATAAAAAAAATCAGTCGCCTATGTATACTGGGAACAAGACCAGAAACATCTTTCTCATCCAAATCTAATTATATCCCACTTTATTTCTTCGATGCACTTTTGACTCTTCAAGCTTTGGAAGGCTGGAATGTTGATTTTGACAAGGTACAGAGGTTTGATTTACCTCATATTTTTAGAAATCATTGATTACAAAGAAAACCATAAAAATAATCTTTGCCAATATCCAATATATACACATGAAAATTATTAACAGTATTAATTAATGATTAGCAGGTTTATAATTTCATTAAATAACCATTTTACCATACACATACCCTCTGAAAAGCATCTGGTCAAAAATATTTTCAGAGATTAAAAGAAATGTACTGCCTATATTTCACAATGTAGAGAGCAGAAAGCCAAAAGAAAAGATGCAGTTGCCCTTCAAATAATCTGAGTCAATATTAAATTTTTATCATCAAGCACAAAATTATTGGCAAATCTAAAGATTGTAATTGATTCAAATGGTTTTTTGATGGGACGTAAACATGAGTCCTTAACCTTTGGCCTTTGGATTTGCCATAATTTGGCCGCTGATGGCTACAAAGATTCGTCTTGATCTATATTAATATGTCCGCAATACAGTAGTATAAAAATTTTAAAATTATATAGCTCTTTTTTGTGTGTCTAAATCGTCACTTCATAAACGTTTTATGTTATCTATTTGTATTATACTCCAGCAAGGTTTCCTCGAACTCATTCAAATTCAAATGTCCCAATTTTTTCCCTTATTATTCTTTGTTATCATTCCATTCCTTCCTCGAACTAATTCTTACCTTGAGCATGGCATTTCACTCAGCCAATGTAAAAAAAAATAAAAATAAATAAATAAAAATAATAAAGGGATTTTTAATGCACCAGGTGATTTCGGTCACTGATGATTTACTGTGACTTTGACAGTTACATATGTTTTTATTGTGTGCATCTATCTACACTGCAGGTGTGTATACACATGCAGACACACACAGTCACTCACACACTCCACTGCCGTTTCGCATAACTGACACCTCTTTACTTATTCTTATCACTTTGCCATTCATTCTAATTTTAATGCCACATGTCATAATTTGCAAATGGTTGGTTACGATGGTAAATGAATATTGCGAAAGAGCAACCAAATTCCCAATCGCTCCACACACATGCCAACAGCTTATAACATGTCATGTATAAAATTATCTCCCTCAACATATCAATAAAGTAAATAAACAATAAAGTTCTTATTTTTTTCATCATTCACCAGAAATTTGTCTTAAGGAAGACTGGAATAACCCAGGTGTCAGCCACAGTGCAGCACCGCAAATAGAACTAGGGAGCTCAGCTTATAACGCACATAACACAATGGATATGGAAACTATGTATCTTTCGGGTGCATTTCAAAGTCCATACTAACTGCTAAGCCACACGACACCCTCCCTCCCTCTCTCTTCACCATCAAGCCGTTATGGCAAGGCACGTTTTCCCAAAATGATTTTGCATGCCCCCTGGAGTTTGAGGAAACCGTGCTAGATTGTAATTCGTTTTAATCATGAAGATGTACACAAATCATTTGGGATTTGTCTTTCTAGGATGCAGAGTCTACTAATAATGATAGTACTATAGTCTTAGCAAACTATAGACTATAGATGTTGCTGTTAGGATGATGTAGGCGCTTTCCTTAATGTCTGCATTGGAACTATACTATAATATAGCCAAATTGATTGTTGTTTTGTAGGATAAGGATGAAGAATAAAACATTGCTCTTGAACCATTCCATTGCCTCAACATCTAACCTGAGTTAAATCCAACAAATATAATTGGTACTAATTACAAGGGTCATTAGATAAGTTGGTCAGGAATTTAAAAAAGAAAAAGATTGCCACAGAAACCACAGTTTGTAATAGTAATAGCCTTTATTTCCCTGCAAATATTGGGGGTTCTTCACAAGTATTTTTAGAAATTGTCTTTTACCCAAATCTATGTATCCAAAATATCAGCATATTACCGACAATCTGGCACCCCAGCAAATATGAATGTCAAAGTAAAAAAGGCAAGACAATGTAAATTAGTCTATTTTGACATTGTGTTCAAATCTTTCTTCTTCTCACTCTATCAGATCTGGATTATACAGGTTTGGGTTTCATATCAGCCAATTGACCAAATTCAATCTTAATGCCAACAAAAATAACTTGGTTACTGTTATTGTTATTGATAAATTAAGGCAAAGACGTTGTCTTGTAGTATAATATCAAATCTAATAAATTCTGGAATGTAATAAGTAATAATTAAAAACTTATCTAAAGTTGTTGAAGTTGATCTCTTTTATTGGAAAAAAAGTGAATTTCAAAAACGGATATTCAACATTACAATATGTCGGTATTCTTAAACTACAATCCAACAGAAAATATACTCACTACTCCGATGACCATATCCACAAATTCTAAGTGATAACAGAGATGATGTGAAGTGGGCTCTGAGGATTTTCCACATTTTTGGTAAATTCAAGTGATAGTCCAGCAAGTTGACATGTCTCCATAATGAGTTGCTTGCTACAGTTTGCCTCCAGCGCTTGCACACTCTGATAATAAAATAAAAGTGAGATAGTGAATACAATAATTTTAATTTTAAGGATGAAAACGCAACATCAATAACAAAAGTCAGTATCTCAGTTTATCCAAAAGAATTCAAATTTAAATTTCAAATCTTTACACCAGACTTAAGACTTCCTTAAACTATGAAGGGATTTGTTTCTGAACCAAAACCACTAAAAAAAAATCATATGTCCAGTTTACCACTCACAAACAAGATCTCACTACAACTGCGAATAGATGAATTTATTATTCCCTGTACTACTACTGCGAATAGAGGAAATCACTTTTCGCAGTACTGCAAATCCGAATAGAGGTGGCCATGCCATAGCCATAAAACGAAAAGGCCAGACAGGGTCTGCCCATAGAATTAAACGAATGAGAATACGTACGAAGCCTAAAAAGTGTCCACCAATGAAAGCATTCAGCGCCATTTTGTTGTTGGCTGAGAATGTAGTAATTACCATTCATTCGGTATCTATGTCAACATAACGACACAAGAAAAACAACAAACAATATCAAAATCCACAATAAAATGTTTCAGAACTGTTGCGTATATTTATGGCACAACGAAGCTGTCAAAAAATGAAGTTAGAGAATGTGTGTAATCATGTATTATAATAACCTGTAATGTGTTTTCCAACCACCACATCATCTACTACTACAACCACCACCACAATATCATCACTAACACTACTACTACAACCACCAGCCCCACATCATTATCACTACCACTACTACTACACCACCACCAGCACATCATCATCACTACCACTACTACAATCACCACAACCACATCGTCATCACTACCACTACTACTGCAACCACCACCACCATATCATCATCATTACCACTACTACCACAACCACCACCACCACTACTACTACAACCACCACCACATCACTACCTCAACTACTACAACCACCACCACAATAGCATCACTACCACTACTACTACAACCACCACAACCACATCGTCATCACGACCACTACTACTACAACCACCACCATATCATTACCATTACCACTACTACTACAACCACCACTACCACCATATCATTACCATTACCACTACTACTACAACCACCACAACCACATCGTCATCACTACCACTACTACTGCAACCACCACTACCACCATATCATCACCATTACAACTACTACTACAACCACCACAAACACATCACCATCACTACCACTACTACTACAACCACCACCACATCATCATCACTATCACTACTACTACAACTACAACCACCACCACATTATCATCACTACCACTACTACTACTGCAACCACCACCACCATATCATCATCATTGAAATATTTTTTTTTTTTAAATTGAGCTTTATATAGTGCAATATCTACTAAATGTGCTCAAAGCGCTTTACAAGGGGTCCCTGGTCAACATTTAACATGTAGGACGGGACATGACGCCTGTTAGGCGATATTACAATTTTTCGGACAAAGACAACTCTGTTAACGGCCAGGTACTCATTTTACACCTGAGTACGGTGAGAGAATGTGAGTAAAGAGCCTTTTCCAAGGACTCAACTATGCGCTGAGTGCGAGGCTCGAACCCAGGACCTTCCGATCCGGAAGCGAGTGTCATACTACTAGACCACATAGCCGCATCATTACCACTACTACTACAAACACCACCACCACATCATCATCACGACCACTACTACTACAACCACCACCACCACCATATCATTACCATTACCACTACTACTACAACCACCACCACATCATCATCACTACACTACTACTACAACTACAATCATCACCACCACCACATCATCATCACTATTACTACTACAACTACAACCACCACCAACACCACATCACCTCTCTAACACTCAGTACTACAATCACTACCATTAGGTTTTGGAGCTTTACTTCATTTGAAATAAGGAAACTTCGGAATTGTATTTGGCATTGTGTTTATACAGTAGAATTACTTTAAACCGAAATTTTGGGGACCTTCTAAACCATTTCGGTTTAAAGACATTTTGGTTTAAAGCAAGTTCCCATTTTGCGATGTTTTTCAAGGGTAACGATTTAAGAAATTTGCTCATTTAATCGTATCATGGGTTTCCCGTTAAATGTAGTGGTTGAATAAATGCCGTCTTCGTAACCATTTTAAAAATCATAATTTTTTTTTTTTATGTTAGTATTATTTTTTTGGGGGGTGTGTTTTTAAAATATTTTTGGGAGTTTTCGTTTTCAATTCAAAATTGTTGAAAGAGTTGAGGTCGGGATGCCGTGTTTTTTTACATATCTCCGTCTTGATCAACATTTTTTTCATCGACTTCACATAGTATTTTGATTTCAACTCCAACATGTAAGCACAATTCTTTCTTTTAGACATCTTTTAGTAAAATGTAAAGCTAAAATAAGATCGAAAGTTCTTGTGCGATAATTGATAATGAATGATGCGCAGCTACTCAGAGGTGAAGTGAAATGGAAATGAAAAGGCGTGTCAATGCTAAGCTGTCTACTACACACCTCTCTTTTGTTGAAAAGCCATTAGGTTCAAAGGCCTAATTACATAGAACCCCCCCCCACCCCTCTCTCACACACATTCAATCAAAGTGGAAATGAAATGGCATGTCAATGGTAAGTTGTCTCCCCCCCCCCCCCCCCCTCTCCTTATTGTCGTGTTGAAAATCCAGTCAGTTCGAAAGCATCAACACACATCTACACCCCAACTCCCCCTCTTTCCTCATTTTTCGCCTGCCAGTCACCCGTTGTCTTCCTTTTCCAGTCTGCGATCGTGGTGCTGGCCAAACCCAAGTGCAGTGATTGAAGTGTTTGCCTACCCCCACCCCTCACCCTCATCTTATACTTACGCTCTTTGTTTTAATATCGCCGGGCATTATTATGTGGGGCCACCTTCCCGAATTTTTGAAGAAGAATAGAGAGAGAGAAAGGAAGGTGCTCTCAAGTTGTTTCGGTTTAAAGAAAGTCCTTCTTAGAAGTATTTCGGTTCATCGTAAGAATTCGTACAAAGATAATGAAGAAACTAGTACAATTTATTAAATTCTTTGCGGTTTAAGGTATTTTTCGGTTTAGCTTCTTTCGGTTTAAAGTAATTTTACTGTATATCATAATATAATTCTAATCAGTTATCTATTTAGAACTAGATAATATACAATATGTATGCCAAATACCACCCCAATTCCCCTTTCTTGTGTGCGGGAATTCCTCTTTCGGCATTGAAATTGAGTGTGAGAGAGTCATCACTACACACATAAACAACAGAAACAATTTAAAAACAAGACTATGACACGCAACCACTCACACACGAGGCTATACTATTTATCCTTTTCTCTATATAGAATAGGACAAGACAAACAATAGCTTGACTCTCGCTACACTTCGCATTGATGTTTGTCGTCTCACGAGTTCAACTCTCGGTCGACCTGTCAATATTCCTTTTTGCCTCGGACGTAATCATTAATAGAATGTTGTGTGGTTTTGACCGTGAAGAAAACCTTAAGAAGTCACATTTATATCATTTTAGAGAGATCGTTTTGAATAATTTTGAGTTAAACGAGCGAGCAGCAACTTGTTTTCATGAACGGCCGATCAGCGCTTGTTTACTATAGTAACGCGATTCCCAGCCAACATCAAAATGGCGGATATTTTTCTCATCGAGGCCGCTGGTTGGTTAGCCAATAAGAGCACCGTACGGTTTCCATTGGGTAAATTCCTTGGGTCTGCCAATAATCAAAAGTCCAGGTTTTTCATTATTGCCAGACAGGTGTCTGCCAATAATCATTTTTTTTTTATTGGTAGACATGTCTGAGAATAACGAGAGCCTTAGACTTAGAATTTTTGTTAAACTCCCTACTTCGACTTCAACATAAAAAAGAAAATACGGTTTTACTTTTACTCTGGGAAGCCAAAATCCTGGTCTTCCTAGCCAAAACTGGCCTTTGAATTATTCTTTTTTACCAAAGTACCTACTTCTACTACTATCTACTCTAGGCTCTAGGCTAGGGTCTACTATCTTCTAGAGTCTAGAGTAGATAGAAGATAGATGATAGATCATAGTCATAGAACTCTTGACTCTAGACTCTATCTATACTCTAGAAGAAGCAGATAGATAGTAATTTTACCTTCCTGCAATGCATCTCTCTTTCACAGGTAAATAGCTCAGAATTTCGAATATTATATTTTCTGGTAAATTTATTATTTCTGTCTTGTTTATACCATCCATTTTAGAACCTGCTTTTTGTGAAAGTTAAAAAATTTTAAGTATCACACGAACTGGGTTGAAGTTCGAAACGAGAGACTGTACTGTACTGTTGTTATTGCAATTGATTTTAGTGTAGCCTAGTTCTAGCAGCTGAAAATTAGAGACAGCTTTTTACGGACCAGTCTTTTTTCTATTTATTATTTGGGTCTAATTTTAAAAATTATATCATTATGATTTGCAAAGTCAGCTTTTCTGTTTTAAAAATAGTTTAACTTTATATGTTATGAGGAATATTTTAAAACTTTGCTCCATCCATTCAACAAAGCTTCAAACCAAAACATCAATATAATCCATCGTGTACAGACTAATCTCATCATCATCATCATCATCATCATCATCATCATCATCATCATCATCATCATCATCATCATCATCATATCAAATCTATCATCATCAATACATACATCACTCATCTATACTACTACTACTATACTCTACTACTACTACTAACTACTACTACTACTATCTACTACTACTACTACTACTACTACTAACTACTACTACTACTACTACTACTACTACTACTTACTACTACTACTACTACTACTACTACTACTACTACTACTACTATACTACTACTACTACTAACATAATACTACTACTATATAATAATACATACTACACTATATACTACTAATAACTACTAATAATAATAATAATAATATAATAATAATAATAATAATAATAATAATAATAATAATAATAATAAAATAACAATACAATAAATAATAATAATAATAATAATAATAATAATAATAATAATAATAATAATAATAAATAATAATAATAATAATAATAATAATAATAATAATCTCCACCATCATCTTCATCATAATTATCATCACCACCACCACCACCACCACCATCATCATCATCACCATCATCATCATCACCATCATCATCATCATCATCATCATCATCATCATCATCATCATCATCATTATAACGGTGGATACATTTGAAACCAGTCTTAATTTCAATGCATTAAAACATGATGGTCCCTGCTGCATTAAATTGTAAAGATGTCTGTGTGCGTTGTGAAGTAAATTTGTTATGAGATAAGATTATTATAAGATCCTCAAATTTCTATTAATGTTTATTATATTTGTTCGAGCAATGTAAACCACTAAAGATTTTCAATTTTGTGGACATTCAAGATTTATTTTTTCACTATGACCATTACTGTTTATTACTTTCATCATTATTAACCACGCCTAACAAAAAGTTTAGCTCCAAAAATCTATGCCATTACAAATCACAAATTATGATGTTATTGTTATGTAATACGAAAGTATCCTTCATTTCAATCATTCTTAGTTATCTCGTAGACCAATGGTCAACAAGTACAAAATGGTTGGATGGGTGGGTCATGTTTATCAGATAAACTGGTGGTATACATATAAAATCAATATCAGAAAATCAAATTAGTATATCGCTAACCACACTGGTGCCAGATCAACTATCGCCATTGCACCCTCGACAGTTTTATAACTGTCTTTGTAGAAGACATGGATAACAAGGTATCGAAATACATTTATTTATTAGATATCCAAAAATTACAACAAAAAATGCATGTAGGCTATTAATATTTATATGAATATTTTTGTCCACAAATTCACGATGTTCAGTGCTTCAAAATGCTTTAATTATTTCTCCAGCAGGCCACACGGAACTAAATTCAAATCTACACCACACATGTCTGCTGTTAAGTCTCTCTTTCTAAAAATATCATTCTCAATAGTATTCACTGCCTCAAATGACTTCTTTACACAAGGACAAAACGTCCAATATCACTTGACTTTTGTACAAGTTCAAGACGAAACACCCACTTTGAAGTTTATTCTCCATTTAATTTGTTCACCAAACCGTAATCATTTAGTTTTTCTCTCATACTTTTATTTATTGTCAATTAATTGTTCAAAATATTACTTTGTCTTAGGGAAAGGCCACTGACTTCCCATGTTTTCTACTTGCTTATGACACATCTAACCATAATGTTTTAAACAACCGTCCATAATATCTTTCTGATAGCCAAGTGTGGAAGTTGCTTATTATTATTGTTATTATTATTATTATTATTATTATTATTATTATTATTATTATTATTATTATTATTATTATTATTATTATTATTATTATTATTATTATCATTTTTATTATTATTATCATTATCATCATTATTATTATTATTATTATTATTATTATTATTATTATTAATATTATTATTATTATATTATATTATTATTATTATTATTATTATTATTATTATTATTATTATTATTATTATTATTATTATTATTATTATTATTATTTACAATTTTATTTATTTATTTATCTATTAATCTTTGATTTGAATATTTTTTTCATTCCTAGATAATTATTTATAGACATAATTTGATAACATTATATAAATCCATAGAATTAAATAAATTCCTTGTATATGAATCTGAAGTTGTGTGTCATTGACGTATTGTCGTACTCACATATATACTAAGTTATTAAAATAATGAATAATAATAACAACAACAACAACATCGACAACAACAACAACACATTAATATAAGACAACAATCGATAAAAGCCACGCACCATCGAGCATTTCGTTAAACCGTTCAATAACCATAATAAATAATATTAAATGGTATTTATATAGAGCTTCACCCCGTTGTCACATTATGCTCTAAGCGCCTTGCTGTGATATAAAACAAACATATTACAGTAAGAAAAGTGTTGATGGAAAAGTGATACGAATTCAATTTAACAACAACAAAACATGATAATATTATTATCTATAGCAACTTACGACTTAAAAAAGATAACACTTTAAGCGAGATTTGAAAGTTGTCATAAACTAAAATCATATTGTGCTTGAAATATGTTCCTTGTTTTATATAATATTATTGTTCTTTTCTTTTCTATTTTAAAATAAAGTTCTTATACCTAGATTTGCTATTTTTATTCAATAAGTTTATGGTTCACAGCTTCACACAACCTACTATTTACATAAATAAGTAAATCAGTGAAATATTAGTTGCGGTCTTCAGCCTGTCTGCCAGATAGCTAATGAATAGTCGTATCCGACCGTGGCCTTCGTTATACTAGAGTTCACGAAGGCCACGATCCGACAGATCTATGGGAAAGTACTTTGATTCAAACTTCCTACCAAAGAGTAGCCAGCAATTATTGTCGTTTTCTGCTTAACGTTACAAAACCTGGACGAATCCCTTGAACCATGCCGGCTCTATATGTCAACATTTTTTTTTTGCGTTAGACTACATTTTGTTCGTTTGTTGTTGCTGTTTTGTTGTTGTTGTTTATATTTAGTAAGTTCTTTTTTTAGGGGGGGGGGGGGGGTAGTTCTGGATTGGTTTGGCGTTTGTTCGGTTTGGTGGTGGTGGTGGTGGTGGGGGGGGGGGGGGTTCTTTCTTTTTTCTATTTTATTATTATTCTTTTTTTTTTTTTTAGTAATTAAAAAAAAGACGTTTATTTACAAGTATTTAAATAGTGGTTTTCCATCAAACAGAATCCATCTGTCGCCATCCTTTTCACCGTTCTCTTCGTCTCGGCATCAACTTTGACACTCCCTGATGCGTCCGGTCAAGTCCAAGGAAAACTGTTGCCCTCAGTTCAAGAGATGCTGAGAGTGGTGCCTGTGTATAAAGGAGATCAGCAGACTCAACAAGAGATAACACCAGTGGGCTGGGTTGGCAGTACAAAAGTACAAGCCGATTTATGTCCTCTTTGCATCCAGTTTACCGAGCAAGCCATCAACCAGCTTCTTAACATCATATTACATTAACATCAAACTACATAGAACCCTCAGAGAGGCTTCAAAAATAATTAACACAGACCTTAGAAGCCTTGACACAACTTATATTAATGCAGTTGAGAAGAAATCTTTTAACATTATCAACGAAAAGAGGCATCCGCTGAACGAAAAATTCCAACTTCTGCGCTCCGGAAGACGGTATCTAGAAGCAAAATGTCGGACAAATCGACATAAGACAACCTTCATTCCAACCGCCATAAAATTAATTAACAAATCTTCTGTGGAAAAATGAGACAACCAATGAAAATAACGAGAAGCAGTGTCGTGAATCATCATCATCGACATTGCCGCCGTCGTTATCATCATCATCATCATCATCATCATCATCATCATCATCATCATTATCGTAGTCATCATCATCATCATCATCATCATCATCATCATCATCATCATCATCATCATCATCATCATCATCATCACAATCATTGCCATCTTCTTCTTAATATAAGACACTATATTTATAATATGGTTATCTGCTGTCCCAGCAAATATATCGTATCGTTCTATCTGTCTGTGTGTGTGTCTGTGTGTATGTATATATGTATGTATGTATGTATGTATGTATGTATGTATGTATGTAGTATGTATGTATGTATGTATGTATGTATGTATGTATGTATGAGTATGTATGTATGTATGAATGTAGGCATGCATATACGATGATATGCTGGTTTGTATGTATGTCTGCATGTAATGTATGTATGTATGTATGTATGTATGTATGTATGTATGTATGTATGTATGTATGTATGTATGTATGTATGTTATGTGTTGTATGTACGCTCATTTCTTTTGTATACACGTGTAGAAACAATGTGCAAGCGTGTATGTTCGTGTATGGCTGTGTCTGTATTTGTAAATGTGTTGATGTTCATACCATGAACCAAACTGAGCATTGTTTACCTCACATGAATTGCCTTTAATTTGGACAATAAAGATTATTATTATTATTATTATTATTATATTATTATTATTATTATTATTATTATTATTATTATTATTATTATTATTATTATTATTATTATTATTATTATTAAGTAAGGATTTATTGAGCATGCTGAATCGATACCAAAGAAGTGTAATCATTCTGAGCTATAAGTCCATGGAAGACGGAGTTTATCTACGTTTATCCGATGGCAAGCAGACAATTGTAATTGCTTGGTATCCTTTTGATAGGACGCTAATCGATTCCAAAGCATGTCCGCCAAATCTAACATTTCCGACTACCCAAAGAAAACTGTATACAAACAGGCTATCATGAGTGCCCACCACTGAGTCTGCTTAGCCACAGACTCGAACCCTCTGACCTACTTTAGAGCATGAAAACACTTTAAAACATCTTTATGTTACTACTTTTTGGTCTCGGGCAAAGTTTCTGTTGTAACGAATACTTTAGACTATCGTAGTACGTATCTAGTTTCCGGGCTTATAGTTGACGACAGGCGAGATTTGGGGTACAGTGGTTTGGGAGATAGGGAGTATAGAGAGGTTTTGACGCACGTTTACTCTGCTGAAAAACTGTAAAAAATTGGGGATGATACAGTGCCAGACAAAGGAGAAAGAAAAATAAATCACCTATTTTTTTTTCAAGATGATAAATAAGCAGGTCGGAGGTCCTATAGGATGATGATAAAGATGATTATTTTTTAATATTAGAATTAATATTTCAATATTCTAATATTAAAGTTTTTCGCCAGTAAATGGAAGGTAATAGGAAAAAAGAGGCAGGGATGTTATTTCAAACACTGAAAAGAAGTAGATCCCAAGAATAGAATAGACCTATATTATTTTATGATGTTGATTTTAAGGGTTTTACGGCGATTGCGACACAAACCGACAGTATCTAATTCTAATATATAAAAAAAAAAATAATCATAAAAATCCAAGACGGCGCATCATCCTATTGGACCTCCGACCTGCTTATTTATCATCGTGAATTTTTTAAAAGGTTTTTAATGGTTTTAATGAAAATCTTATAGTTTACTTTTGCTTCTTTCTATCCCAGACGCTGGAGTGGTGGAGACCTGTGCTACACTATGTAACGCACTGGCTCAGAAAACAGGCAGTCAGCTGATTGGGGCGGCCTGCAACATCCTTTGTGACATCGAGGGTGTGCAGGAGTTCGTCAAACTTGTTGAAAAGTAAGTCATGTTTTTTCCCCCTTCTTTTTCTTTGTTTTGTTTTTGTTTTTTGTTGATTGTTGGTTTTGTGCGTTCGTGTGTGTGTGTGTGTGTGTGTGTGTATGTGTGTGATGTGTATTTTTGTGTGCGTTTGTGTATATGTGCTTGTTTGTTTTAGGAGAGAGAGAGAGAGAGAGAGAGAGAGAGAGAGAGAGAGAGAGAGAGAGAGAGAGAGAGGGGGGGGGGGGGGGCACCAAACGGATGATAATGATCGCATCATAATTTTGTCTCAACACATACACAAACACACACATTCACACACACACACACACACGCGCACGCGCACCAACATACACACATCTCACGGATTATAAAAGTACAAAAATAACAAGAGGAAACAAGTTTGAAATCTTTATCGACAGGTACAAAAGTAGCATAAAAGTGGAAATTACTTTTTATTAAACAGAACTGTGCAGAACTGCGAAACTATGGAACAATATAGTATGAAATATGAAACGAAAAATGCTGCTTCTGTGGGCGAATTGAAGATAATGCTTGATAAAGAAAGAATTAATTCCCAATATAATTATAATAAATAATGGCCTAAATAAGTCTTTATACGATATGATATGGTATTATATTGGCAGGGGTTGATTGTACAGAAGTAGCAGTAGACATAGATGCCATATCAGATGGCAATTTGGTCTTATGAAGGAAGGGAATTTTATACTGTCTACTCCATTGGAATGCAAACGCCTTCATCCACCCATCTTTTTAAGGGTCTCAAAATCCATTCATTGTTTCTTGTTCTTATTCAAAGACTTTTAATTTCATCACATACTTGAAATTTTGAGTTTCAAAGCACCCCAGTTTTACAATAATCATTAGCACAACGACCACCTAGATCATCATAATCATCAATGATCATTATAGAATAAATGTCATTAACTACCATCATCAAGACCACCATATATTCATAATATCCTTGCAATTACCATATTCACCAGCACATTAATATTATCATATCCCCTACCCATCACTTCCTTCGCCAGGAAACTGAGGATTAAAATTACTACCACCCTGATTGCCGTCACCATAACAATAAAAGGAACAAAATTGAAGTCAATCAGCTCTTTGTTTTTGTTCTTAGCCAGCCATTTTTTTATGAGTAGTTTGCACTAAATTGTATTAGTAGTAGCGTATGGCTACACCTCCAAATTATGTTTGTCGATCCATGATGTCAAGTCATCTCCGGCTTCAAAGATTGTTTCGTACTCCCCTTCTAATTTTGTTACTGGGCATTGCAGGACCAGATGATCGATGGTTTGACGTGCCCCTTTGCAGTATTGGCAGATTGGTGAGTCAATGAGTCTCCATCGATAGAGGCTTTCTTTGCTGCGACCATGGTTGGTTCTAAGTCGGTTCGCGGTGACCCAGTGTTTTCTTTTTGCTGTTTTAAAGTCAGGAAAATCAGAGCTGATTTGGACTCTATCTACTTCTGTGAAGAGCTGAAGACACGTCCAGTGTTCAAACAACTAAATTGTATTAATCAGACTGTAAACGTTTAAGGTTACACATAGTTTTGTGCGATGGTACGTTAATTCCAGCTGGCGGATTTTTTAAACTAAGCGCATGGTCTCAATAGTCCAAATAACCCAAGGCCACTATTACGTACTAAATGCGTACTATTTATTATCAGAGCTGATTTGGACCCTATCTACCTCTGAGAAGAGCTGAAGACGTGTCTAGTGTTCGATGGTGGCGATGCTTTTATCACCAAGATGACAGTTACATCCCAATTAGGTCCTCAAGGTACAATTTACAATCTATAATAGCAACGATTTTATCATATCATTGATAATAGTAATAATATCAAACTTCGTACCTTTCTACGAGGTAGATACGTACGATAAGTATTCGTATTGTTATGTTCTTATTACATGAAAATTATCCACTGAATGGACTATTCTTTATTGAGGCCTTTAAATTAAGCCTAATGCTGCTTGGGCGGTGTCGTGGAAAAAATAAATAAATAAAAAGCGTCAATGCCGCCGTTGATTTATACCGAGACGCGCATGTATATAATCAATATACTCGTTGATATAATCACAATGGAAGCGACGAGACATGTCGTCAAGAATTTAAAAGGGGAAGGATTTAAGAAATAAATAACTCAATAGCACATCGAAGTTATCTACTTAATTGATTTAAAACGGAAGCTGATTATTCAAAAGTATCACTCTTATCTGTCTTATAATCGTAAATTTAACAAGAGCGTTGGTTCATGGTTATCGGCCATTGCATTATTATTATTATTATTATTATTATTATTATTATTATTATTATTATTATTATTATTATTATTATTATTATTATTATTACTATTATTATTATTAAGTTCATGCCTCTTCACCTGTGATTATTATGTCTTGAAACGAGTTGTCATTATCGTTGACGTTCAAAAGGTTTTTGCAAATGTTAATCCATTTCTGCTTTAGCTCAGCTGAAAGAAACCAAGGCACAAACTTTGCGGAAACCTTCCTATTTCTCAGTATCTGTGAAAATGCAGTGACACATTCTAACGGTAATCCAAATAACGTTGGCAACAACATTTTAGCGCTGATGTTTGTGCTATTGAACGGTTTGTGTTGTTGCTATTGATACCATAGCGTGATTCATACCGGGTAGACATAGAGCCTGCTTTGAACTTTTAAAACAATTAAAAATATCATGACCTTCCCATGGCATCGTATCCAAAGGTCGAACGAAGCTTTTCTATGTTTGTTTGTTTTGTTTTGTTTAAAAAAAAATCTGGTTTGTAACAACCGTACTTGATGCACACACGCTGTTCTTCTTGATTGTCCATCCTTTATCAAGACAGATGGTCAGTAAAGGAGACTCGGAAGAATATTTTCTTCCGTGTAGGCCAGGCCTAGAGGATTTAGTCCACCGAAATCGAGTCAGCGGGTAATAGAATTATCCTTGATTTAAGAAAGGTTGGAAATCTGTAAAAATATTTGCCGGGTATTCTGTGCTCGATCATAACAAATTAACACTGGTTTTACCGAACAGTATTGACCCCTAACTAGTGTGTTCATATATAGATAAGCGCACGTCGCCCCTAAAATTATTAAAAATAAATTATTATTACTTGATAGTATCAAAAGAGATTTAAAATTATGTTATCCTTTTTTTGTTTGTTGCGGATGTGCTAGAATTGTGTAGAATCAATTATACCAATGATAGCCAAAGCCCGAATTAAGGACTGAGTATTACGACCTAGCAGATTTTATCAGTAATGATTTGAGTCAACTGGTAATATAATTACGCTTAATAAATTGAAGATAGGTTGGTAGTTGGTAGTGGGGGAGCGTTTTTTTTAAATAAGTTAAGACTACGAGATGACGATGATCGGTTACCAAACTGCCTATTATTGTTATAACGATGTCGCTAAACAGGGGTTTTACTTAAACGTATGTTTTTCTATATTTTTTTATTACTAATAACATATAGAACAAAAATCGAGACCACAGGTCGATGGCGCTATCCATGGGTTGTCGTTATTCAGGAATACACTGTATCTATATTCCTTAATCGAATGCTTTGTTTGTTTGTTTGTTTGTTTTGTTTTTAAGGGTTTTACGGCGCTTGAAACACATTAAGGTCATATCAGCGCCAGTAAAAAGGAAGAAAATGGGATAGTAAAAAGTTCTAGAATTACAATTAAAGCACAACAGAAAAGGTAAGACAAAGGGGAATTGGTTCAAATAGGGAACAGATGTAGATTCCAAGAGCACACCGTCAAATACTTAGTTTGAGATCACCTAAAAGTCTCATCCAGACACAAGCACAGGTCCCAACTAAGAGGAATACACTCAAATGTTTACTAATCATAGAATAAACTAAACATAAAACAATGCATAACAGAGAGATGATTTACAAGGAAAAAAATATCATCTCCCAAAACTATAACTAGACATTCGACTGTTTCCCTCCCAGCCAAGGAACTCCGGCAAGGGTCAGGACAAAACCAAGTAATCTCATTCCACGACAATGACAGGAAACAATTGGAAAACGGGTATGGGGGGATAGAAGACACAACATGTACCTCCCTGCCCACTATGGGAGAATCGAATGCTCTGGTGACGGAATCTCACGATGCGGCGGAAGAGCATTATTCATTTTATTTCATTTATTATCATTATCATTATTATTATTATCATCATCATCATTATTATTGTTATAATTATTATTATTATTTTCTATCCAAGAGTCTAGAACCTAAGATTTGTAAAGCTAGAGGTTAGGTATGTCAATATAGAGATGAAGAATAACTTTTGTGGGCAAAATGGAAAATGAGTGTTGTTAATTTTTAAACTGCATATCCGCCGCTACATTTAAATTTAAACTCCTCTTTTGTCCTTTGTATACCCATTCATTTCTAGGCGAAAGAAACATTGAATTCGATTATACATCCAAGAATGGAACAGGCACAGGAGAAATAATTGTCAGCGTCCGTACGTTGGATGGAATCCCCGTTGGTGAGGAAAACAATACACGTCTTTTTGTTTTGTTTCGCTAAAAAGCTTTTAAATGAGTTTTTCGCCAGTAAATGGAAGGTAATAGGAAAAAAGAGGCAAGAATGTTATTTCAAACACTGAAAGGAAGTAGATCCCAAGAATAAAATAGACCTATATTATTTTATGATGTTGATTTTAAGGGTGTTACGGCGATTGAGACACATTAAGGTTATATCAGCGCCAGTAAAAAGGAAGAAAATGGGATAGTTAAAGTTCTAGAATTACAATTAAAGCACCCAAGAGAAAGGAAGACAAAGGGGAACTGGGAACAAATAGGGATCAGATGCAGATTCCAAGAGCATAGCATCAATGTACTTAGTTTGAGATCACCTATAAGTCTTATCCAGACACAAGCAGAGGTCCCCACTAAGAGGAACAAACTCAAATGTTTACAAATCATATATAATATGTAAACAATACATAATAAATAAATGCATAACAGAGAAATGATCTATAAGACAAAAAAAAATCACTTCCCAAAACTCTAACTGTACATTCGACTGTTTCCCTCCCAGCTAAGATATCCGGCCAGGGCCAGGACAAAACCAAGTATTCTCATACCAAGAGAGCATGTTGGAAAACAGATATAGGAGATAGAAGACACAGTTATAGTAATCCACTTTAAAGTTTAGCCCAGACACAATCACGTGATCACCAATGTGATTTCCATTTTTTTTTTTGTGTTGGTGGACGTGGTATGGGGTAATTAAGTTTGTCTTGTCTCATCCTTGCCAAAAGAAATGCAACCATTCAAATGTAACCCTTATCGCCTAAAAACGGTATAATGTCGGGCAAACTTAGATGCTGAAATTTAAATGTACGTGTATACACACACACACACACACACACACACACACACACACAATATATATATATATATATATATATATATATATATATATATATATATATATATATATATATATATTTACGAGTGTTGGTGGGTACTTGTAGGTACGAAAGTGCTCGATAATCTTGGTTAGAGCTAATATATAATGTAAATTTTCACTCACATTTTTTGCCGAGACGACTCGTTTCTGTGTTTTTCCTTTAATTCACACAGAATGGATTATGCCGACTGAAGAAGTGTGAATTAAAGGAAAAACACAGAAACGAGTCGTCTCGGCAAAAAATGTGAGTGAAAATTTACATTATATATATATATATATATATATATATATATATATATATAATATATATATATATATATATATATATATATATATATATATAATAGTGAATAATATTAGACTTGGGTTTATTTGCTTTTTTGAAAACCAAACTTCATTATTCTGACCATTTTTATTTAAATTTTTAGCGGCTATGTGGTCCAATAGTATGACTCTCGTCTTCGGATTAGAAGTTCCATGGTTCGAGATCGCTCTGTGTGTAAAATGAGTACCTGGCTGTTAACAGCGTTCTCTCTGTCGTAAAAGATTGCAATATCGCTTAAAGACTAACAAGCGCCATGTCTCTTTCTACACGTTAAGTTTTGCTGTTGGCTGAGGACATCTTGTAAAGTGCTTTGAGCACGTTTAGTGGATACTATGCTAAGTTGTTGGTATCAGATTCACCTGGAAATAAAACCAGTATGTGGCGGTAGGTCACACTTGTTTAGGACTATAACCACATAGAGAGGATTTGCAGATAAAACAAAAAGCATTCCTCTCTCGTTTAGCTTGAACTCTCTGGAAAGAGTAATGACCGATGTGTAAGCCACTGTACTTATTTGCAGGTCTGACAACCCAAATAGTTATGGGCTCATCATTGTAATGAAAATACTCTCAAACCAAAGCAAAACATTGTCCATTGCAAGAATGGTGAAACAAGCCCATAATACATAGGTTCGGTTATCGGGCCTGCAGTTAGTACAAGTCGGTCCTTGCCTATATCTACGATCGTGTGGTCCTGTCAAAAATAGAAATAGTCTAATTCTAAAACAATGACACAGATGACATGGAATAGACAGTATAAGATTCTTAAACTCCTACTTTTCGAGTTTCGAACGAGTTCTCAATACCGCTGCGCGACTGCCGCGACCCTAGGAACACACGGTTGGTCCAAGTTCGAAATTTCAAACGAAAGATTTTAAGAATTTGTTGTTACACCACTTAAACGACCCCAAACTTTTATTTATAATCAGGATGATTCCTTTTTTACAGCAAACGGTTTCAAAGACATCAAAATATTTTACCTTAAGAATTGCTGAGGTAACGGATCAAACATATTATAATTATATTATCTTTCGTAAAACCGGATGTCCGCGTGAAAAAAATATATTCTTGAACATAATATGGTTGTTTTGTTTATTTAAAAAAACACAATTAAACAGGGAAAAAGAGGGACGCATTATAATATTTTTGCTTTTATGTTTAATCATAATCGGATTTTCCCCAAAACGAAATGGGTATAATAATATTTTAAGAAATACAAATGTCAGCAAAGATGTAGACCGATAGAATCGACTCAGAAACCATATCTTTCCCCATTTTGAGATCGCCACTCACCAGAATTGCCGTGGTGTTTGTAGCCTATGTTGCTCGTTTTACGAAGTTGAAAATTGTTAACACATTTAAGTTTGACACCACGATAGGAAATACGTTTGACACCACGGTGAGAAACAATGTCAAAGCAGAGAAAACAAATACAAGAGAAATCATCCCCCAAAAAATCAACCTGTCTCAACTGAGGTTCAAACCTCAGACCTCCTGCCTTCATACAACAAAGATTACCCGAAAACACGTACCCATGGGACGAATATAAAAATTAAGTCTTCCCAACTTTTTTGGTAACCTTCTTGTATTTTTTTCTGCATTGTCTGGTACTGTTTCAGTCACATCTTTTCAGATTAAAAAAAATCTCAATATTGCTTAATGCAAACTGACCAACCAGATGGTTGCACCATATTGCGAAAAAAAATAAATAAATAAAGATTAAAACACGATACCAACACGAGAAATATTTAAATGTTTAGTATACCAATTGCCTGTTTCTGGCTTCTGGCATTGCTCTATTGGTATTTCTATATGGCTGAAATGATCCTTAGTAAATAAGTAAATCATCCCTCAGAGCAAAAAGGTCCATGGATCCGAAATTTATACTGGTTTATGTAGGGTTATCCTGACACTTGCGATCTTTTCCATATGAATGGGATGCTAGTTTATCGCAAATGTAAAGAGCTTCGGTCAAATCTAATAAGTCCAATCAAACGCTGATGGAAAGGGGAAACCAAGAGGAAAGTGACCCTCTTTAGGGCATACCTTAAAAAAGCCTAACGCTCGACCAAGCTCTCAAACCTAGTTCAGATTATGCTATGGGTCAAAAACCATAAACCAGTGACATATTTAATCTTTTGCACAAAGTTATTCTCGCCAGAGCTCATGGCATGATCTGGTTTCCATCCGACTTATTCTCGTTCCCCATCTGAGTTTCATGTGATAAAAGTTTATTTGTCACGTTGCATATTTCTTTCTGATAGTTGAGGTAACCTTCTGGTGATGGAGGCTCTGTCCACAATTAAGACTTTAACATCCAATTTGTAATCTTTCAATTAATTCCTTTGTTACCTGTTATTTTTAGTTATGAGAGAAATTCCGTTATGTTTTGATCTGAAATAGAGAGTGGCTTCCTACAAGAACCAAAGCAAGCAGGAAACTACACCAAGACTCTGACACTCAAAGCAGAGCCTGACCCAGACTGTGACCCTACACAACAACCATGTGAGATGTGGCCGCCAGGAAACTACTCAGTAGCTATTGGTAAGAAGGCTTCATTTGTTTGTTTTAAGACTTAATTGAAATTGGAACTCGTAATTATTTAGGCCAAATTATCAGGCGAAAAGGAGCATTCTGTCCCACTCTGATAAAACATTTTGTTTCATTTCGGTTAGACAATTTTTACTCCAAATAAGATGTCCCAAACATGTCTAAAATTATCAGAAAGTCTCAAACTTGAGACCTAAAATAGAAGTCTCGAGTTTAAGACAATTTGCCAATTTCAAGGGGCTGGCATAGCAGTCAATCCCACACCATAGTAAAGTGTAAGACAAAACTATTATCGGTTTATTTCAATTTATTTTCTTATTATTATCTTTATTAATAGTAGTATTATTATCATTATTTTTTTTTCAACATGTTTTGATCTAGAGTTCGAAGAGCCCAATTAAGAAAACATGGACAAGCTCTCAGAGAGAACAAAACTAGACATTGAGACCAATCCCGAAGTGTGAAGTCTCATAATTCTCGAAATTCTCCATTAAGATAACTGCAGAGGATTCCCACCGAAAGGGATACCTAAAATGTTATCAATTAAGTTGTTTTTATAGGTTTTACAGCACTAGCGACACTATTAGGATGATGATAGTGGGAAAATTGTAGATCTGAAGCCGTTTGTTTTTAAGGGATTTACGGCGCTTGAAATACATTTAGGTCATATCAACACCAGTAAAAGGAAGAAAATTAGATATTAAGAACATTCTGGTTGTACAATTAAAAGGATTTGAGGAAAAACTGACAAAGGGGAATCGTTCAAATAGGGAACAGGTGTACATTCCAAGAGCAGTGTACTTAGTTTGAGATCACCTAAAAGCCTCACCCAGTGACCAGCACAAAGATCCCACCAAGAGGAATACACTCGAATGTTTACAAATTATATGTTTTTAAAAAAATAACAGCTTATAACAGAGAGATGATTTACAAGGAAAAATATATCATCTCCCAAAATTAAATATACATTCTGTTTCCCTCCCAGCCAAGGACTCCAGCCAGGGTCAGGACAAAACTAAGTAATCTCATTCCAAGACAAAGACAGAAAGCAATTGGAAAAGAGGTACAGGGGGATAGAAGACAGCAAATACCTCCCTCCCCACTATGGATGGTCGGGACCCCACCCCGGAGATCTGAATTTAAAAGGGCCATTCCACGTCAAGTGGACCAAGGGTGGAAACCACACCCCTTTTGATTTTCCTCAAACTTGGCTCAATTGAAGATACTTGAGACATGAAGAAAACCAAATTTTCAGTTCAGAATATGGATATTTGAATTTTTTACAATTTTTTGAAATTTTGTCTCAAAACGTGTCAAAATCAAATTTGCTCGTTGGTCCATATTTGAGAGGCTATAACTTTTTAATTAACCAAGCTAACTCTCTCAAATATGGTAGTCGTATACAACTTTTAGCATAGATTACAATTATTTGAAGGAAAATCAAAATATTTATCATCTTTTGGAGTTTCAGATACATCAGGGTAGCATGAATGAAAAAAAATACCCAGCTCCTTTAGATTTATCATTTTGTGTCTTGGAATGTTCTTCAGTTAAAAATAGCTTCTGAAAAAAGTGAGAAAGTTAAAGGAGAAAGGACTTTTTGCCAAACCCGATTCTAAAAGAGGTAAAAGAATAGCAGATGAGATTAAAGAAAAGGTAATTTAATTTTTATAACAATTCTCAGCAGTGTCCTGGAAATAACGACTGTGTTTCAGTCACAATTGATGGAGAAAAAACTAAGTGCAAAGGCTTTTGATACTTATTAATTTGAATGAACTGCATGTGTATCTAGTGCTTGACACGGGAAGCTGGCTGCGTATCTTTGCTCCTGTTTGTTTGTGTTACATTTTTACGCTGATTATTTCGTTTATTTGGATTAATTCTTATAAAAGAAGAAGAAGAAGAAGAAGAAGAAGAAGAAGAAGAAGAAGAGGTTGTGCGGTCGTGTGAGAGCTTTCGAAGAAGAATATATATTTCGAAGAAAAATAGTTATTTCGCATTATTTAGATTAAAACATTTGAGTTTCCTGTCAATACTGAAAATAAAACTAATAAGCAACAAGTCTGATATAATTATACATGCAGTTGTATTTGTCCTTCAATAATATAAGAATATATTAGAGAGATGGCCCAGAGATGGCCTATGTCATACTATTGTCTTGCCAACCAATTATTTATCAAGACAAATTTTCTATACTTTAGGTTATTTTCATTGTTAGATTTTAAAAGTGGATATCTTTTTCAGGAACAAAGTCAAACATAATAAAAGGCTAGTCTTTTGATTTGATTCAAAATTGGTTGACCTAATACTGGGTTATCTCTCTTCATACTAGTCCTTTTACAAGGAATATGCAACAAACGATATAGACTAAGGGCTACCGGGACCCCCACTCCCCCCCCCTGGGGATTTTACGAGACCAATTTTTCTAGTTAGTATAACATCTAAGCTATCCGTTTATGGCCGGCTGCCAAAAAAATAGTGTCATCTTTACAGAGTTATTGCCCTGAAAGGTCATTCGGTGCAAAAATTTCTAAAAATTCATAAAATGCATTTTTGTATTTTAAAACATGTCTAATTTAATATAACTAAATATTATGTTTGAAACTGATGATTTGAGGGTCATTTTGAAATACATACAAACTATCTTTACTAATGACAAATAGAAAATTAATAAACAAAAACATCATTTTCTCGAAATACATATTATAGCATTTTAGGATGAGAATGTGAACTACTGAGAATAGGTGTCCTTGAAATACATTTATATTATAATTGTGACACACACACTCACCAAATTCACACATAATATATATATATATAATATATATATATATATATATATATATTCTGTTATGGTTTGAGAGGTATGGAACATACTCATTTTTCTTAACAGTTCATCATCCACCCATTGGTCACAGTCTGAAAAATCATCCTCTGATTCAGAAGACCATTCCTCTTCCTCAATGTCATCTTCTTTAGGTTGCTGTTCATCAACAATAATGTTAACTAGTTCTTTTGGTATAATGTCATCATCTCCAAACCAGTCAATCACCAGACTACCAGAAGCTGTCCTTTTCCAAACGTTTTCCTCGGGTTTTGGAATTTCAGGGAAGTTTGATGCTGCTTGCTTCCAAACCATTGCTTGAAAGGTTGCTCTCTTGCTATGCATCTGTAGACCTTTCTTACAGGGAGGGAGCTGGGACAAATCAATGCCTTTACAGTGGGAGAGGGCTCTGTCATCTCCAGGGGTGAATCTTTTTCTCACCGTATCAGCTCTTAGTTTGTTGACGTCATTTGCTCTGCTGTCTCCATACATTAGACACACAAACTTTTCAAGCTTTGATAAAAC
The DNA here is from genome assembly GCF_034508935.2 of Berghia stephanieae. Classification (NCBI taxonomy): domain Eukaryota; kingdom Metazoa; phylum Mollusca; class Gastropoda; order Nudibranchia; family Aeolidiidae; genus Berghia; species Berghia stephanieae. Next base: position 66,723,252 of record NC_088360.1, on the reverse strand, counting down.
ATCTTGATGTAGCACTTCTTGATTTCCCAATTCAGAAAATAAGTGTGTGAAATCTTGGTGTTTTGTCAATAGAGCAATTGGACGTACTTTTCCTTTTCCAGCAAAGCAGCTGGTAGTCTCACAACCTGTGAAACTGTGAAATCCCAACATAGCGTCACAAATTTCTGGTGATAATTTGCTAGAAAGGTTTGTGATGTTGAGAAGCCTTCTCGTTTTCCCCTGAACCTGTGTCAAAAAGTAAAGGGACTTCAATTTTCTTTGCAAATGCCAAAAGCAACAAAAAGACATCTGTATCTGGTGATCTTACTACAATTTCTTCCTTGAATGTTGAACTGCATATGTACAGTGAACAATAATTTTGGTGTCAGCTTCTTCGTGACTGCAATCCAGCTCAGGCATTGGTCTAGAGTCTGTGGTTATTCCATCCTCACTGCTCAGCTGTACACATGTGTTTTCGATCGCAAAGAAAATGTTTCTGCCTTGGAGTTTTGATGCATATTTGTCTGACTCCCATTCTTGTAAAATTAGTTTCATTAGGTTTATTTTATTCTCCCCACTTGATAGAAATAGCTTCCAGTCGCTTGGCACTTTTGTTAACGGTCCTCCAATAAGAAAAGTGTTATTTGAAGAATCACCCCTTCGAGATCTTTCTGTTGCTTTTATTGAATCCTCGAGGTATCTGTCTGTAATGAAATGAAGGTCTGTAGACTTTGGGAGTGTGCTGAACAGTTTCAGAGCCAGTTCACCAAATGTTTCTGGTAATGAAACCAATGCTTGGAGAACTGCATTGCCATCAACAATGTTGATGCTCTTCAGGAAATTCCTTCTCGAGTCAGCAATTTCATATTTCTACATTCTATTCATAAGTGTAGCTTTGTTTGTCTTCAAGAAAGATCCATCACTTGTTGCTAAAGCCCACGGAACTGGGCTTAGTGGATAGCACATCACTTTACGAAGATCAATTATGACACTGGCTTAACATGAGCAACTGGCCAAACATATCTCTTTGGGCTGCAATTTTCAATGTTTTCGTTTTGTTGGAACTTATTTTACTATGATGAGCATCTTTTTGAGTCAATTTCTTCCTGCAGCTTTCATGGTACTTTGCTTCAGGTGATATCAGACAATAATTTTCTGTCAACCCTATCAAGCGGCTATTTCCTCTGAAATGGGCAGCTTCACATATGGAAGATTTTGAAGACTCTGTTTGACACTTTACAAGCTTATCTTTTCTTCTGTTTACATCTTTCTCTTTTCGCTGACAAATGATACATTCATCTGGAAAACAAGGTCCTGTCAGTGATTCAACACATCTTCTTTTAAGACTATTATCTTCATTACTGTCGGATTCCAGTTTTCTCTTCTTTCAAGCCGTACATATTTCAGGCTAGTGAAACTTTTCAAACAAGGACGATGGAAGTCATGTTCTTGACATGGGTGATCTGGAAGATTGTCACAGATGTGTGCACATCTTACATTGATGTCATCACTCTCAAGTCGAATTATCTTAACTTTTTGAACATTTTCCCATGCCTCCTCTGTACTGTAAAAGTTTTTAAGAAACCGTGATTTACTAAATTGGGATAATGAATAACACAGGTTTTCTTCACTGTCTTTGGTAGCTTATGTCTATCTTTTTTCAAAGAAACAGGCTCTTCGGAAGCCGTTACACAATCAAGTTGATGAGTTAATATATTGATGTGAGCTTATAATGTCAATTTATTTTGTCATATTATTTCATTCTGAAATTTTTAAAAAAGAAAGAAAAAGGTTAGGAACAATCGACACTCTAACAATGGGGAGGATTACTATACTCGGTAGCCATTTTGAAATCAAATTTTATATAAAGAGCTGGCTAGTCTAGTAAGACAACTAATCAATGATGAATTATTTAATTTTGGGTCAGGCATACAGAAAGAGTTCTTATCTTAGGTCATGTCTAAGGGCAGGCACACGGAAAAGGAAACATATGGAAAGGGACACATGAATGTAAACAGTGAAACACAAAGCAGAATTTTCATGTCAACACAACTTTGTTCTCATAGAAAGACAAATCAGATGATAGGGTATACTATAGATATCAGCATCTTTCACATTTTCCCATCTATTAAGCATTCTATCATTTAAAGAAAACCAACAATATGATGCTTTTCATCTTAGTTGGTGTTATCTTAATACATGTAGCAGGCTTTATGGACTTACTTATGGACGTACTTATATGATGTCAGCTTTTATCAGTTATAATATGAAAACAGGCAATAGGCAAGCACAAAGACTAACCCTCATTAGTCATAGGTTTAAAAAAATAATTGAAGCATGTTGTTTTCTTTTGTGTATTGAAGAGGATATACTATTTTGGTCTCTCTGACTAAACCTACATTTGGGCACTGATATTGATATAACCTATTTGAGGTGCCAATAAACAAACAAAGTCTAACCTGAAACCGAAACTATAGAAAAATATGGGAAGGGACACATGAATGAAAACAGTGGAACACAAAGCAGAATTTTCATATTTCATGTCAACACAACTTTGTTCTCACAGAAAGACAAATTGAATGATAGGGTACATTATAGACATCTGCAGTTTAGTATTACTTTTTTCCTTTCATAAGTACCAATGGTGAATCTAATAATTCGCATTATAATATTTTTCTATGACAAGGACTGCAAACCCTTATTTTTTAAATAGTTATTTCAGCAAAGCTGACACTGAAAAGCTGATTTCAGTAATTACCTGGACCCTCCCCTAAAATCATGCTTACCGGACCCCCCCCCCCCCCCCCCAAACCAGAGTCAGACTAGATGTGACCCCCCCCCCCCCCCCCCCCCCATCTCTCCTTGGGCTGATGTAATTAAAAAATGATCCCTAAGTACCAAATTTCTCCTGTCATATTACAATAAACTGCTTTCATTTCGCTATAAACCTTTCTCTAATTCACCAAGGGGAATAACTGCTCTGTCAACAGTACAATCACAAAATATCCAATATCTTCAAAACTAGTGAATAAAAATTTACGAAATTTTTGATTTAGGTCTAGCTATACACAGGCTATAACACTTTCTCTTTGATGTATATAGAAATATGTAATGCTCTAAAGTTATATAACAGTGTCTGTGAAACTTTTTTGAAAATTTGAATATTTTAAAATTCATACTTGAAGTTCATACATACTAAATACTCTGAACCTTGAATTTAGTTATTATTTATCTAATATAGTCTATATACATCAGTGCAATCCAAATTTGTGACATGTGTGATGAAAACTAAGGAAGCTATGGCACTTCAAAGTTTGGCAGTGGCAAGCTCATTTTAACGCACTTGATGACCTTTCAAGGGCAATAACTCTGTGAAGATGACACTTTTTTTTTGGCAGCCGGCCAGAAATGGAAAGCCCACACATTATATTTACTTTAAAAATTGGTCTCATAAAATCCCCAGGGGGAGGGAGTGTTTCGCCCATTGGCCCTGGGTCTAATAATGATAATATTTTGTTATTTTCCACAGAAATCTGCAACGGTGAATGTGGCAGCAAACATCCTCACAGCAAAATATATGACAAAAAAATGGGAATGTTTGTTATCACATAAATAAATTGATAAAACATTTTTCTTTGTGAGTGTCATTAGAAAAATCATCTTTATTACTAGCAACATTACGAGCTATTGGTAAAGCATATACCTAATGTATAAAATGTCAATCATATAAAAACTTGCCAATCTGGAATACAATTGTCAAACTTTTATTGACCCGGTATAAATGTATATCAAAATGGATATCAATAAAATATGTTCTAAACATTCATCACTTGTGTAAGTTCTCTTGGATCATTTTTATGAGAGAATTTTTCTATTATAGGAGTTTGATGGCACATGCAATACTTAAGTCAGACCAACCAGAAAAAAGAAATATGGAATAGTAAGAATATTATCAATGTAGAGTTAATATTAGCTTTCTTGAACTATTCCTACCAATTCTTTACTTCGCTTCCTCCTCCTCCTCCCCCCTTCTTTATATCTATCTCACTCTTCCTCACCCTGTTTCTTTCACACATACAATCTATATAGGCTTCAATATTTACTCTATTTCCCTTCCACTCTCTTTGATGCACAGGCAGTCTCTCTCCTTCCATATGTGTGTGTGTGTGTGAGAGAGAGAGTGTGTACGCATGTGTCTTTTACTCTCATTTTTTCTCTTCCTTTTTCACCCTCTTTCTTGAGATTTCTCTCTGTCCACTCAGCCTCACATAGTTTCAAAATTGTACCTTGGAATTATTAACTGTTTTTATACTTATGGCATTTCAAAATCATATTTCCTCCATTGATTATGACAAAAATGTTACTTTAATCAATTTTATTTAAATGATTCTTCAATGTCAGACACCCTTCAAACAAGTAAAGAATTTCAAAAAATTGCTGCCAGACTTGTACCAAATATAATCATAATACTGTGGTCTCAGTTTATATATAAACACAGTTCTTGGGGAATCAAGCAGAGCGAGCTTATAGCTGGATCATGCTTATAAGCTAATTCAGACTTTTTGGCAGTCTATGCACTGGGTTGCAGGTTTAGAACTGCCATTGGCCCAATGAAAAGGTCATTTTTAGCTTCTTTTTTAATCTTTATATTAATATTTTTAAAATGGTAAACAAGCTCTTTCTTATCTGCCACGATATGCAACAGCATTATGATGTATGTGTTGGGCAAGGGACAAAGAAGCTTGAGATTGTTGTTTGCTTGTCTTTTGATTGGACACACCTATTAATGTTGTCCCTTATTTCTGTGAACTGATTCCGACTCCGTTGAAGATAAACATACAATAAAGACCATCATACATTAATATCTGAGGTTGTTGGCGCAGAGTGCATATATATGTAGTATAAAACAGACTGACCTACTTACAAATAAAGTCTTGACTCGTTTACCCCCTCTCCCAAAACCTTCCTTTTCGATCATCAATGACGTCTGGTGCCTGTTTGGGGGTGTCACCAAAATTCATGCAACTGAGCACAGGTGTCAAAATATGACACAAGATTGTGATTTTTTCATGGATCCACCACTTGGCCTAAGCTTTTATCGGAGGAAAATTTTTGACAGGGCAAAATCAGCAGAAATTTCTGAGAAAATCCCGAAATCCTGGAATTCCGCGGAATATTACTATAACTGATTTGTATTAAAGGAAAATCAAGTTATTTATTTTTTTTTAATTTTTAAGAAATGGTCAGAAAATTTAGCTTGCTTGTAGGCTGAGTCCTTTTCAATGAGCGCGCTTATAAAAGGGTAAATTTATATAGTTAGCTGGATCGCGCTTGTAGCCAGATGGCTTATAAGCAGGGACCACTGTATTGATGATTTCATTAATTTAAAGACATCTTGCACAATAACAGATAACTACAAAAGTAACAATCGTCAAATTTTAAATGGCCGTATCCAACATTATCTTTGCACATTGATTCGACTGTGGCTGAAACAGGTGTCTCAACTTCAAAGTCGATTTTCTCAAAACTTGGTCTTTACCTTCTCCTTACTTCAAACGTTCATATCTCAGCAACAAATGATAAGAATTTTATAAATTTGGTCTCAAATGTTCAGGCATAAAATAAGCTTTCCTTGGGTACAATAAACCCAAAATTGAACATAACCCGACTTAAAACTTGTTACTTTTTTGACCCAATTGATCAAACTCATGACATCTGTTCCCAAGCAGAAAAAACAAATGGTAATATAGAGAGAGAGAGAGAAAAAAACCTATAAAAAAAACTTTAAAAAATTTAATATACACTTTACTTTGATTTATCCCTTTCTACAGGAAAAAATAACTGCAATTGTTCTTTATAGATGACCACATCTTTCTCCAGGAAAAGGCAAAAAATAATTCTTTCAACCTGAAATTTAAAATAAAGTATAAAAGTTAATTAGCCACTTAGCCGTTGTATTAGTATTACAAAAACTAAGTTAGTAAAGGAAGAAACCCATATATAAACTGATAATCGTTTATTTAATACATAATATTAACAATTAAAGAGTCATTTTACATAACTACCTGTATCCTATCACTGTCAACACTAGCCTTAATACTATCAAGAGATGTACAGATTAGGTAAACTCGCCTATAATAATATTTCCCTTTATACATAAAGCAAAAATTAAATTACAAAGCCTTATGTGACTTCCCAAACCAAGGAAAATGACTCCTTACTTATCAAATTCGGAAAATAAATAAAAAAAGTTATGGGTTTTTAAAGTTCAAAGAAACCTCATTT